>NC_056739.1:885168731-885518731 GCF_019279795.1 Protopterus annectens | reverse complement strand
TTCGATGATTTTTCTAATGAGGGATGAGTAGAGAGGGATGATGACCTCTTTCTTCTTGGATGCAAAACCTTTCGTTATAAGATGCGCCACGTAGAACGACTTTCTGACCACAGTGGCAATGTGGTGGTCGAAGGTGAGGTGGCTGTCGACCTGGGTGTCCAGATCTCTTATGGCCCCATCAGTGGGATCCCATCAATGTGGTAATTCATAGGAACTGAGTTTTTTCCAAAGGGGATGACAACGCATTTTTTGGTGTTAAGCTTCAGGTCATGATTCCGACACCAATCATTGGTCTCGGAGGCCCTTTTGTAGGATGTCTGCATCACTTGGGGAGCTGATAATGACTTCTAGCTTGCAGTCATCAGTGAACTTGGTCAGCCAGAGTCCTTCTGCGTTGACCTGGACTTCTGAGAAGTAGATGTCAAACAGGAGAGGGCCCAGGACCAAGCCCTGTGGGACTCCACTCGTGACTGATTGACAGTCGGACTTGGAATCTGCAACTTTCACTCTGTGGGTCCTGTCTGTGAGCCAGTTTGCAACCCCCCTAGTGATGCAAGGATTGATGCCTAGTTTAGTGAGCTTATCAATGATACCCGGGTGGGGAATGGTATCAAAGGCCTTGGCCAGGTCGAGGTAGGCTGTATGCACTGCCTTACCCTCATCCACAGCCTTGGTGACTGCTTTGAAGTAGTCAACCAGGTTCAGCAGGCAGGATCTCCCCTGGACAAAACCAAACTGTGTGGGGTCAAGAGTTGGGAGATTGTCTATATCTTTGTTAAGCAGGTCCATGATAATGCGCTCCATCACTTTGCATACCTGACTCATCAGGCTAACGGGGCGATAGTTCCCAGGGTCTGTAGTTGCTCCTCCTTTATAGAGCAGGATGACTGCAGTAGTACACCATTCATTAGGGACATACCCTGAGGTAAGGCTGTGATTGAACAGGGCACATAAATGTGGTGCCAGTTCATTTTGTAGCTCATTAAAGATGCAGCCAGGGATATTATCAGGTCCTAGGGACACTGTATTCTTGGTTTTGGACAATGCAGCTTAAATGGTGGGTACCAGGCTTTCTTCTGGTATTGTGATAGGGCCCGGGGGGGGGGGGGTAAAGTTGGCACTGAATCTGTCAGCCAGTATGTTGGCTATATCTGTTGGCTCAGTATAGGAGGTGCCATTGTGCAATAACTCAGAGCAAATCTGGGTATTGCCTTTGAGGTTTTTGATATAGCTATGTGGTTGTTTTTGGTGTCAGCCACAATTCTGCCTCCATAGCTGGCTTTAGAGGATTTGATAAGGGATCTCAGATTTTTGTTGAGACTGATAAGGGAGGTTTTCCAGTCTTGTCACTTTTTTTCTGCAACAGTTTCTTCCTTCTGTTGTAGAGTTTATTGATGGCTGGAGACCACCAGATTCGCTTCCTTTTTTGGAGGAGAGTGTCTTAGTTCTATTTGGTATGGCAAGGTCCATGCACTTGTGCACATGCTTGCATAGTGCATTAGTATATGATTCGGCAGTCATGCAGCTACTTTCTATTGGCATGGGTGCTGAAAAGTTAGACACCTCTGTTTTTAAGAGCTTAAAAGGCAGCTTTAGAGAAGTTTTCAGAGTGGTCACCTTAGCGGGGGGTGTAGGCGAGATGAAGATTTCCATGGTGATAGTTTGTGGTCAGATTTAACCAGGGAGGAATTGACTATAGGTGTGGAGCAACAGTCTCCCATGTTGGTGACAACCAGGTCGAGGATGTTGATTCCTCTAGTGGGGGTCAGAATGAGCTGGTCCAGGGCACTGTAACTGATAAATTCCAGAAAGCGTTGGGCCTGTATATTGGTACTTGAATAGTTTTCCCAGTTGATGGAAGGGTAGTTGAAGTCACCCAGTATGAGAGTATTGGGTTGGACCTTAATAGAGTCTAGGGTGCTTAGGAAGTTGGAGTGAGAGTCTGGGGTCATGTTTGGGGTTCTGTAGCAGGCTATGACTTTTATCGCCATCTTACCCAGTGTTAGTTGCACCTGAAGTATTCTCAGATGCATTATGCCGGGCTACTAGTCTAGAGGTGTGCATATCCTTTAAGAATATGGAGACACCACCACCTTTGGAGCTTCCGGACATATTCTGGGGCCGAAAGGTATGGAATGAGTTGTAGCCTGGGAGGGCAGGGGTGCTTTTTGCCTCTTTAAACCAGGTCTCCATTAAAGCACAAATGTCGACATTCTCTATTTTGAGAAGAGCTTCAAGCGAGTGCATCTTGAGAATTAGACTTCTAGCATCGAGAAGCATGACTCTCAGATTGCATTTGTTTGTAGCTGTTATGGTGGAATTTTCTTCTTTGGAACGCTGCCTAAAAAAGGCACTATAGGGGTGGCAAAAGCTTTAGCCAGTACCTAGAATCCCAGGGGTGACCTCCTCCAAAACATTTTTCTGCATGCATTATTCCACAACTTCCATTTTTTTTCTATGTAATTTACTCCTACTTTTCTAAAGATCCCACTTCCTATTCTTTTATCTATGTTACAATATTAATTGCTTCAAGTATACTTGGTTTAGATTTTCTAGTAATTGTTTTTTTTTAAAAAGGCCTTAGTACGTCTAGTCAATTCAGATTCTGTATCCCATCTCCAAAAGCAAAACAAAAAAAAAGGAAAAAAAATTCCTTAGTTACATTAATTTACCTGCCCGGTATTCCTGACAGTACTCTGTAGGGAATTTTTAAAGTATGCCAACTCATTACACTCACAAAACACATCTTCCCAGTTACTTCTTTTTCCCCATCACACCCCCAGCATTTGCCATCTACCAAAGTAAAAATTCTTTGGAGTCTGCTTGGACTGTAGAAGTGTCATAACACTTCCAGGCAAAAATCTTAAATCTTCTAGACTTTGTTGTGTATTTGGAATAATACATATGTCCTTTCATTGTTTCTTTGTAAATTGCATATCTAATCTCTCCACCCAATCTTTTCTGACCTCTTTTGATTGATCCCTATAGTTATCATGCAATATTTTATACACCCTACTAATTAGCCGTTTTAACAGCTTCTGTTCTAGATTCAATTAAAAACTCAATCAGTACAGATCTTTCCTTTAGGATCCCCTATCCCTTTAAATTTGTCTGTACTCTGATATCAATCCTTGATAGGGAAGGCAAGCACTAGCCTGCAATCCAAATGTCTTCTTGGCTTCTTTCCAGTCTATTAACTTTTCCTCTCTATTTGTTTCCAATGCCTTGGTTCCTTTTTCAGCTTCCTCCAGTAAATTCGTCCCCTTTTGCCTATTCGCTGTACCCCTAATTGTAGTCAACCATATCGGCAGACTCTCCTTTCTCCATTCCTGTGCTGGATTAGTTCTTAGTATACTTTCTACTACTTTATAAATATAATATTCTGTATGAGTGTTATTCTCCAAAAGGATTTGCATTCAAAATCCCATTCTTTCTTTATTTCTGTAATTACTCATCCCCCCCAACTTCATCATCATCTCTTTCCACTTTAAACTGTAAGTTTCTGTTTGTGTTATGTACAAGAGCCTTAACTGTGTAGTTGTAAAATATCCCTTCAAATCAGGTAATCCTAAACCTCTTTTCCAACTGGGAGGATCAATTTAATCCACTTGACTCTTCCCCTCCCAAACAAAATCCTTCAACTCTTTACTAATTTTTGTCACCAAAGCCAAAGTTAAAACAGCTATCCAAGCCAAAGATCATCACATAGCATTTTTAGTCATGTTCAAAATCTCAAAAACACAATGCAACAATGCGCTGAGCTGATTGTGAATGGTGTTACCTACACTGAAGCTTAAGATACAGCGAACCTACGGGCCAATACATTTTGTTCTAAAGCTATCCCTCTCTCCCCCTCAAGATATACATGAAACTGGTTTGCTTCCAGCTATCGCACAAGACTAAGTCCTAAAAGTGCTATCAAAAACTAAAAATACTGCACTGATGGGTCTTGACAATATCCCTGGATGCATCTTAAATAGCATGAAGCATGATTTAGCCACACCCTTAACAACACTGTTCAATCTCAGCCTCCATACAGGTTTTGTATCCAGTGAAAGGGAAACTGATATAATCATTCCCTGCATAAGGGATGGCCTTCCACAAACCCAGATAATTACAGACCCATAAATCTAAGCAGCTGCAATGCCATGGAAAGACTTATGCAGCTAATTAATCAGGACATACAGAACCTCCAAGCACTGGACTACTCTCAGTTTGGATTCGGCAAGGACAGGTCATGCTTACTCAACTTGATGCATTTCTCTGAAAAGGTCACCAAAGCAATGAATGAAGGCAAATTGGTACACACTGCATACACTGACCTGGCCAAAACTTTTGACACAATTCCGCACTTAAGCATAGCGGAAAAGCTACATAAGCTGGTCATAAACCCCTATGTCACCCGCTGGACTGCCAACTGGATCACAGATAGACTGCAGATAATCAAAATAGGGGAAGTTACCGCCACAAAGAGATCAGTCACCAGTGAAGTCCTGCAGGATTCTTTGCTGGGATCTCTACTGTTTGGCATCAAATTTTCTGAAGCAAAAGCCAATACCAACTGGCTCTAAGTCTGCAAATGACTGCAGGCTAGGAGCAGTCACTGAATCCAAAATGGCTTAGCCTCCATGCAGAAAGATTTTCCCCAAATAAATAACTGGTGCCAAAAATCATGGACTGAAACAAAACGCCAAAAAATGCATTACTGTATCTGAAGTCATCTACCCCAGAAAACTACTACATTGACAATACATCCAAGAGATGACTTATTTGTTTGGTATTTGGGAACTTAAGTAGTCAGTGACCTACCTTTTTGACCAACATGTGTCTATTGTCATAAGAAACCACTTCTATATTGTACAGTCTATGAATAAAAAGGGAATTTCTCTCTAGCTAAGGATGTCATTGTTCACTAGCCTAACGAGGGCTGAGTAATGTCCCCCTTTGGTATGTACCTGTCCAGACGCATGCAACTGGAATGGTCTGTATCATTCTTGGTGAGGGCAGGATGCTACTCAGGGTCATACCGGCCTGGGCTACATGATCAGAGAGCTCTTTCATGTCTCTTTTCACACCAACATGAACAATACAGTGTCATATCTGTACTTGTTCTGGAGTGATATGTGGCGGATTCTGGCACCCGACAGGCAGCTAAGTAACCTTCTTGTTCAGCCTAGTGAGTGGGATGTCAGTGTGCCTGACTATAGTCACCTATTACTAGTGTGTTGGGTATGTTATATTGCCTTAAGGGCTATGATTGTGTGGCACACTGGTTTTGTGAAGTATGTGGTACATGGTATGTGTTGGGGGGTGGAGGTTGCTTGGATGTCTGCTTTGGGGGACTCTGTTGCTTTTGCAGATTTTTATTTAGTGCCTCCGAGTATGTTTTTGTGTATTTGTGTGTGTTTTTTGCCGGTGCTGGTTTAATGGGTCTATGTGAAACTGGTGGTGTGATGCAAGTATTTCCCTTCTCCTCTTGACTGACTGATCCAGTCTTGGGTTGAGAGAGCTTAGCCTCCAGTTTGGCTGTATAATTGCATCTCTCGCATGTATTAGTGTTTGGTGGTAGGAGGAGAGGGTTGTCTGTGTACATGAGGCAGTTGTAACATTGCCTCAAAATGCCCAGATTCAGCAGTTGGACTGGAGAGTACACCTGAAACTGCCCTTTGGACATGCCTGGATAGTTTCAAGAACTGTTTTACTGATTAGCTGGCAAGGTCGAACAGAGAGCCTTGTCCTTCTGTACAGTACAGGGGGTTTAGTGCTAGGGTTTATATGTGCTTTTTATGAGTTTTGAGCAAGTGCCGGGCTGAGAAATGAATGGTTTGAGTGCTTAAGTTGAAAGTTTGTCTTGTTCCAAGGGAAAAATTGAAGAGGAGACTTTGTGGAGCCGGGAATAATTATACCCTAGCTAACCAGCGCTGGCCGGCATACAAAACCGGCCAAATGTGATTTTTATAGCAGGGAAATGAGAGATAAAAATTAGCCCAGAATGGCCAATAAACTACTAATTTCTGGGCTGAAAGCACACCTCCAGGGACAGATAGGCTGCTCAAAGCTCCCCTCTCTCACAGGTGAACAGAGAAACTTCCTTCTATCTAAGTAAGGTATGGGCAAACACAGAGACGTGTAACACAGCCCTGAATTCAGCACTAACCTGAAAACTGGACTATACTAGCTTAGAAAGGCAGGAATCAAGTATATATATATATATATATATATATATATATATATATATATATATATATATATTTCAGAAAATAAAGCAAACACAATAAAAAAAAAAAACACTTTAAATGCACAGAAAAGGATACTTATTGTTATACATCTCACATCGGAGTTGTAGTCAATGCCCCTAGTAATAAAGTAGGAAGAAACACAAATACAGTAAAAGCGGATGAATAAAGTGCAATTTTTTTTTATTTACACACATTTATATATATATATATATATATATATATATATATATATATATATATATATATATATATATATATATATATGTATAAACAATTAAAAATGAACAAACTGATTTAAACAAGTTACCCAATTAACCAGAAAATAGGCGTGCCTTCGTTGAAGGTTGGGCGATGAGCTGGCACGTCGGCGTTTCGTAAAAATCTACTGCCAATCATTAGCGGACCGGAGTTCCGCTGTGGCAACCCCTTACCGGGAAAAGCCGAAAGACAAACAACCACCACCACCACCACCCAATTAACCAGAAAAAAAGCTCAAAACTGAGCCCTGTTCCAGCAGTCTTCAATCAGACAAGTTCTAACTGCACACTCCTGCCACAGAGATATTATCAATTTCAACAATTGGCTAAGTTTCTGGTGTTAAAGGGGATCCAGTGTCTGTCCGCCTTGGATGACATGCTCGACAAGCCATGCTGCTCCGCTAGAGACGGCTTGCACTTGTCACCCTTAGGCTTTCAAATACTGGCCAAGGCTCTTGCCACCCCCCATAGTGCCTTTTTTAGGCAAGGCTCAAAAGACAAACCCACCACCGTAAATAGCACAAGTAACAAAAAACTGAGGGTAATGCTACTCAATGCCAGAAGTCTAAACCTCGAAATGCACGCACTTGAGGCACTCCTTAGTATGGAGAAAATCAATATATGTGCAGTTACAGAAACTTGGTTTAAGGCTCCAGAGAGCACCCCAGCACTACCAGGCTACAACTCATTCCATACATTTCGGCCACAGAACCCAAACTGAAATATAAAAGGCGGGGTCGTATCCATATTCATCAAGGATACCCAAACCTCCAGGTTACTGGCACAGCACGATGCTTCAGAGATCATCCACATGCAACGAACAACGGGCAAAACTGCAATTCAAATTGCAGCTTGCTACAGATCACCCACCATGTCAGAGGACCCCCATTCCACAGTTCTGGAAACACTGGGAAACAAAGGTCCTACCAAACACCCTAATATTTGGTGATTTCAATTACCCAAACATTAACTGGGAGAACTACTAAAGTACTAACTCCCTTGCTTAACATTTCCTAGAATTTATAAACTGAAACGCCCTGGATCAACTGGTCAATACTCCCACCAGAGGTGACAACATATTGGACTTGGTCATCACCAACATGGGCGACCATTGTTCCACACCGGAGGTCAACCCCTCGCTGGTTAGATCTGATCATAAACAAATCACTCTGGATATCCACATTCCGCCCCAACCCCCGGTCAAGGAATCCACTGTGAAAAACTTCAAAAGCAAACTTCACGTTACTTAAGACCAAGGTGGAAAGTTTCAAAGCCCCCATGCTAAAGGATGATGCTGTCCAAGCTACAAAATCCTTTACTAATGCATTTTACAGGCACCTACAAGAATGCATGGATTGTGCTATCCCAGGCAAAACCAAGACACACTCCTCCAAGAAAAGGAAACCAGTCTGGTGGACCCCTGCCATAAACAAGCTATACAATAGAAGGAGGAAACTAGTACAGAAAAGAGCAAAATCCCAAGAAGGGAAGACATTCCAGATCAGTATCAGCAAGAAACTATGATCCTTCATAAAATCATCCAAGGCTAGCTTCGAAAGAAAAAGTGCCAATGACTCCAAAGATAACCACAAGGCATTCTTTAGCTATGTCAAGAATCTAAGTGGCAATGCTCAAATCTGCTCGGAGTTCGTGCAGAATGGCACAAAATACACTGAACCAACCGATATCGCCAACATCCTGGCAGACTTCACCCCCCTTCACCCACAAAAGGGCCCATAACCATACCAGAAGAATGCAGAGCCCCTAAAATCACAGGCACTCAGGTTAAAACAGCCCTCTACAAAGCCAAAAACACATCATCAATGGGACCGGATGGTGTCCCAGACTGCGTAAGGGCCCATAACCATACCAGAAGAATGCAGAGCCCCTGAAATCACAGGCACTCAGGTTAAAACAGCCCTCTCCAAAGCCAAAAACACATCATCAATGGGACCAGATGGTGTCCCAGACTGCATTCTACATGAGCTCAAAGACTAACTAACCCCTCACCTAAACACACTGTTCAAACTCAGCCTCTCCACAGGCTACGTACCCATAGAGTGGCGCACAGCAATGGTTATTCCGCTCTACAAAGGTGGAGCCACAACAGACCCCAAGAACTATCGCCCTATAAGCCTGACTAGCTTGGTCTACAAGGCTATGGAGCGCATCATCATGGAAGTCATTAACAGAGACATTGGGAACCTCCAAACACTGGACCCTACCCAGTTCGGCTTTAAGGGCAGAGCATGCCTCCTAAACTTGGTGGACTTCTTTGAGACAGTTACCAAGGCTACAGATGAGGGAAAGGTGGTACACACCAGCCTACCTAGACCATTCCCCATTCTGGTATTTTAGACAAGCTCACCAGCCTGAACATAAACCTCTATGTCACAAGATGGGTTGGCAACTGGCCCATGGACATAACCCACATGGTGAGAATTGCGGGAGCTAGGTCTGACTCTAAACCGGTTACAACTTGCGTTCCCCAGGGCTCAGTCTTAGGACCCCTCCTGTTCAGCATATACTTCTCAGAGGTACAGGCAAGCACAGGAGGACTATGGCTGACCAAGTTCACAGACTACTGCAAACTAGGGGCTATAATTGACTCTCCGGTTGACACAGACATCCTCCAAAAGGGTCTCACTAAGACAGATACCTGGTGTCAAAATCATGGCCTCAAGCGAAATGCCAAAAAGTGCATAGTCATCCCCTTTGGAAAAAACAAAATACCCACAAACTACCACATAGGTGGTAGTCCCCTAAATACGGAAGATGTAATAAGGGATCTGGGGACCCAAGTAGATAGTAATCTCTCCTTTGATAATCACATTGCCCAAGTGGTTAGAAAATCCTTCTATGTGGCCCACCTAATCACAAAAGGGTTCGCATCCAGATCAACAGAGGTCATTGTGCCCCTCTACTCATCACTCATCAGACCCATCATAGAGTACAATGTCCCATTTGGGATGTACCTTACAAGACACCTGCAACAGCTGGAAAGACCACAGAAGTACCTCACCAAGAGGATCACTGGCCTCAAACAGATGCCCTACGCAACTCGACTGAAGAAACTCCAGCTGCACTCGGTTGCATACCGCCTACTCAGAGGTGATCTCTGCCTGACATACAAGGCCATGTCTAACCCAGAATTGATGGACATGCTCCACCTAAAGAAAACCATATCCCCTCGAGCCACATGCTCTAGGGATCTAAACCTCACCACAACAATAAATAGGATATGCTGGAGGGACAGATTCCGGTCCCAGAATATTCCCATGCTTTGGAACAAGATTCCAATCTACATTAGGCAGAGCTCCTCACAAACACTCCAAGAGAAACCTTGACGAGTGGATGGGAAACCGAAAGTTTACCCCGGGGATCACTTCAGTGGCTCTGCTGGACAGAGGCACAGGGAACTAATCTAAGGGGGCAGCGAACGCAAACACATTCTGGCTAGGCTTCTAAATGCTTTCTGGCAGATAGCCTAGTACCTACCTATGAACCTAAAAAGGATACAAGTCCTAAACAACCCATCCTACATGGACCCGACTCAAATCCCTGTCACTATACTCGGTATCCTACAAACTGCTAAGAGGTGACCTGCGTCTGGCACACAAGACATCCAGCCCATTACGTGTAGATTTGCTGCACATCAGCAAGTCAAACTACATCAGAAACAGTTGGTATAGGGATATAAACCTCTTTTGCAACATCAATAGAATGGTTTGGACGGACGGGTATATCTCACAGAAGATACAACTGCTCTGGAACAGACACCCTATCCACATGAAACAAAGTTTGTCCTTGTCCATATTAAAGCACAACTTTGATCTATGGATGGATAACAGAAAATTTACCCCAAGAATGCTGCCTGTACTACTAATGAACAGAGGCAGCTCCTAAATGCTTCATCTCAAGCATGGGTTTCCTCATATTATCTGTGGTATGATCCATTTATTCTCATCAGATGTAATATATGATTATCAACTACAGGATGGGTAAGAACAGTCTATAACCAAATGGGACTGATTATTTTGAGCAAAAAAGGGACATTTTCTAGGCTTAAAATGGCCCACAAGGGCAGCTAGCCTAGTACTTACCCAAGAACTGCACAGCTGTAAAATATTCCTTCAAATCATGTAATCCTTACCACTTTCTTCTGTTGGGAGCATCAACATATCCCACTTAAATCTTGCCCTCCTTCTATCCCAGATAAATTCTGTCAACTCTATTAGTATCCACATCTTCTCCATTGGTTGATAAAGATATGGCTGACCTGTGTAAAAAATTATAATAAAGCATTTCTACTGCTTGTACCTTACCATCGATACCCATAAATAAGAGTTTCCAGTTTTGCAGTTTTTGTATCATCTTTTGTTTAGCGTCTTCCCACATATCCTTAGTCTTTTTAATCCATATTCCTAAATACTTATCTTACCATGTCCCCATAAATATGGGTACTGCTGAACCAAATCTTGTGTGGGTACGTAATTTACAACTATAGCCTTTGTTTTACGATCATTAATTTTCATAGGTTCATAGGTAGGTACTAGGCTATTGGCCCTAGGGCCTATATAAGCCTAGCCAAAACGGTACCCTGGCTTTCGCCACCCAAGAAAATTATTTTCCTGTGTCCCTGTCGAGCAGAGTCACAGAAGTGATCCCCGGGGTGAATTTCCTATTTCCCATCCAATCATCAAGATGTTTCTTGAAGAGTATTAATGAGGAGCTTTGTTTGATATAGATAGATAGACAAAAACTGAGGGTGATGCTACTCAATGCTAGAAGTCTAAATCTCAAAATGCACTCACTCGAGGCACTCCTTAAAATGGAGAACATCAATATCTGTGCAATGACTGATACCTGGTTCAAGGCTCCAGACAGCACCCCTGCACTAGCAGGCTATAACTCATACCACACTTTTTGGCCAAGTAACCTGGACCGGAACACCAAAGGCGGAGGTGTGTCCATATTCATCAAGGATATCCACACCTCCAGGCTAGTTGCTCAGCATAATGCAGCCGAGGTTATCCAAGTGCAACTATCTCTGGGCAAAACTGTAATCCAAATTGTAGCTCGTCACAGATCACCCACCATATGCCCAAGGATTCCCACTCCTCTTTTCTTGATGTACTGGAAAATATTAGGGTTCAACCAAACACCCTAATAATGGGCGATTTCAACTACCCCACCATTAACTGGGAAAACGTACAGTTTTGTACCTACCATAAATGTAGATGTTCGAGTGTAAACACTGCTGCAGTCATTACACTTGGGTTATCCTGCCGTCAGGCAGTTCCCCAGTCGGCCTGAGTTCCAAAGTCTTGGTCCGGCGTCAGTTACTGTCACCTCCTCCCTGACGTCAGTGCGACAGCGGTATATAAGATACAGCAGATGCCATTTTCTTCAGTTTTTCTTGCCCCAGATGTCAGATGCCCCCAAATAGGTAGGCAATTCAAATTGCTAGTAAAATATACAAAAGAAAAGCAAACAACCATTTTTAGTTACCAGCAAATACTCCCCATAGCTAGTAAAGGGTAGATGACCTAGGTACGTACCAGAAAGTAAGAGGGGAAGGAGGGAGGGTAACCTGGACTGCAGCAGTGTTTACACTCGTACATCTACATTTATGGTAGGTACAAAACAGTACTATGTTCATCGTGTTACACTGCTGCAGTCATTACACTTGGGTGGAATCCCAAAGCTGAAGTAGGGAGGCTGGATCTATAAGGCATTAGGGGTGGCTATAAGGCCCTGCAGCACAGCAGTGGTGAAGCCAGCTCTGGATTTAGAGTATAAAGGGAAATGGTAATGTTTGGTGAAGGTATGCACAGAACTCCATGTTGCTGCTTCCAAAATATCTTTGGTAGGTACTCCACTGAGGTAGGCAGTTGAAGTGGCTGTTGCCCTGGTGGAGTGAGATCTAATGCTGCTAGGTACAGGTTTCCCATGGTGAGTATAGCAGAAATGTATACAATGTCCTAATAGTCTGTTTTGAAATGGCTTTTCCCTGTGCTCCTGCAGCATATGCTACCAATAATTGCTCAGATTTTCTGAAAGCTTTGGTTTTGTCCAAGTAGAAGCGTAACTGCCTGTGAATGTCCAAAGAATGCAGTAGTCTCTCCCCTTTGTTCTGTGGTTTTGGATAAAAAGTTGGCAAGTGAATAGCTTGGTTTAGAGCCACACTTGATACCACCTTTGGCATAAACGTATGGTTGGTTCTTAAAGACACCCTGTCCTGGTGGAAGATGAGGAAAGGTTCCACTGCCATTAGTGCCTCTAATTCTGAAACTCTTCGTGCTGATGTTATTTGTCAGTAGCAGAGCAGTTTTCCAAGAGATGTATTTTAATTCTGCTGTGTTAGCTGGCTCAAAAGGAGGTAAAGTTAATTTTTCCAAAACAAAGTTGAGGTCCCAAGTTGGTGTAGGTGCTCTACGGGGCGGTCTTATGTTTTTAGCCCCTCTGAGGTACTGTTTGAGCAAAGGATTAGAAAAAATTGGTGGATCCCTGTTGTAATGAGCAGAAATGGCGGAGGCGTGGATCTTGATGGATGAGAAGGAGAGGGCCTTGTCCACCATCTCAGTTAAGTATTGAAGTATCTGAGGAATGTTTGGGACAAGAGGGTCAAGGCTGTGCGCTTGGTTCCAGGCACAGAATCTCTTCCATTTATCCGAGTAGGCTTTCCTGGTGCTAGGCCTTCTGGCCTCCAGAATTGTATCCATAACAGCTTTGGAGAGAGGCATTGCTTTGCTTGACTCATCCATGCTGTTAGATTTAAGGTCTTTAGCTGACTGTGAAGTATCCGATTGTTGTGCTGTGTCAGCAACTGTGGGATTTGAGGCAAAATCCAGGGTGGTTCTTGTGCTAAGTTCTTTAAGATTGGGTACCAGTGCTGGCATGGCCAGTCTGGTGCAATCAGGATCATCTTTGGCTCTTCTTGCCTGGCTTTTATGAGTACCTTTGGAAGGAGAGGTAAAGGAGGGAAAGCGTATACTTGCAGGTTTTTCCAGCTGAATGAGAGGGCATCCACTTTCCATTCTTGTGGATGGTGGCTCCTTGTGTAGAATTTCTGTAACTGGCAGTTCATTGGGGATGCAAACAGATCTATGTCCGGGCTCCACCATTTTTGGGTTATCATTCTGAATATTTGTGGGTTCAATTCCCATTCATGGGGGTCCATGATGTTTCTGCTTAGGTCGTCTGCCAGTGTGTTTTTCTCTCCTGGCAGGAATTGTGCGTGCAGATGAACTTGGTAGTCTAGAGCTGTGTTCCACAAGGTTATGGCTTTTCTGCAGAGGGGGTAGGAGTGTGTGACCCCTTGCTTGTTTATGTACCACATAACTGTGGTGGTGTCTGTCTTTAGTAGTAGTTGTCCGGGATGCAGCAGGTCCTTGAAAGCTATAATTGCATTTTGTACAACTAGCATCTCTTTTTGATTGATGTGGAGATGTCTTTGCTCTGTGGGCCACTCGCCCTGAATACATTTTCCTGCCATGTGAGCTCCCCAGGCGTAATCCGATGCATCTGTTGTCAGTGTTTGCCTGGTTGTGGGTCGAGTAAAAGGCTGTCCCTTGTTGAGGTGACAAGCTTGAGCCCACCATCGAAACTCCTGTTGAAGGCAAGGAATTAGTGGTATAACTGTTTCCAAACTTTGACAGTGTTGAGACCATACACTCTTTAGGTACCATTGTAGTTTCCTCATATGCAGTCTGGCATATGGAATTAGTAGTATGTAAGATGCCATGTAGCCCAAGGCCTGCAGAATTTTTCTTGCAGGGAGTTGGGTCTTTGTTGCCATCAAATGAAAGTATTGAGTCAGTTGTCCTTGCTTGTCTGGTGTGAGATAAGCCATCTGGGCCGTTGTGTTCAAGCTGGCACCCAGGAATATTATCTGTTGTGAGGGCACTAGTTTTGGTTTCTTTTCATTTACTGAGTACCCCAGGCAACTTAACATTTTTACGTATGCCAAATGCTTTAGAAGAATGTCCTTGCTCTCTGCTTGAATCAGGCAGTCGTCCAGGTATGGATAAATTTTAATTCCTTTTTGCCTGCAAAATGCAATTACTGGTGCCAGGCACTTTGTGAAGACCCTGGGCGCAGTAGATAAGACAAAGGGCAGTGCAGAGAATTGATAGTGCATTGAACCAGCTAGAAATCTGAGGTATCTTCTGCAGTTTTGTCTGATAGGGACATGCAGGTATGCCTCCTTGGGGTCCAAAGTCACGAGGCAAGGTTTCTTGGACAGCATGGGAAGAAGCTGCTGTAGTGTCAACATTTTGAATTTCGGAACATCCAGGTAAGTGTTTAGAGAAGAAAGGTCCAGAATGGGTCTCCAGGCTTTGTCCTTTCTGGGAACCAGAGAGAGTCTTGAGTAAAATCCTTGTCCTTGCTCCTGTGGTGGTACCTTTTGAATAGCTCTCATGTCCATGAGTGCTGTAATTTGTTTTTGAGCCTCTGCCCATTGATTTGGTGGCAGATTTGGCATTCCTTTTAACCTTAGCAGAGTGTGAAAGTGGAACCTATAACCTTGAGATACAATGTTGAGAACCCATTTGTCTTTGGTGATGCAATGCCAATTGTGATAGAAAAGTGCCAGTTTTGGCAGCTGTAGTGGAAAGTCATTGAGGCTGCTTTTTATAAGGTTGAGGCCTGTCTTCCCCTTCTTTCCGGCCTGGTGTACCCCATTGTTGAGGCCTATAAGGGCCTTCTGCCTGACATCTATCTCTTGGACATCTATATCTGCCCCTTTGAGGTCTGTCTGTGAGTGGAAAGGACCAATTCTTTGTTGGCCAATTTCTGCTGAAACGAGGAGGCTGAACCTGTAAGAAATCTTTCACCGTTTGCATAGATTTTGCCTTATCCTCCATCTTCTTTAATACCTCCTCTGCCTTAACTCCAAACAACACATCCCGCTGCAAAGGTGCATGCAATAATTTGGCCTTAACATGATCTGGTAACGTATGTTCTTTTAACCAAGCATGCCTTCTAATGACAGAGTCTGCAACTGCTGCTCTACAGGAGGCCTCTAAGGAATCAAACCCACATTGCAAAGTATGTTTTCCCACTTGTTCAGCTGCATGCAATAAATCCTGCATTTCTTTAAAATTAGGAGGATCTGAATCTGGAAGCATCTTTTGTTTCAATTGAGACATGAAAAATTGCTGATATTTTAGCATGTGAAACTGGCAATTCAAGGCTCTCATTGCTAGAGTTGCAGACATATATACTTTCTTTCCCCATCTGTCTAATGCTCTGGAATCTCTGTCAGAGGGAACTGGGTTTTTTGCTGATGAGGCTTTAATCCCTTTGGGTCCCTGAGAAATAGTTTCAGGGTCAGCAACAGGGTTTTTTGTACATAAATTTGTGAGAGTCAGGGACTCTGTAATATCTATCAGGTTTAACTGGGGCTGGGGTTAAGGAGTCATGGTTTAAGCTGGATTCAGTGTACACATCATCCACAATATCTAACACTGGCGGAATAGCAAGGGGTCTGTGTTGAGGCAATAAAAGGAAGTCTCTGAGCCTTTTCTTGGATTCTGAGTAATCCTGGCCTTTCCCAATGGAAATGCTCCCTCATGATATGTAAGGTCTCTCCAAAGGAGTAGTCCTCAGGTGGAGAGGCTGATGGAAATGATTCCTCAGCATCAGAATCCTCATAAGGGGGTAAGGAATATCCTAGGTCTGAGGATGAATCTAAGGAAATGGACACCTGGTCGGAAGATTTATAGTCTGCATCCTGTCTGAGCCTTTTATCAGGAGGGGGATGGGACCCCCTGATCAGGGTGATTAGGTCTTTGGCCATTTTTAGCGTTTGTTTCTTAGGCATGGAAGCCTGTCCTGGAGAATGCTGTGTCTGTTTCTTTGTTTTTAAGGGGGGGCTTAGACTTAGCAGAGGGTTTAATGGTTAACTGGGTAGGTCTGAAAACACCCTCTGAAGCTGTGGATTGCTCAGCTACTTCAGTTCCCTCTGATGGTTTAGTTTCGGTAAGCTGAAAACCTAGAGCATCCAAAGGCTCAGCCAGCTCCACGTGGGAGTCGGAGGTGGTCTGTGGTTCTGTGGAAGCGGTTGTCAGAGGCTGCGTAGGCACCTCGCTGAAAATCGGAGAACCGGCGGCTGGCCTAGAAGAGGCCTCGTCGCCAGTTTTGGGCCTCGGATGCCTGTCCTTGTCCTTTTTAAGTATTCCGGTCGTCGGAAGTTCCGACGGCATGGTGTAATTGAATTTTCTGCCAAAATAATGTCGGCCAAAATCAAACCGACATTTAATAATGCGCTTGTTAAACTTAGCACAAAACCGACAACCAGTGAAGTCATGGTCTGGGCCTAAGCATGGAATACAATAGGAGTGGAAATCCTTATGAGGCATTTGCTTCCCACAAGAAATACAGTTATTAACTTTTACCGACATCGGTCTGAGGCAAGAAAAAGTTTCCCCAACGGGGTACTTAGCTTTGTAGAAGACTTCGGTTCTGGATTCGGAATGAAAATCTCAGGAGTCGGCTGACCGGCACTTGCGAACTGCTTCTGCTTCGGGCACTGCGCGGCAAGAAAGACTGAAGAAATGGCGTTGGCTGCATCTTATGTACCCCTGTCGCACTGACGTCAGGGAGGAGGCGACAGCAACCGATGCCAGACCAAGACTTTGGAACTCAGGCCGACTGGGAAACCGCCTGATGGCAGGATAACCCAAGTGTAATGACTGCAGCAGTGTAACACGATGAACATCTACTCATGCACCAACTCCTTCGCTCAACGCTTTCTGGAATTCATAAACTCCAATGCCCTGGATCAACTTATCCACACCCCCACCAGGGGCAACAATATCCTAGATCTAGCCATTACCAATATGAGTGACCGGTGTTCTACACCTGTAGTCAACGCCTCATTGGTCCAATCCGACCATAAGCTAATTACCCTAGATATCCACATCCTGCCTCCACCCCCCATTAAAGGAACCATGGTAAAAAAATTTCTCCACAGCCAACTTCATGCTTCTTAAGACAGAAGTGGTGAACTTCATGGCACCCATGCAGATGGACAATACAGTTACGACTACTGAATCCTACACAATTCCACTTTATAAGCACTTACATGAGTGCATGGATCGTGCTATCCCAAACAGAACCAAGACACTATCCTCCAAAAAAAGGAAGCCAATCTGGTGGTCCCCTGCCATAAACAAACTGTACATCAAAAGGAAGAAAGTCTTGCAAAAGACAGTAAAATCCCACGAGTGGAGGAGCTCCCTGGTCAGCCTCAGTAAGAAGCTGAGATCCCTGATAAAATCCTCCAAAGCTAGTTACGAAAACAAAATTGCCACTGATTCTAAAGACAACCACAAAGCATTCTATAGCTATGTCAAGAATCTCAATGGCAACACTCAGATCTGCTCTGAGTTACAGCACAATGGCACTAAATATACAGACTCAACTGATATTGCCAACATCCTGGCAGATAGGTTCAGTGCTAACTTTATCCCCCTCTCACCCCCTAAAGAGCCCATCTCTATACCGGAAGAATGCAAAGTTCCTGTAATCACGGCTGCATAGGTAAAAACCACACTCTCCAAAGCCAAGAACACAGCATCCATGGGACCAGACAGCATCCCAGGCTGCGTTCTACACAAACTATAGAACAAACTGGCACCCCACCTAAGTACCATGTTCAATCATAGCCTCATCTCAGGCTTTGTGCCTGCTGAATGGCGCACAGCAACTGTTATCCCACTCCACAAGGGGGGAGCCACCACGGACCCCGGGAACTACAGCCCCATTAGCCTGACGAGCCTGGTCTGCAAGGCCATGGAATGTATCATCATGGAACTTAGAAACAAAGACATTGGTAATCTCCAAACTCTGGATCCCACCCAGTTCGGGTTTGTAAAAGGCAGATCATGTCTCCTAAACCTGATAGACTTCTTTGAAGCAGTCACCAAAGCCGTAGACAAGGGTAAGGTGGTTCAAGCAGCCTATCTAGATCTTGCCAAGGCTTTTGACACCATCCCCCACTCTGGAATTATAGATTAACTCACTAAACTAGGTATAAATCCCTATGTCACAAAATGGGTTGCCAACTGCCTCACTGACAGAACCCACACTGTGAAAGTAGCAGACTCCAAATCCGACTTCAGACCAGTGACAAGTGGAGTACCACAGGGTTCAGTCCTGGGTCCTTTCCTGTTTGGTATCTACTTCTCTGAAGTACAGGCTAACGAAGTTCGCAGATGACTGCAAACTAGGAGCCATAATCGAAACTCCTAACGATGTGAACATCCTACCAAAAGGGCCTCACTGAGACAGATGCCTGGTGTCAAAGTAGGGTTGCCAGGTTTCTTTGTGGCTAAAACCTGACTAAGGTCATGCCCCTCACATCACTCATAACTCCACCCATCCCCCCTCTCACAACTGTGCCCCTCCCATTTTGTGACATCACTGTGACATCAGCTGAACAAAGGGAATACCCTCTCTTGACACTGCCAAAAGCAGAGGTAATGTATTAAAAAAAAAAAAAAAAAAAACATGAACTTCCAGACAAAAGTTATAAAACATGCTCCATGTTAGGTTTGGGACATGTTAAGTTTAAAAAAAGAGTACAGTAGATAAGACATACATCAACCTGGACAGCAAAGAAAATCCTGTACCATACCTGTCCTTACTTACTGAAAGGGTTTAAGGCACAGTGTGGAACAAAACATTTATATACAAAACTATACAAAATAATTACCACAGGGAAAGCCAAAAATATACATAAAATTATATACAAAGCAGGAGTCAGTCAACTGAACAGTGCTAATGTAATGCATGCAAGACCCAAATTACTGCAACTGCACAAGGACAGACACCTAGCCACAGTCTCCAAGCCCCAAGACACTTACATCTACAAATGGACAAATGCTGAAGCAGCTCGCAGTTGAATAAATGACAATTCTAATTACCCCTAACCTGCCAGGATAGCCAATTCTATTATGCAAACACACGTTCCACACCACAGCAACTATAACAATAAAGCTGTCTCTTTAAATTTTAAAATCTAGTCCTTTCTGGGCTCTTCCAGCACAAAAATGCCAGATGGTTTTAGGAATGGGAAGCAGTGTTCCAAATATAGCAGCACACATTATGTTGGATCAAACACTGAAGTCGCCCTCATGGTAAAGCCATCCTACTCCAAATAATGCCAAAAATGCTATTGGTAGCACAGATATAAATCTGGCCATCCTGTTAACTACAGTTAGGAGGTTCCCTGAGTTTAGGCAAAAAGACCGCAATAACCAGTAGGTATACTCTATTCCCATAATCAAAAAGCCTATGTCAATGGACCCTTCATGATTAGTGAGGAAAATAGTTTGTAGCTCAGTTTAAGTTGTATTAATATTCCATTAAAAGCCTTGCACGAGTTGCATTAAACCAAACCCGGAGGTATTTGACCCAAACTACCATAGCTACAGAGCTGACCTATTTTCAGTTACTTTCTCAGGGTGCCAAAAATCACTGTCACTGATTTCTTTGGTATTCTCTTCATAGCAGCGGCAGCCTCACAAACACACACACACACACACACACACACACACACACACACACACACACACACACACACACACACCTCTGAATTTGTCCAACCATTTATTGTTGTTGTGGTCATCTGTGAAGTCCAAACTCCAAATGTCTTCTGGAGACTGGAATTCAAATTCCACCGTGTGGTCGGAAGATGAAGATGTCATGCAAGCAATTTCAGCTTCTTCTGCATCAGTGCGTGCGACCAGACGCAAAGGGTGTTCTTAAAGTAGAACACACTTGAAAACATTTTTTTTTAATTAAATGAAAAGATTTTATTTTTTCTAGACAAGAAAAGGCAGTCGCCGTTTTCCAGACAGGGTCCCTTATTTCTGGACAGTCCGGAGTCAGGTAATGGCTCTAATTATAGCCAAAAAGCACACCAGGACTAAAGGCAATAAGGAGGGGAGAGAGAGGGTGTAAAGATGGCATGGGAGAAATGCTTGAGACCGTGTCAGTGGCACAAAACCAGGACTTCATGTGTCCGGTTTAGAATAAAATTTGTAACCGGACAATTAGTCTGAAAACCGGACAGTCTGGTCAAAAACCAGACACCTGGCAACCTATGTCAAAGCCATGGACTCAAGCTCAATGCCAAAAAGTGCATTGTCATCCCCTTTGGTAAAAACTCTGTACACATGAACTACAACATAGACGGCAGTATACTTTACACCGAAAGTATGATAAGAGACCTTGGGACACAGGTGGACAGTAGTCTCTCCTTTGATAATCACATAGCCACAGTAGTCAGGAAATCCTTCTACGTGGCACACCTCATCACAAAAGGTTTCTCATCCAGAAAAAAAGAGGTCATTGTTCCCCTCTACTCATCACTCATTAGACCCATTATAGAGTACAACGTCCCTTTTGGTATGGACCTCACAAGACATCTACAACAACTGGAAAGGCCAAAGAAATACCTCACAAAGAGGATTACCGGCCTCAAACAGATGCCCAACGCAGACTACCTATCTATATCAAACAAAGCTCCTCATTAGCACTCTTCAAGAAAAATCTTGATGATTGGATGGGAAATAGGAAATTCACCCTGGGGATCACCTCTGTGGCTCTGCTCGACAGTGGCATAGGAAAATAATTTTCTTGGGTGGCAAAAGCCAGGGTACCTTTTTGGCTGGACTTGTATAGGCCCCAGGGCCCATAGCCTAGTACCTACCTATGAACCTATAGGTAAGTTTGTTCCAGGGTATGGGAAGTCTCTGGGACAGGAATCTATCCCAACAGCATGTTCTGTTTATATTGTTGTGACAAGGTTTAGGTCCCTAGAGCGTGCAGCTTGAAAGGATTGGGATTTCTTTAAGTGGAGCATGTCCAACAGCTCTGGGTTTGACATAGCTTTGTATGTTAGGCAGAGATCGCCTCTGAGTAGGCGATATGCGATGGAGTAAAGCTTGAGTTTTTTGAGATGGTCTGCATAGGGCATCTGTTTGAGGCTGGTAATCCTCTTTGTGAGGTATTTCTGTAGCGTTTCCATTTGTTGTAGATGTCTTGTGAGGTACATACCAAAAGGGGCGCTGTACTCTTATAATGGGTCTAATGAGTGATGAGTAGAGGGGAACAATGACCTCTTTTCCTGGATGAAAAACCTTTTGTGATGAAGTGTGCCACGTAGAATGATTTCCTGACTACTGTGGAAATGTGATTATCAAAGGAGAGACTACTGTCCACCTATGTCCGAACGTCTCATCACACTTTCGGTGTTAAGTAGACTACCGCCTATGTGGTAATTCATTGGTACAGAGTTTTTACCAAAAGGGATGACATTGCACTTTTTGGCATGGAGCTTGAGGCCATGGCTTCTGTCTCAGTGAGGCCCTTTTGTAGGATGTCCACATCGTTAGGAGTTTTGATTATGGCTCCTAGTTTGCAGTTATCTGCGAACTTAGTTAGCCAAAGACCTTCTGTGTTAGCCTGCAATTCAGAGAAGTAGATACCAAACAGGAGAGGACCCAGGACTGAACCCTGTGGTACTCCACTTATCACTGGCCTGAAGTCGGAGTTGGAGTCTGCTACTTTCACAGTATGGATTCTGTCAGTGAATCAGGTGGCAACTCATCTTGTGACATAGGGATTGATACCTAGTTTATTGATAATTCCAGAGTGGGGGATGGTGTTGAAAGCCTTGGCGAGATCTAGATAGGCTGTGTGAACCACCTTACCCTCATCTACGGCTTTGGTGACAGCTTCAAAGAAGTCTATCAGGTTTAGGAGACATTATCGGCCTTTTACAAACCCAAACTGGGTGAGGTCCAGAGTTTGGAGATTACCAATGTCACTGTTTATATTTTATAATCTGAAAGAGTTAAAACGGCCTCAAAATGTTCCAGAACATCAAGATGCCTTTTTATGGATTTATAAAATATATCATCTGAAAATAAAGTTAACTTTCCTTGATTACCATACCAATTGTATCTTTGAATTCCGGAGTTCCTTATTTTCTTTATTTGCTTTAGATTTAGAGTCACTGACAAATGGGAAAGAGGACACCCTCTGTTCAAACAAAAGTTAGACAAGAACCCACCCACTTTAATTCTCGTCTCCGATACTTCATGTATCCTCCTAATTAACCTTATTACTGTAACAGGGAATACAAATACTTCCATTTCCCTCCTCATAAAATCTCAGCTGACTCTATCAAATGCTTTTGCTGCATCAAGACCCACCACCAACAGCAGTATTTTCTTATATTCTGCTTTGCTTTAGATCAGCTTTGACCTATCATCTTCATGTAGACCCATGCTTCCAAAATGCTGGTGTTTCCCCTCCTTTTAAAGTGCTATTAAACAAAATCTTCCAGATGTTTATCACTTTTTCCCTCCTAACTTCTAAGCTTCAACAGGAATACCATTTGTTCCAGTAGACTTCCCTGCAGACTGATTACACATAACCATTTTTATCTTGTCTTTCTATCTTAACTATTAGCTGTTGAGTCTCAACTTCCTCTAATCTTTGCATCAAGTCTACCATAAACGTTTCCATTTGTGCTCTTTCTTGATTTCCACATTTCATCTGCTTTATACAAATTTTCATACAATTTCCAGAACATTTCTAATACCTCTATAGAATATCTGGTTATTTTTCTCGTCAGAGACTCTCTAAGTTTGGCAACAAGCCTTTCTACTTTCTGTTGCCTGAGCCATTGTGCTACAAGTTTTTTTGTGTTCTGGAGTTAACAAAAAATAGTCAACAGCAACCTTTCTAAATTCATTCTCAATAACCAAAAACTCTAATTTTCTCTTTAGCACTCTGCAGTTGCTCCTCCGGCTTGGTTCTGTGATATTCCCATTATGTAACACTAACTTTTATCAAGCCCTCTAAATATTTACTCTCTCTTATTTCTACCTTATTTTTAAATTAATTTTCACCTATTCAGTAGCTATTCCCGTCTGAAGAAATGTCTACTTTCTCTAATACCTTTCAAATATTTTCCACTACCTACTCCTTAAATTCCTGTTTTTAACAGGTAAGTGGGAAAGTGCCACCATCTCATTTATTCATCAACCAGAAATTTTTTTCTTAGTTTTTTATCAGCGCATGACCTGAAATAGTTATTGATGTGTGTCACAACTTTAAATTAAATGGATTTGTCCCTGTGAAATGTAATTTCTATCCAGTCTAGCCTAGCTATTGTAACTTTGGGAATAGTATGTACATTCTGGCAGACTTCCTACTACTGATCCTCCACTCCAAATATATTCACAAATTTCTGCAGAAACATAGCTTTTTTTTGTTACATTTTCTCTTCTAGGTCCCCCTTGATACACCCTCACGAATCTATATTAGAACATCGAAGTTTCAAAACTTTGAATGTTCTAATATCGAACCCTATTCAGCGAAAGCTGAAAATATCGTAGCAACAGAAAACCAAATGTTTTCCTAGGGAAAGACTTCGGTTGTCCATTTCTGTTGCTTCGGTATTTTCAGAGCTGTGGTGGAAAGTTACGGGTTGGGTTCAGGTAAGTGTGCGATTGTGTGGACATGAGGTTTAGGGTGGGTTAAGTGAGTTAGGGTTAGGGCATGGGTTAGGTATGTGTGCGATTGTGTGGACGTGAGGGTTAGGGAGCGGGTGAGGTGAGTGTGCGATAGTTAGGGCTAGGGACTGGGTTAAGGTAAGTGGATAGTTAGTGGTGTGTGTATAGTTTAGTGTAGGGTTAGGCATAAGATTTTAGGTGTATGTGTGTGGATTGCTGTTTGTTTGGTGTGCTTGTGTAGTCTGTATGTGTTTTGGAACAGCAATTTTTTTCCTTAGGAAAAAATTCACTGTTCTGTATGTTAGATGTTTTCAGCTTTCGCTGAATAGGGTTCGATATTAGAACATTCGAAGTTTTGAAACTTCGATGTTCTAATATAGACCCACCCTCACTATTGCAAATCAAGTTCCATTCCCCACATATAAGCAACATTCCTCACTGAAAGTTGATTTCTCCCAAAATTTTCTAAGCTCCACAACAGCAGTTTTTGATAGAATATAAATACATGCTGGTGTTATTCTCTTCTCTTGCCAACATCCCATTACTACTAAAAAAAACTACCATTTTCTTTTTTCCCCCTCTTCTATAACTATTACAGCCTCTCTAACAGTTAATATTATTATATCATTTTCCTTTATCCCTGATATTCTGCTGAATATCTACCCTGAAATAATTTCTGTCAAATTTGCAAGCTCTTTTCTTCCCACGTGTCTCCTGCAGCGTTACTATTTGCACTCCGGATTTGTTGTTATTCCACACACTTTCCTTTTTGCTTGAACATGCAAGGCCATTTACATTCCAAGATAATATGGCTAGAGTAGCCATTATGATAAAAAGTATTGTTCCCACATATTATACACGACAGCCTTTTGAATGTGTATTTCCAGCTTTAGTTTTATATGCACACACTAGTGACTGGTAGAATGATCTTTTATACAGTGGTTACTTCTCATCTCCATTTGAACCTATTTCACATTTTTCAAGTCTTGTTGATTTAATAAAAACCCTCAAACAAAAAGCTAAAATATTTCCATAACATCCCGATCCCCCTTTAACTGAATTTTAACCCTCCAGATAGAACAATCTTCTCAAATTGATAGCTGCACCCACAGGCATTACCTAAACTAAAAATTAAGGTTATCCATGCCAAAAAGCATGCTGCAGCCTGTGTAAAGCTAATTTTTCTTGACTACCATACCAGTTATATCACTGTATTTTTGAGTCCCTTGTTTATTTTACTAATGGCTTTAGATATAAAGCAAAAAAGGGGAAGAAAGACACCTTTCCCTTGCTCCTCTGTTCAAACACAGCTTGTCAGAGAGGAACCCTCCCACCTTAATTCTTACCTCTGACCCTTCACGAATCCTCTTTATTAACCCCGTCCTTTTATTACAGAAGGCAAATACTACAACTGACCAACTCAAAAAATCACAGCTGACTCTACTGAATGCCTTCTCTGCATCAAGTCCCACAAGCACTACATTTTCTTACTCTTAACATTTTCTTACTTTCTGCTTCCTTATGAACCATCAACATAGTCAAAGTCTAAGTATTATTTCAGTTACATAACAATATGCGAATGCAGAAAACACAGAATATTTATTACTAGAAAGTACATGAAAATAAACCATGGCAGTGTGAAGAGTTCATCCATAAAATAATGCATAGAAGTAGATGTTACCTGAACTGGTTATAAATTACTAAATTTTAGGGCCCAGCAGGAGAAGCTTTAAGAGAAATTGCCATAGCATAATGCATTAAGCTTAAGGACAGACATCTTACAGCAGCACGACAAAGCAAGCAACTAGCGTCAAAGACTTTAATAAGGTTATAGCATGTTATTTTCACAGGATTTCTGAGCTATTATTCCTGCAGGTCATCTGCATATCCCGACCAAGTAATCCTCCAAGTCCAGGCCTCCACAACACTCCACAGAGATGTGCTAGTATGCTCCCTCCCCTCTCCCAAACAGACAGACCTATCCTCCCAATCAGCTCTGTCAGGCACCTGAGCCACTAATCAAACATGCATTATCTGGGTCAGGCTTCAACCCTCTCTCTGTCACCAGCATCAATGGGACTGGATGGTGTCCCGGGCTGTGTGCTACATGAACTCCAAGAGGAACTAAACCCACACATAAGGCTACTGTTTAATCTTAGCCTTACCACAGGATACGTACCCAAAAAGAGTGGCGTACGGCAACAGTGGTCCCAACTTCACAAAGGCGGTGCTTCTACGGACCCTGGAAATTACCGCCCCATAAGCCTGACGAGCCTGGTCTGCAAAGCTATGGAGAGGATCATTATGGAACTCATAAACAAAGACATTGGGGACCTACAGACATTGGATCCTACCCAATTTGGCTTTGTCAAGGGCAGATCCTGCCTTTTGAACTTGGTCGACTTTTTTGAAACAGTCACTAAGGCCATTGATGAGGGTAAGGCAGTTCACACAGCCTGCCTTGACCTTGCAAAAGCCTTTGACACAATACCCCACTCGGGCATCATAGACAAACTCACCAGCTTAAATGTAAACCCATATGTCACAAGATGGGTTGCAAACTGGCTCAAGGACAGAACCCACAGGGTCAGAGTTGCTGGAGCTATGTCAGACTCTAAGCCAGTCACAAGCGGTGTCCCACAGGGCTCAGTCCTGGGACCCCTCTTGTTCGGCATTTATTTTTCCGAGGTACAGGCAAACATAGGAGGATTGTGGCTGACAAAGTTCGCAGATGACTGCAAACTGAAGCCATAATTGATATTCCAGCGGACACAAACATCCTTCAGAGAGGCCTCATAGAAACGGATAATTGGTGGCAGAGCCATGGCCTTAAGCTAAACGCCAAAAAATGTATAGTCATATCCTTTGGGAAAAACAAGGTACCGACAAATTACCACATAGGCGGTAATCCATTAAGTACGGAAGAGGTAATCAGGGACCTAGGGACCCAGGTTGACAGTAACCTCTCATTTGACACTCACATTGCCAAAGTGGTTAGGAAGACCTTCTATATTGCCCACCTTATCATGAAGGGTTTCACATCTAGATCAAGAGAGGTCATTGTTGCCCTGTACTCTTCTCTTATCAGGCCAATGATTGAGTACAATGCCCCATTTGGGATGTATCTCACCCGACACCTGCAGCAGTTGGAAAGACCCCAAAAGTTCCTCACCAAGAGGATAAAGGGTCTTAAACATATGTCATATGCTGCCCGACTGAAAAACTCCAGCTCTATTCAGTCGCATACCGCCTACTCAGAGGTGATCTGTGCCTGACGTACAAGGCCATGTCCAATCCTGAATTAATGGACATGCTCCACCTCAGAAAATCCAAATCCATCAGAGCCACGAGAACAAGTGACTTAAACCTCAACACAGAAATAAATAGAACGTGCTGGAGGGACAGATTCATAACCCAGAGGCTCCCTACACTCTGGAACAGAATCCCAGTCCATGTTAGGCAGAGCCCCTCACTGACTCTATTCAAGAGAAATCTCGACGAGTGGATGGGAGATCGTAGGTTTACCCCGGGGGTCATCTCTCTGTCACTACTAGACAGAGGCATAGTAAACTAAACCCTAAAAGGGCGTAGTATTCTCATCCTAAGGGGTGGTGTAAGCCACATACACTCTGGCTAGGCTTATAAATGCCCTAGGGCAGATAGCCTAGTACGAACCTATGAACCAGATCTCTTTACTGCAAAGTGAACAAATATTCACTGTTACTACTTGATTCACATTCCTTGCATACGACTGTTAAAATATTTTTGCCATGAAAGCCCAGGCCATGCCTAAGAAGAGACCTTGGAGCAACGGACCTACCCAATTAAATTAAAAAATAAAACAAAGTAATCAAAAAGGGAAGCAAGGGTTTCTTAGGTAAACAGACAAGAACGGACAGCCAGAACTTGACAGGCTGAGCAAAGATGGGAGGGTAGGCAACAGTGGGACTTGGAAAAAGCATAGGTACTGAATAAATGCTTTGTTTTAGCATTCACAAAAGAAAGCAAGATGAGGGTGCCATACTGGAAGGAAGTCATGGCATGAGGAGGGAGAGAACAGCTGAATACTCAATAAAATAGGTGAGGAGGAGGTAGAGAGGGAAATAGCTGTCTCAAGGAAGGATAAAGCAAAAGGATTAGATAGAGTCCTCAGAATTATTTATTTTATTTTACATTTGTTTACCAGGATAGTCCCGACTGGATATATGTCCATTTTCAGCGGGGGCCTGGGGAGAAAAGCTCCAGGTTATGAGATAAATAATAACAGATACAGATTGAAAACAACAGTTTACAGCATTTTAAAAATATCAAAATCAGGTTACATACCTTTAAGAACATGGCACACAATTAGCTTAGGTAACCAGCAGATTAACACATATAGAGATTTTACCAATTACAACCCTTGATAAGTAACAGATTCACAATCAACAAAGTAAGATCTTGAACAATTAAGAGACTGGGTGGCAGATTTCTGACTACTGTGTTGAAAGTCCACCCCCCCCCCCCCCAAGTATCAAGAGTGAAAAGATTATAGAAGCAATAAAGAAAAATGCTGGGGCATATCCTTGGTCGGACAGATTGCAGAAACAAAGCGATAGCGTTTCCACTCTACCAGGAATTTGTGAGCCCACACCTTATAGGTTAATAGACTTGTAGGCGATTATTAGGCTAATGACCCTAAGAGTTTTTTTTAAACTTAGCCATGTTTTCTCATTTGGAAATGACAAGACAAATTACCCAGGGGCATATATCTGGATTTAAGTGGCACAGAATTTCCAAGCTGCTTCTGTCCAGTAAGGGCAAAGGTGCTAGTCCAAAGTTAAATTTCTGATTCCGCATCCCTGGTCCAAGCTGTAATTGAATATGGACAAACTCTGCTTTACATGTTTAGGTCTTTCAAACAGGTAATTCTACTGCTGTTAGACTTGCAAATGTGCAGAAAGTCCATCAATACTGGGTCAGATGATGTCTTGTACGCCAGAATTCATCACGTCAGTAGACTGTAGGAGACTTGAGTATAAAGATAAGGCGGTCCACATAACCCATGTAATCCATGCGGCTTACACCTTGTATTTTTTTTTTCCTGAAGAACTACCGGGGTGTTTCAGCTGTTGCATATGCCTGGTTAGTACATACCAAAGGGAGCATTATACTCAGTGATTGCTCTAATGAGGGCCGAGTACAGCAGGATAATGACATCTTGGGACTTGGATGCCATACATTTGGTTATAAATTGTGCAGTACAAAATTATTTCTATACAACAGACACATGATGGTGAAAAGTTCAAGTCACTGTCTGCATATGTTCCCAAGTCCCTAACTACTGGCTCTGCTGTTAGGGGTGTATTTATTGTCCATGTGGCAATTCCCAGGTGTGACTTATATTCCAAAAATATGACTAAGAATTTTTTTTTGCATTCATAGGTTTATAGGATGATACTCGACTATTGGCCCAGAGGCCCTTATAAGCCTAGCCAAAAATTTCACCTATGTTCCCTCAAAGTCATCATCTGTTTCCCCCTGTCCAGCAGGGACACAGGTGGGATCCTTGGGGTGTATTTTCTGTTTTCCATCCACTCATCCAGGTTCCTATTAAAGAGGGTCACACAGGTAACTCTGCTTGACCTGGACAGGGAGTCTATTCCACAGACAAGGGAGTCTTTGGGACACAAATCTATCCTGCCAAGTTCTATTAATGTCACAGACTAGGTTAAGGCCTTGCGTGTGGGTTGCGCGAGTGGAATTTTTCTTATGGATATGCAGCAACTCCATCAAGGCGGGGTCTGAAATGGCCTTGTATGCCAGACACAGGTCACCAGTTTTAGACCACAAGTCTGACACCAATTTATCTGCAACAGGTCCACTACAACTGTGCTGAACTTACAGCTGTCTGCAAACTTGGCCAACCAAAGGCCTTTCATATAAACTCTGACTTCAGAAAAGTAAATGCTAAAAATGAGCATTCCCAGCAATAAGTCCCGAGGGACAGCACTGCTGACTGACCTTTTTGTACTGTTAAGCTCCCTCTGACTGTGTCCTGTGAACCATCTGGCTATTCAGTGGGTGACACAAAGGGCTACTCCTAGTTCCATGTCATTGTCTACAGTCCCCAAATGGGGCATAGTGTTTCATGCTTTGGCCAGGTCAAGATGGCAACGTGTACCATTTTTCCCTTACCCATCATTTTGTTGACTTTGGAAGAAAAAAGTTCACCAGGTTGAGCAGGAAAAACATGCCTTTGATGAAACCAAGCTGTGTTGGATCCTATGCCTTTATTTAAAATACCCATGATAATTCTTTCCAAGGCTTTACATATGAGACGGGTTAGACCTAGGAGTCTGTAATTACCAAGGTCGGTAAATGTCCAGCCTTTCCGTGGAGGTATAACTACTGCAGTCCTCCATTTGCTAGGCACACAGCCTGTTTGGAGGCCAAGGCTGAACAGTGAATTTAGAGGTCTCAATAGCTCATATTTCATGTTATTCAGGAGGCATCCTGACATACTATCAGGGCCCCACAGATGCAGCATTTTTATGCCTTGGAGGACATACTGAAGACTTGTTCACCAGTGATAGTCAGGGGAGTTCCAGCTGAGGGTATTTCTTGAAAGGTGTCAAGGGGGAAAGCAGGGTGAAACTATTGCTAACTTTATCAGCTAGTAGGTTTGCTGTACCTTACAACTAACACATACAGGTGGTTCCATTTACAGTTAGTTTTTCACACTATTGTGAATAACCTTTCATGCTGCAGACATAGCTGAAGAATGCCTTGTGATTGTCCTTTGTCTGCAAAGCTATCAGCCCCAGATTTGGCTTTGATGGACTCAATAAGACTCGTAAGTTGCTTACTTAGATTGATGAGCAGTCTCTTGTTTTGCTGGATATTACCCTTAGTTTTGGCCATGGTTTTCTTCCATTTTTTATACAACTTGTTGATATTAGGATTTCACCAGGGTGGTTTGTTCTTATAGGTAATCCTATGCTTTTTCCTAGTAGGTACAGCTACTTCAGTGCTGCTGTTTCCATTATAGTACAAGGTTTCTGTGAACAATTCTGCACAAGCAGCAGAGTTCACATGGTTTGGGGGGGGCTTGAAATTTCAACAGGGCATCACTTACTAGGAGGAGATAGTCTTTAGAATAATTCCTAAATGTCTGATGTTTAGATGGGGAGGTCACAGGTTTTAATTTAATTTCCAAGGAGACAGCTTTATAATCTGACATGGCAAGTGAGGTTATTACACAACGATGGGTGCAAAATTCCCTCATGTTTATGAGGATCAGGTCAAATACGTTGGTGCTCCTAGTGGGTATAGACTGGCTGGTCTGCAACACTTTTGTTGGCAATGTTCAGAAATTTCTGGGCCTGCATATTGGAAGTCATATATGTTGCCCAGTTTATAGTGGGGTATTTGAAGTTGCTCAGGAATGTAGTGTTGCGTTCAATGCAGAGTGACTCCAGTCCTTTTAGGTGTGTGGTATGGGTATCTTGGGTCATAGACGGGGACCTATACCTAACAATGAAATAGTATGAGACTTTGCTTATGGTGAACTGGACATGGAGAAGCTGAAGTGCATCATACTGCTTGACCAGTCTTGAAGTTTTTAATGAATATTGAGACACCTCTACCTTTTGTCCCTTCCAGTATAGTAGCTTGTCTAAGTGTGTGGAAGGCATTATTGTCTTGCACTGCTTGGGTGCTCTCCACAATTTTAAAACATTTCTTTGTAACTAAACAGATCTCTACATTCTTCAGAGTAAGGAGAGCTTGCAAAGGGTGACTTTTTTTTTAGTACCTTTTGCAGTTCTGCAGGTGGCCATATAAGGAAACAGAAATTACACTCCTGGAAAGAATTCATAAACAAGCTATCAGAAAGATCCAGGGAATGCAAGGGGAAGGGATATGACCACAATCTAGAAGAGTGAAAGGTGTTCAAACCTGAGACCAGAAGACACCGGAAGAACGTGACACTGATATGGAAGATAAGTATATATGAAGGGGTGACTCTGAAAAAGAATAACAAAGGAAGGAAGGAAGTGGTATAGGCAAGCAGATTGTGGAAACTAACTATTCCCTAGATCTCCAAAACTACTTTTTCACAGAGAGGGGTGTACATCCATGGAGTGAAATACTGGAATAGGTTGTGGAGAGGGAATCTACAGAGATATTCAAGAGGTCATGAGACAAGTAGAAAAAGCTAAGAGGAAAGTAGGGATGGAAGGGATGTAGAAAGTTAAATCCACTTAAAAGCACAGTCTAGATAAACTTATTGTCTCTTTCTGCCATCAAACACATGGATACCAGAGACTCAGTAGAAAAGGTTTGCAATCCTTTACAAACGCTATTTTTTTCCAGATGTGACTGTATCTTATGTTCACTAGATGCATGTCTACCTAAATTAACCATCTCAGATTCCCAGTGCAGTCTTACCACTTACAGTCATTGGTTTGTCTTCATTAATAAACTGCAGGAGTACAAATGCTAACATTATAAACAATACATTACATTTAATGTGACTTCAAGTATTCATATTCCCATTAAAAGGAAATACAAAGCTCTAATTATTATTTATGCCTCTGACTAGGAGCAGCTTGGGTGCTCTCCACAATTTTAAAACATTTCTTTGTAACTAAACAGATCTCTACATTCTTCAGAGTAAGGAGAGCTTGCAAAGGGTGACTTTTTCTAGTACCTTTTGCAGTTCTGCAGGTGGCCATATAAGGAAAAGTACAGTTTTGTACCTACCATAAATGTAGATGTCCGATAGGTATGCATCTGCAGTCATAACATATGGGTTTGTCCTGCCTCAGGCAGCCCTTCGGTCGGCCGGATTCCAAAATCTGGGTCTGGCCTCAGCTGATGTCGCACTTTCCCCGACGTCAGAGCGTCTGGGGTATAAAAGCATCAACCGACGCCATTTTCCTCAGTTTTTCTTGCCCCAGATGCCAGGTGCCCTCTAGAAAGGCTAAATTTGGATAAATGCTGAAAAGTTCCAAACATTTGCAAAATTATATACATGTATAAACAAACAAATACACCATAATAGATTCCCCCAGCTAGCTAAAAGAGGGTAAGTACCTAGGAATACCACAGAGGGGTAGGAGGAGGGTAATCCTGACTGCAGATGCATACCTATCGGACATCTACATTTATGGTAGGTACAAAACTGTACTGTGTCCTTCAAGGATGCATCTGCAGTCATAACATATGGGTAGAATACCATAGCCAATCTAAGGGAGGAGGTACTAAGAAAGGATGGTGTAGTTAAGATCCCTGCAGGACTGCAGTAGCAAAACCTGCTCTGGATCTGGAGTATAAAGGTAGATTGTAATGCTTGGCAAATGTATGCACGGAGCTGCAAGTAGCAGCTTCTAAAATGTCCTTGGTAGCCACCCCTCGTAGGAAGGCTGTAGTGGTGGCCATGGCCCTTGTAGAATGAGGCCTGATGTTTTCAGGAACTGTCTTTCCATGAAAGGAGTAGCAAAATCGAATGCAATTTCCTATTCATTTTGAAATTGTCTGTTTGGAAATTGCTCTTCCTTGCACCCCAGTGGCATATGCTACAAAAAGTTGGTCAGTTTTTCTGCTAGTTTTTGTTCTGTCCAAGTAGTAGCATAGTTGTCTGTGTATATCCAGGGTGTGCAAAGTTTTTCCCTCTATTCTGTGGATTAGGGAAGAGCATTAGGCAAGTGAATAGCTTGGTTCAAGGATATCCTAGATACCACCTTTGGCATAAAAGTAGGATTGGTTCTTAGTGAAACTCTGTCCTGGTGGAAAATAAGAAATGGCTGCACTGCCATTAATGCTTGTAACTCGGATACTCTTGTTGCTGAAGTGATTGCCAGAAGGAATGCAGTTTTCCAAGACAGAAACTGTAGATCCGCTGATGCTGCTGGTTCAAAAGGAGGAAGTGTCAGTTTCTCCAGCACAAAGTTGAGATCCCAAGCAGGTAGAGGGGGTCTTCTTGGAGGTTTAATATTTTTGATCCCTCTCAGAAATTGTCTGAGGAGAGGGTGCGAGAAGGTAGGTGGATCCACATTGTATTCTGCTGAAATTGCTGAAGCATGAATCTTAATGGAAGAATAGGACAGGCCATTGTGGAACAATTCTGCTAAGTATTCTAGGATATGTGTTATGTTTGCCACTGTGACATCTGAGCCTTTTGATGTGCTCGAAATGAGAAATCTCTTCCATTTAGCTGAGTATGTCTTCCTTGTGGAAGGCCTGCGAGCCCCCAAGATAATGTCCTTCACCCTCTGAGATAAAACAGTTGGATTGGGATTTAAGGAATTTTCCAGGCAGTTAGCTGCAATGTTTTCAAGTTGGGATGCAGGGTCTTGAAATTGTTCTGCGTCAGAAGAAGAGGCCATAGGAGGGAGGCCATGATTTTGCCTGACACATGCTTCTCAATAATGGATACCAGTGTTGCCTTGGCCAGTCTGGAGCTATTAGTATCACTCTTGGCTGTTCCTCCCTGATCTTCAGTAGAACCTTGTACATCAATGGGAGAGGTGGGAAGGCATATACTGTTAGGGCTTTCCAGCTGAAAGAGAGAGAGTCCACCCTCCAAGCTTGTGGGTGGTATGTCCTTGAGCAGAATGTCTTCAGTTGATGGTTGAGTGGGGAGGCGAACAGATCTATCTCCGGCATTCCCCATGTCTTTGCTATGAGTTGGAAGATGTCTGGGTGCAGCATCCATTCGTGTGCATCCATGGTAGTTCTGCTTAAGCTGTCCGCCAGTGTATTTTCTTTCCTGGCAATTGGGACTGTAGTTGGATATTGAGATTCAGGCATAGTTCCCACAGATTCATAGCCATCCGGCATAGAGGGTAAGAGTGTGTGCCTCCCTGCTTGTTTATGTACCACATGACCGTGGTGTTGTCTGTCCTTATTAACAGGTGGCCTTGTTGGAGGAAGGGTTTGAAGGCCTCGACTGCATGCCTCACTGCCAGCATTTCCTTTTGATTTATGTGCATGCTTAGCTGTCCTTGAGGCCATAGGCCTTGGATACATTTGCCCTCCATATGTGCTCCCCATCCTCGGTCTGAGGCATCCATGGTGATGGTCTGCCTTGTTTTTGGTTTATTGAAAGGCAACCCTCGGTTGGACCTTGAGACCATACACTCCTTAGGTACCATTGCAATTTCCTCATATGCAGCCTGGCATGCGGTATCAGAATTATGCAGGATGCCATGTAACCCAGGGCCTGCAGGATTTTCCTTGCAGTAAGCTGAGTTTGTCTTATCAGAATCATGAAGTAATCTGGAAGGTGTTTTTGTTTTTCTTCTGTGAGAAAGGCCATTTGGGTGGTTGTGTCCAGATCTGCACCCAAAAAGGTTATCCTTTGGGATGGTACTAGTCTTGACTTTTGGATGTTGACTGTATCCCAAGGTCTGTAGCAGGTGTATGGCATAGGCCAAGTCCTTTATCAAATTTCCCTTATTGTCCGCTTGTATTAGGCAGTCGTCCAGGTTTGGGTAAATTTGAATTCCCTGTAGTCTGCAATGTGCAATTACTGATGCCAGGCATTTCGTGAATACTCTGGGCGCAGTAGATAAGCCAAAGGGCAATTCTGAGAATTGATATTGCTCTGATCCTGCAAGAAATCTGAGGTGTCTTCTGCAACTTGGTCGAATAGGGACGTGCAGGTATGCCTCCTTGAGATCTAGAGTCACCAGCCAAGACTCCTTGCCCAACATGGGAAGAAGTTGCTGTAGGGTCAGCATCTTGAATTTTGGCACAATGAGATAAGTGTTCAGTGCGGACAGGTCGAGAATAGGTCTCCATTGATTTTCTTTTCTTGGTACAAGGAATAGTCTGGAGTAAAATCCTTGGCCTTGTTCTGAACATGGTACCTTTTCTATAGCTTTCATCTGAAGTAAATTGTTGATCTGTCTTAAAGCCTCTGCCCTCTGATTTGGTGGAAGGTTTGGCATTCCGCTTCTTTTTGGCAAAGTGTGGAAGTGGAACCTGTATCCTTTGTCTATTATTTGCAGTGTCCATGTATCCTTTGTAGTATAATGCCGTTTTTTTGAGAATAAAGCCAGCTTTCCGCCCAAGGGTGCTTCCAGTTGATCCCTGGTAGGCGGAATCAGAGTTAAGTCATTGAGCCTGTCCTGGTGCAGTGGTTGTTGTTGTTGCACTACTCTCCTCTGGTTGGCAGGCTGCCACTGACAACCTCTGTAGGAGCCCTTCGATTGACCTCTGCCTCTAGGGCGCCTGTTCCTGCATCTCTGGGCTCTGTCCGAGTCTGGAAAGGACCAATTCTTAGTAGGCCAGTTTCTGCTGAATCTCGGTGGTTGTACTTGCAGGAAATCTTTAACTGTTTGCACAGATTTTGCCTTTTCTTCAACCTTTTTTAAGATCTCCTGAGCAGAGGAGCCAAATAAATTTTGTTTCTCCATTGGAGCATCCAGGAGTTTAGCTTTAACATGGTCTGGCAAAGATTGTTCCTTCAGCCAGGCATGCCTACGAATAACTGCCTCAGTCATAGCTGATCTAAATGAAGCCTCCAGTGCATCATAGCCACATTTTAAGAAATGATTACTAACCTGTTGTGAATTGTATACCAAATCCTGAAGGGATTTACGGTCTAGGGGTTCAGGAGAAGAAAGTTTCTTATTCAGTTCATCTAACAAATACTCTTGGTACTGTATCATATGAAATTGACAATTTAATGCCCTGACAGAAAGAGTTGCAGAAGTATACACCTTTTGTCCCCATCTCTCTAAAGCTCTAGACTCTTTCAGAGCGTAGAGGATTTTTGGCAGTAGCGGCCGCAACCCCTTTAGGGCCCTGAGAAATAGTTTCTGGGTCTGCAGAATGGGCTTTATACAGATGGAAATGAGAATCCGGGACCCTGTAGTATCTGTCAGGTTTGGCAGGGGCCGGAGGAAGAGTATCAGGGGCTGTACTGACATCATTGTACACATCATCAATTACATTCAGAACAGGAGGTATAGCTAAGGGCCTATGTTGAGGCAAATGCAAAAAGGTCCTTAATCTTTTTCTAGAATCAGAGAAATCCTGACCTTGCCATAGAAAATGCTCTCTCATGGAGTATAGAGTCTCACCAAAGGAAAACTCTTCAGGAGGGGGGGCCGAAGGGATAGATTCCTCAGCATCTGAATCCTAATAAGGCGAGTAAGCCCCTTCCTGGTGGTCTGACAACTCAGACCCATCCGTGGAATCATCTGAAGAGTGTGGGTCAGAGGGGTCAGTCCTGGGCCTTTTGTCCGGAGGAGGGTGAGAGGCCCTGTCTGGGTGAGGTTGTGAACCCCTAATTAAGGAAATAAGGTCCTCAGCAAGGCTGAGGATCTGTGAACTAGAGGAAGGCCTCTGGGAGGTAGTTTTGGTAGGCAAAGCTTTAGATAGTTTGGCAGCTTTAGCCCTTGAAAAGGCCTTAATGGACATGGAAGCAGGGGGCCTAGCTGCCCCACGTGCAGGAGTAGAAATGTCCAAAGGTATGGTATCTGACATTTCCTGAACACTGGTTTCGGTAGGAAGTTCTGTAGCCGACTCAGCCGGGGCCTCCCGGGCCTCGGTGGTCGGATGTATGGTTTCGGAAGAAGGAATCTCCGAGGACACTGTTTCGGCCGAAACAGAGACACTCGCGGTAGGCCTAGCCGTGGTTTCAGCCTAAACCGCGGGCCGCGAGTGTCGGTCCTTTTCCTTCCGTTTTTTCACCATATGCGAAGTCGGAGTCTCCGACGGCATTTTATAAGCAAAAGCGGCTCCAAAAAATTCCTCTGCAAACTCCGACCGACGTCTAAGAGTTCTTCGGTTGAAGGAAGCACAGGCTAAACAGGCCGATACTTCGTGGTCTGGGCCTAAGCAAGGAAGGCAGTAGGAATGGAAATCCTTATGAGGTATTTGTTTCCCACAAGTTAAACAATTATTTACTTTGTCTGACATCGGCTGAGGCAAGAAAGAGTCCCCAGGGGTGCCAGCTTTTGAAGTCTTGGTAGCTGAATTCACTGGATCTGACCGACCGGCACTTGCGAACAGCTTCTGCTTCGGGCACCGCGCGGCAAGAAAGACTGAGGAAAATGGCGTCGACTGATGCTTTTATACCCCAGACGCTCTGACGTCGGGGAAAGTGCGACATCAGCCGAGGCCAGACCCAGACTTTGGAATCCGGCCGACCGAAGGGCTGCCTGAGGCAGGACAACCCATATGTTATGACTGCAGATGCATCCTTGAAGGACATCAGAAATTACACTCCTTAAAGGAATTCATAAACAAGCTATCAGAAAGATCCAGAGAATGCAAGGGGAAGAGATATGACCACAGTCTAGAAGAGTGAAAGGTGTTCAAACCTGAGACCAGAAGACACCGGAAGAACGTGACACTGATATGGAAGATAAGTATATATGAAGGGGTGAGACTGAAAAAGAATAACAAAGGAAGGAAAGAAGTGGTATAGGCAAGCAGATTGTGGAAACTAACTATTCCCTAGATCTCCAAAACTACTTTTTCACAGAGAGGGGTGTATATCCATGGAGTGAAATACTGGAATATGTGGTGGAGAGGGAATCTACAGAGATATTCAAGAGGTCATGAGACAAGTAGAAAAAGCTAAGAGGAAAGTAGGGATGTAGAAAGTTAAATCCACTTAAAAGCACAGTCTAGATAAACTTATTGTCTCTTTCTGCCATCAAACACATGGATACCAGAGACTCAGTAGAAAAGGTTTGCAATCCTTTACAAATGCTATTTTTTCCAGATGTGACTGTATCTTATGTTCACTAGATGCATGTCTACCTAAATTAACCATCTCAGATTCCCAGTGCAGTCTTACCACTTACAGTCATTGGTTTGTCTTCATTAATAAACTGCAGGAGTACAAATGCTAACATTATAAACAATACATTACATTTAATGTGACTTCAAGTATTCATATTCCCATTAAAAGGAAATACAAAGCTCTAATTATTATTTATGCCTCTGACTAGGAGCAGATTAATAATTAACCATAAAAAAATTAAGTAATTGAAAAAAGCTGACTATGCCCAATGTGTAAAAAGATAATTTGTCACTTAGCATCAATTATACTGCAACATAAATTCTGCCAGTACTGAAGATGTATATTTTTTTTCATGTCACATGCAAAATCAGTGTAATGCTTTTAACAATCTGTTTGATATTTTTTCTGTCCTTTTCTATTTCTGCTTCTCACTCTGTCTTATCAGAATTGATCAGAGGTAGCAGACTATGCAAATGTAATATGAGTCTTGTTTTACGAACAAGGGAACACAAACAAGACAAGCAGCTGGAGCGGCCCCCATACTCACTGATGCACATCTTTCTCCCTACAGCTATGAAGGCCTATTTTGTCAGGCAGAATGGAGCTGAACAAAAGTAGCACTGAAAGCACTGTTACAGGCTTCCAGATAACTACATATATATGCACAGCTAAAATTACCAATTAGTTTACCAATTGGCTGCAACGGATTCGATTGGTTTGTAATTAATTCTAGTTACTGGCGCACACAGCCGGACGGTTGGCGCCATCCCTTTGTCCTACTGACACACAATACTAGTGCACAAGGCCCAAGGGTCCAGTACATCAATACAGCTTCCCAGCTCACCTACAGTAGTGAATGCAGGAGATATACCCTCTGGTGCTGAAGCAGTGGAAACTCTGACCATATGAGAAGGTTCTGTAGAAAGAAAGAAGGAAAAAAGGAACCTTTGTGGGCTAAGCTATGTGACTGCTACCTTATAAACCCCCCAAAGATTACAAACATTGGAATACCTTTATTTGCTTCTGAAGGTCAAGTTCGACCATAAAGCTTTTTTAAAGGAACAGAACAACGTATCAAAAAGATAGTGGAGATATTAAATTATGCATTTTCATATACCAGAGTAATCTTTATTTACATTACTTTTAGTAAAACAGCTGGGATAGGTAAAAGCACAACAGTTAATGCACAAACATACATTTCTACTGGTCTGACTTTACAGAACTATTAGCCACATCTCACTGTTGCTGTGTGCTTTTTAATATTTTACTTGTTTTTTTACTTTTATTTATTAACTTTCTGTTCAGTGGAAAGATCCCACTAGGACTATGTCTTATTTTCAAGAAAGTCTCAAGATTTATACAGACTATGGAAAATTTGGCCAGGACAGTAAAAAAATTCACCTGGATCTTTTTTTTTTTCTTAAATATTATGGGATGATTAACATCAACTTAAGCTACCACAGTCACGTAAATGATATCCGAGGACAACATTAATGTACTGTATTTTTAGCATCAGGACAGGACTTCATGTAGGTGGAGTGGGGATAGAACCCAAAGCATTAGATTGCAACATACTTCAATGGCTTGTGTTCAAGAACAGTAACAGGTTTCCAGAGACCTAAAGGTGCCACTGTTTTTTCTCCATGTAGGAGGCAGGCATATTAGTTTAACAGCTGATGGATATTGTAAGTTAGTGATAGTGGAGATAAAGGCCTGAAGAGCATTTGCATTTTAACAAGATGGCTGCTGCCACTGTCACCTGTCTCTGTGACAAAAATAATTCTTCTTTTACCTACTTTTTAACTTTTACACCTAGGCTTAGTGTTTGTGGGTTGCCCTTCTTTCACACATTCACACTTTAAAGGCAAGAAAGTGAACAGACCTTAAAATAACATGAAGTTGAAAATACCTACACCTATGCTGTTCATTTAACTCTAAATGGCCATAACTAAACTAAATCCTATTTACATACAAGTCCATTTCACTTGAAGTGTGTGTGATCCTGTCTAAGCCTTTACTGCCTACTAGTGTGTGTGTGTGTGTGTGTGTGCGCATCTGTGCCTGTAAGTACATGCCAACATGTGTGATTGGGGGGTGGGGGGGCTAACAGAAGAAAGGGAGCCCATAAACTGTAAAGCTACCAAAACAAAAGATGTTTTCATTTTGCATCTACAAAGAACAGTACTTCCTGACAACAGCTACCACAGCATGCGAATGACAACTGCCATTTGCAACAGGTAAGTACTATGATTCAGCATACACTACTATGCAACCTTTAACAAACCAGCTGGACAATACATCACTTTTTTTTTACTGGACACAGCAAACTAATTTTTTGTTGGCGCACATAAAACAGTACACTTTGACAGTACTACTCTAGTGGACAAGTACAGAATATTAAAAAGTGGAGAATGGCAAAAAAAAAAGCTTTTAAACATTAAATGGTATTCTGATGAGAAATGATAAACATTTTTATCTGCTTGCTTTTAATCAATTCCCTCTATACAGTTTAATGTATGAAATTATGGACCTCTGTGTAACGAGCCAAAATATTAGTTTTCAGTTCAAAACTTTCCGTAATCTAGCCTACATTTTTATTCAAAGATAACAGCTTCATTTTCTGGCATGTTTTAACAAGGTGAGTTGAAACACCTTCAATTTGATTACAAGTGACGAAATCTATGTATGCTGTGGCCTTCACTGTGAAAGGCAAAATGCAAAACAAAGGAGGACATGCTCCTGTTGGTTTCTCTTCCAATGAAAGATCAGTCTGACTTGCAGTGTCACTATAATATATACACTCATAGCTTGCTGAAGCTTTTTCCAGTCTTTCTGGCCCTATTTTCATCAATTCATGTTTCATCGAACATAAAGTGCTGGTGTTAGCATGTTATCACACAGTGGGAATAAGGAGATTTTCCCTTTTACCCCACTTCTGTGAAACCTCAAAGTTGGAATACAACTGTTAGGGGGTGTGGGAGAATAAATGGGTCCCTACCCCTTACAAAAAAACTTCTGTTGCGTTTTATTATTTTTGATTGCGTAATCAATTAAACGGCTCACCGATTTGGCATTTTGGATATTCGAGTAATGATAATTTATCTGTCCATGCATACTCTTACTAGCATAATCCTTTAGAATTCCATTTGCACCTTCTACTTATATCCAGCTCCAGAACACAGTGGTACCGCAAAACCAAAACAATCAACCCTAAAAGGGGGTCTGTTCAAAAATATACCAATTCCTACTGTCAAGTTGGTCAACCAGTATAGACTAATTTGCAAACCTGACTGATATAAGCAGCAAGCCTTTACTTGCACTCATGGGCTGGTACAATGTACACCAGAATGCATTGTGTGTCAGGAATATTCAGGCAGACTACAGCTAGCACTGACATGACAACTCAGCCTAATTACGACTGCAAAATCAAAAACATAGAAAGGACATGACGTCAAATATAACCAGTGTATTTTTAAAGACTGTCTAAAATATAAGTAAAACAAAATGTATATTAGCAATTAAAACTGAAATGTTACAAATCCCATGCCTACTTTGTGCACAAGTCTGTTCAGTAGCTAAAAGCAGAAATTCTAAGGCTACCTCTTCAGTCATAATCAGAGTTCACAGTGTACTCTGCCCATGATGCTTATGAACTTTTTTCTGCTTCTCACAGAAAAGTGCCTCTGTAGCTTTAGACAGCCACCTGAACTACTATTAGGACAAACAACTGGGACCAAGCACTGTAATGACGTATGAAGAAAGGTAAGACGACAAAAATCAGCTTAGATTTGCATATCTCATTCACTGCAGTCCTAAGCAAAGAACATTGAACTACAGCCAAATTTCAAGCATGCTATCTAGTTTTCATATGAACACCAATAGCTAAAACAAATTAAAGAAAGTAGTTGGAAGCCAAAACTATATAATGCTGATGTGTTTAATTTTACCCATTATAGAAGACTCCTTCTGTAGCACAGTGAGATAAATTCTAGAATTACATATGAAACAGTTTATAAAAATAATAAAAGCACTGGAACAAAGCAAACTCAAATAATATTAATGCAGTAGGCTGCAAAAAATGTATACACAAAAGTTCATAATGAAGAATTATCGAGGAAAAATCACATCTGATGCAGGTAGAACATGCCCCCAGATCAATGGAATTCCTGGATAGCAAATGTAAGCAAGAAAAACAAATAAATAAAACAATAAAAAAGGACATCAGCCAAGAAAGCCTGTGATCCTGGTTGCCAGGTGACCTTTGAGTGTCTTCACTAACCCGGAGAGACAAGATGCTGTTTATGTAGTCAGTGAGTACTCTCTTACATCAAATCCATTGAGATTTTATTCTTCTAAAGTTACAAAAAGAGCTCAGATGCAAAAAAAAAAAAAAAAAAAAAAAAACACGCTTTTTACATAACTCAGACAATGTTTAGAGCAAAAAAGTCCATGACTATGCATTGTGTGCGCGTATGTGTGTGTGACCGTGCATCAGTAAAAAATATATAGCTATGCATATACACGCAAATCTTTATTTTAAATACAGTTCATATTATAATGCAATATATTATACATATATAACGTACATTATATATACTTGGATGTTGTATACATGTAAACTCTACATAACATGTATGTAATATGCACACATACAGACCACATATGTATTTATCTATATATTTAGATAGATGGATATCTGTATAGCTAGACTCGTCAACACAATGCTATCAAAGATCCATTTTCAAGATCATGTGAAAATGTTCGCACAGATATAACACAGCCTAAAGTTCATACCACTATTCAACTCAAGACAAATTTGTATAAAGGATGTCCTACCTTAACCAGTTTATGTATTAAAGAAATGGATGTCAAAAAATTCACCTTGTGAACGAAACACAAGAGGTCAATCTTGACATCCATGTTCAGAACAAAACAAAGGTTTATGAACAGCTTTTCAATCTTCACCAACTTATTATATTTGGAAGTCAAGCAATTCACCTTGACAAAGCACAACAGATGAATCTTGACATCTCTATCAAGAACACTTGAGTTATGATCAGATAAACCTGATCATAATTTTTTTTATTGCAAGGATCTTTATCTGCTCCATGTACCAACAATTAAAGAGAAAAAAAACTATAGGAGAGAGTAGTGTTTTACAGCTGCGAAGTTGAGAAGCACCAAGCACTGTCATACAGACAGCATGCAGAAGCAAAGTGCCTCTTTGAGGAACTAATAGCTTCAAAAGCTTGAGGTGCTCCATTCTGCCACAGTTTTTGAATGACGCATCTCATTGGGTTCACAGCAGAGTACTAGGTTAGCTGCCCTTGCAGACCATTTTAAGCCTAACCAGTTTCCCTTTTGGTGCTCAAAACAACCTAACCCATTTAGTTATGGTGTGACCTTATCCATCCCATGGTCAATAATTATATATTATACCTAATGAGAATAACTGGTATGGTATCTAGTCTGCAGTGACAAGCACTGCCCACATAGTTGCAAACTGGATACTCCCGACAGTGACTGATATTCTCATTCCAACAGTCTAATCAATAAAAAAGGGTCTGTTGCCATGGATATGAACTTTCCTACTGTCTCCGTTACCGGTTTGGTGGATATGGGCATTCTGAGGCAATGTAGAAATTGCCTCATGTTTACTGACGACCACTTAATACTCAAATAAACTGATATGGTATGTGAGAGATTATTTACACGTCTCTGGAGGCAAAGCTCTCACATAAAAGTACTCAATGTCAATAAGGTTGTCAGTAGTATACATGCTGCACCCATCACGCACAATTCAAAGCAGACACGTATATTCAGGCACTTACATGTAACCTTACTAAACCACAAAGACTACCTAAACAAAGTACACATAAGAAATAGCCTCAGCAGCCCCAAACACACACTTTCAAAACACCCACATCAACACAGAGCTACATCTCATGGAGCCTCTACCTCTAAGCCCATAAGGCAAGTAACCGCACTATCCAAAATTCCAGTCATTGGAGACTCCATTGTGAGACACACTGATGTCCCGCTCACCAGACTGAGTAAGGAGAAAGTTACGGTCAGTTGCTTATCAGGGGGATATGATCCGCCACACTGCGCATACACTCAGGTCATTCGATCACAATTACCAACATATCTCATAGTCCATGTGGGAGTACATGACCCGAGACGTACCTCCCTAGACTATATAAAGAAAGACATCAGAGTTTTTGGAATGTGTCTCAGGCCGGTATGAGCCTAGCACTGAGCAGCATTTTACCCTCTCCAAGGATGATGCCACAATATGAACAAAAGATGACTGACTTTAATAAATGACTTAGTTTCTGTTGTCATTCTAAGGCTGTAAAATATTTGTCAGCATGAAAGGAGATGGTCAACAGACCACGCTGCTTTGCCAGGGATGCACCTCTCCCCTCTAGGCTTTCAAATATTAGCTAAAACATTGTCTTCCCCCATAGTGTCTTTTTTAGGCAATGCCAAACTGAAAGTACTTCCGACATAGCAAATCAAAATCAAGAAAATCTAAAGGTATCACTGCTCAATGCTAGGAGCCTAAACAAAAAACACCACTCCCTGGAAGTTCTCTTTACTCTAGAGAATGCTCATGTCTGTGCGGTCTCAGAGACTTGGTTTAAAGCACTGGACAGCACACAAACAGTGCATGGTTATAATGCCTTCCACACATTTAGAACAGCTACTTCACAGGCAGGGACTAAAGGTGGAGGTATCTCTATTGACATCAAAAAATAAATATACTTCAAGGCTGGTCAAACAGGACAATGCACTTGAGCTGCTCCATGTTCAAATCACCATAGGTAAAATCCAGTACCACTTCCTTGCAAGCTATAGGTCCTCCTATATGACTCAGGAAACCCATACCATGCATTTAAACTTATTAGAAACACTAACCATCCAACCCAATACCGTATTCATGGGTGAATTTAATCAGCCCACTATTAACTGGGAATCCTACACGACATCAAACATACATGCACAGAGATACCTGGATTTTGTAAACACAAACTCCCAGGAATAGACAAGTCAATACACCAACCAGGGGGGTGCAACCATACTAGATCTGGTCCTCACGAATATGGCAGACTGCAGCACACCACCTACTATAATGCCTTCCCTGGTAAGGTCAGACCACAGAATGGTCTTCTTTGAAGTAAAACTAAAACCTGGAACCCCAGCTAAACTGGAAAAATTCAGTAACTATTCTAAGGCTCCTGCTATTAAGTGAGAACCTGGCAAAATGTCAAGCAACTATAAACTCCGAGAACACTTCTGCCCAAGCAGAACTGTTCACAGAAACCCTGTGCAAGCATGTTAATAGCTGTTTAGAGGCAGCTCTACCCACCAGGAAGAAGTACAGAACTAACAAAAAACAAGCCACCCTGCTGGAATCACAAAATCAATCGTATGTATAACAGGAGGAAGAAAATCATGGCAAAAATTAGGAGGTGCAGCACCCAGCAAGATGAAAGAACTCTCATTAAACTAAACAAACTCAGAGGACAAAGTCTAGCAAAGCCAAATTTGAAGTAAGTTTGGACTCCCAGGCAAAGGACATCCACAAAGCATTCTTTAGCTATGTCCGCAACCACAAAGACAATACACAATTGTGTGCAGACCTCATTGTAAATGGAGCCAAGTATACTGAGCCAGAAGATATAGCAAACCTCCTGGATGATCAATTCAGCTCCAAATTTACTCCTCTCTCCCCCTCAACCTTCCCCAAGGAAATATCATCAAATACAACTCCCCCCTACTATCACTAGGGAACACGTCCTTCATGCTCTCTCTAAGACCAAGAACACTGCATCAATGGATGAGGGCAAAATCATTCACACTGCCTACCTTGACCTGGCCAAGGCATTTGACACAATCTCTCACTCGGGCATTGCTGAAAAACTCAAGAGGTTAGGTACAAACCCATATGTCACCCAGTAGATAGCCAACTGGCTCACAGGCAGGACTCAGGAAGTTAGAATTGGGGAGTCCACCTCTGCAAATAGGCCAGTCACAAGTGGAAACCCTCAGTGATCAGTCCTTGGACCGCTCCTTTTTGGCATTTACTTCTCAGAAGTCAAGGTCAATGTCAATGGTCTCTGGCTGACTAAATCTGCAAACGATTGCAAATTAGGAGCTGTCCCTAATCTCACACTGACACAAATGTTCTCCAGGAGGGACTGACACAGACACACAACTGGTGTCAGAGTCATGAACTAAATCTAAATGCAAAGAAATGCATAATAGCATCCTTTGGGAAGTCATCCATCCCTGGTAACCATCATATTGACAACACACCCCTTAGAGTTGACCCAGTAGTCAGGGAATCAGGGACACACATATATAGCAATTCTAGCTTTTGATCATCACGCGTCTACAATGGAGAGGAAATCATTCTATGTTGTGCAACTTATAAACAAAGACATGGCATCCAAGTCCAAGGAAGTCATTGCTCCACTGTATTTAGCATTCATCGGACCTATCATCGAGAGCAATGCTCCTATTGGTTATGCACCTAACAAGACATATCCAACAATTGTAATGTCCACAGAGGTTCCTCACTATAGGAATACAGGACATAAGTAATATGTCTTATGCAGACCACCTTAAGGCCCTATATCCCTGTATTCTGTCTCATAGGTTGGTACTAGGCTATCAGCCCTAGGGCCTATACAAGCCTAGCCATAATTCCCTGGCTATTTCTTCCCACACTATTTACTTCCCTGTCTCCTACAGACTTTTGAGAGGAGATCTACACCTGGCATACAGGGCATTGTCAGACCCCACTCTAATGGACCTCCTGCATATCCACAAAACAAACAGCACCAGCATTACCCTTTCTAAAGACTTCAACCTTGCCTGTGATATCGGTGGCGCAGTGGTGCAGTGGTTAATGCTGTCGCCTCACAGCAAGAGGTTCTCTGGTTCGATTCTCGGCTGGGGTACCTTCTGTGTGGAGTTTGCATGTTCTCCCTGCGTTCGCGTGGGTTTCCTCCGGGTACTCTGGTTTCCTCCCACATTCTAAAAACATGCTTCTGGAGCATTTCTCCCCGGGCCTCCGGTGAAAACAGGATCTGTGGAACCTAGTCGGACTTTCCCGGACAACAAATGTTAAATAAATAAATAAAAATATAAATAGGACCTGCTGGAGAGATAGGTATGTATCCCAGAAACTATCCCGTCTATGGAACAGGCTCCCCATCCATGTGAAGCAGAGTTCCTCCCTAATCCAATTCAAGTGCAATTTGAACAATTTGACAGGAAACCGGAAATTTAGCCCTGGTTTGGCACCTATGTCACTGATGCAAACAGGTAACCTGAAAATGGTTCATCTCCCAGGCCCATGCTTACACCTATCAAGGGTATCAGAAAGTACAGTTGTGTATACTTACCATAAATGTAGATGTTCGAGTGTATTCACTGTTGCAGTCATTACATTTGGGTAATCTGCTTGCAGGTTGCCCTCAGTCGGCCTGATTAACAAAGTCTTGGGTCCTGCATCGGTTGCTGTCCCTTCTTCCATGACGTCAGGTCGTCAGGGGTATAAAGCATGCAGCCGATGCCATTAAATCAGTTTTTCTTGCCCCAGATGTCAGGTGCCCCCCTAATGAGGAGCAATTAAACATAAAACACAAAGGTATACCTCCAACAAAAAAGCAAATACACCAAAAAGGCTTTTAAGCATAGCAAAGGAAAGTAGAGGTATAGCCAAAAGAAGTTAGGGGGAAGGAGGGAGGGTAAAACCAGGACTGCAACAGTGAATACACTCTAACATCTATATTTATGGTAAGTGCACACAACTGTACTATGTTCTTCGTGTTTCACTGTTGCAGTCATTACATTTGGGTAGATTCCCAAAGCTATGGTTGGGAGGAGGAGTTTAGATAGCATTAGGAGCATCTATAAGGCCCTGCAAGATTGCAGTGGCAAAGCCAGCTCTGGATTTAGAGAAAATTGGCAAATAGTAATGCTTGGTGAAAGTATGTACAGAACTCCAGGTAGCAGCTTCTAGGATGTCCCTGGAAGGAACGCCTCTGAGAAAGGCTGTAGAAGTAGATGCAGCCCTGTAGACGTAGATGTAGCCCTGGTGGAGTGAGGTCTGATCCCCTGGGGGATAGGTTTTCCATGGTGTTTGTAGCAGAAATGAATGCAATGGCTTATCCACTTAGAAATGGTTTGTTTTGAAACAGCCTTCCCCCTCTGCCCCTGCAGCAAATGCTACCAGCAGTTCAGATTTTCTTTGAGGTTTAGTCCTGTCCAAGTAGAATCCAAGTTGTCTGTGCACATCCAAGGAAAGCAGAATGCGTTCCCCTTTGTTTTGTGGACTGGGAAAGAAGGTTGGCAAATTAATGGACTGATTTAGAGCCACACTGGATACCACACCTTAGGCATGAAGGATGGATTGGTCTTGAGTGATACCCTGTCCGCATGAAAGATGATGAAAGGCTCCACTGCCATTAGGGCCTGTAATTCAGATACCCTTCTAGCAGAAGTGATTGCTAAAAGGAAAGCTGTTTTCCAAGAAAGAAATTTTAAGTCTGCAGGAGCAGCTGGCTCGAAAGGAGGGAGAGTAAGTTTCTCCAATACAAAGTTAAGGTCCCAGGCTGGGGTTGGAGCTCCCCTGGGTGGTCTCAAATTTTTGGCGCCTCTGAGGTACTGCGTGAGCAGTGGATGAGAGAAGAGGGGAGGTTCTGTGTTATAATGAGTTGAAATGGCTGAGGCGTAGATTTTAATGGAAGAAAAAGACAGGCCCTTGTGAAGCATCTCAGTTAAGTATTGTGAAATCTGAGGTACATTGGGCGCTGCTGTGCTCATCCCTTGAGATTGGTTCCAGGCACAGAATCTTTTCCATTTTTCAGCATAAGATTTTCTAGTACTAGGCCTCCTTGCCTCTAAGATGACATCCATCACAGGTTTGCTGAGGGATGGTAAGCTAGAATTTAAGTAATTAGTCAGGCTGCAAGGTTCAGTGCTGGAAGCTGAGGGTGCAGAATCTGGTTCTCCTGTTGAGACAGCAGGGAAGGAGTCTGAGGCAGGTGCCATGGAGATAACAGTGACACACTGTGCAGGTGGGGGTACCAGTGTTGGCACGGCCAGTCTGGAGCAATCAAAATCATCTTTGGTTTGTCCTGTTTGACTGAGTAGTACTTTGGAGAGCAGAGGCAGTGGGGCAAGGCACAGACTGATAGGTTTTTCCAGCTGAAGGGCAGAGCATCCACTTTCCAGGCTTGTTTTTTGGAGTCCTTGTGCAAAATTTGTCCAATTGGTAGTTCTGGGGGGGAGGCAAACAGGTCTATATCCGGGCTACCCCATTCGCTTGTCAACATGGTGAAAATCCTTGGTTCCAGTTTCCACTAGTGTGGGTCCATAAGGTTTCTGCTTAGTCCGTCTGCCAGTGTATTTAACTTTCCTGGAAAGAAATGAGCTTGTAGGTGCACTTGGTAGCTCAAGGCTGTGTTCCACAATGCCATGGCTAGTCTGCAGAGGGGTAAGAATGTGTAACCCCCTGCTTGTTTATGTACCACATAACTGTGGTGTTGTCCGTCTTTACCATTAGTTGTCCTGGAAGAATGTAGTCCTTGAAGGCTGTCAGAGCATTCTGTACAGCTAACATTTATTTTTGATTGATATGCAGGTGCATTTGACTTGGGTTCCATTTGCCCTGAATGCACTTCCTTGTCAGGTGAGCCCCCATGCACAGTCTGATGCATCTGTTGTTAGGGTTTGGGTGGCAGGGGGTAGTGTGAAAGGTAGTCCCTTGTTTTGGTGGCAGGCCTCTGCCCACCAAAGGAACTCTAGGCGTAGGCAAGGTATGATGGGAATCATTGTTTCTAGGCTGTGAGAATGTTGACTCCATAGGCTTTTTAGATGCTACTGTAGTTTCCTCATATGCAGTCTTGCATATGGAATTAGAAGAATGCAGGAGGCCATGAACCCCAAGGCTTGCAGTATTTGTCTTGCAGATAGCAGAGATTTTGTGGCCACTTGTGTGAAGTAGGTTATCAAATGAGTTTGCTTTTCTGGCGTGAGGTAATCCATCTGGGAAGTTGTATTCAAGATTGCTCCCAGGAATGTAATTTGTTGACAGGGTACCAGTTGTGATTTATTTTTGTTTATGGTGTACCCCAGACAAGTTAGAATCCTTTCTACAAACACCAGTTTCAAAAATATGTCCTGGCTTTCTGCCTGAATTAGACAATCGTCCAGATATGGGTATATTTGAATACTTCTTTACCTGCAAAATGCAATCACTGGAGCTAGGCACTTTGTGAAAACCCTGGGCACAGTAGATAAGCCAAAGGGCAGTGCGGAGATCTGATAGTGTGTGTAGCCTGCTTTGAAGCGTAGGTATTTTCTGCTAGATTCCCTGATTGGGACATGCAGGAATGCTTCTTTTAGATCTAGTGTTGCCAACCAGGTGTCTTTGTCTAGCATAGGAAGTAAATGGTGAAGAGTCAGCATCTTGAATTTTGGAATCTCCAGAAAGGTGTTTAGAGTAAACAGGTCCAGGATAGGATGCCATGAATCGTCTTTTCTGGGTACCAGGAAAAGTCTCGAGTAGAAACCTTGTCCCTTTTCCTCTTCTGGTACCAGCTGAATAGCCCGCATGCTTAAGAGAGAAAGTACTTGTTTTTGGGCCTCTGCCCACTGATTTGGGGGTAGGTCTGGCCACCCGCTTGGTGTTGGCAACATGTGGAAGTGAAATCTGTATCCCTGGGACACTATATTTAAAACCCATTTGTCCTGGGTGATGAGTTTCCAATTCTTTGCATGAAGAGCAATCTTTCCCCCCAAAGGGGCAGTCAGTTGATAAGTGCTTGGAAATTTTATAAGGAAGTCATTGAGGCAGTTTACCATAGGGGAGGGTCTTATTATTCCCAGATTTGGAAGTGGAGGCCCCCACTGCTTAGTTCTGTGTGTCCCCTGGGACTGAAACCTGGGTTTTTTGCTGTGTCTGGATTTGGCTTGAGAAGACCTGGAAGGGACTAGAAAGGACCAATTCTTAGAAGGCCAGTGTCTAGTAAATCTAGGAGGCTGAACTTGTAAAAACTCTTTAACAGTTTGCATAGATTTAGCTTTATCTTCCATATTTTAAGTACTTCTTCAGCCTTGTTGCCAAACAGGCAGTCCTGATTTTAAGGAGCATCCAACAATTTAGCTTTAACATGATCAGGCAAAGATTGCTCCTTAAGCCAAGCATGCCTTCTAAGCACAGACCCAGTAACAGCAGCCTTGCAAGAGGCCTCTAAAGAATCAAAACCACATTGCAAAGTATGTTTTCCAACTTGTTCAGCAGAATGCATTAAATCCTGTAAGTCTTTATTTTCCACACAGTCAGGAATCAGCATCATTTTCTGTTTAAGAAGTCCAATAACATGTTGCTGATATTTTAATATATGAAATTGGCAGTTTAAAGCTCTAATTGCCAAGGTTGCTGAAATATAAACCTTTTTACCCCATCTATCCAGCACCCTGGAGTCTCTATCAGAAGGGGTAGGATTTTTAGCAGTAGAAGCCTTAATGCCCTTGGACCCATGTGAAATAGTCTCTGGATCTGCAGTAGGATTTTTGAAAAAGAACTTATGGGACTCTGGGACCCTAAAAGTATCTGTCTGGTTTACTGGGAGCAAGAGGCAGGGAATCATGGGCCAAACTGGATTCTGAGAAAGTGTCATCAACAATGTCTAGTACAGGAGGAATAGCCAAAGGTCTATGCTGAGGTAGGAGAAGGAAATCCCTAAGCCTCTTTTTTGAATCAGAAAATTCCTGGCTTTCTCAGTGAAAATGCTCCCTCAGAGTATGCAAGGTTTCCCCAAAAGAAAAATCCCCAGGAGGGGAAGCAGAGGGAATAGAGTCCTCTGCATCAGAATCCTTATAAGTAGGAAAGGACAAATCAAGGTCATCAAAAGAGTCAGAGAAAACAGAATCCTGATCAGAAAATTCATAATCAAGCTCAGCCCTAGGCCTCTTAGAGGGTGGGGGTTGACTACAAGTGATTAGAGTTATTAGATCTTCAGCCATTTTTATCATTTTTTTGTTTAGGTATAGCGGCCTGAGCATGTGGCCTAGGCATTGGTTTTTAGACATTGATCAAGATTTAGGCCTTATTAAAAAAGGAGGCATTGATTTAATATGCAAGTCCATAGGCCTAAATACACCCTCAGAATCCGGTGCCTGCACAGCGGCTCTGGACCCATCCAATGTAGAGACATCCGTGGGTTCCACAGTTGAAGTATCTCATGGCATACCGGACTCCGAATGGGTCTCAGTAGAGGCCTGCGAATCAGAAGTAGCTGGTATCAGGGGCTGCGAAAGTTCCTCACTGAGTACTGGCGAACTGGCGACTGCCTTAGGAGAAGCGTCATCGGCAGTTTTGGACCTCGGCGGCCTGTCTCTGTCTTTATCTTTGTGTTTTTTCAGAATTCCGGTAGTCAGATGGCTAACTGACATTTCTGGATAATTAAACAGAGAACAGAAATATTTAGATGCAAAAATATACTGACGATGGATAGTGCGCTGATTAAATAAAGCACAAAACCGACAACAACGTACGTCGTGGTCAGGGCCTAGGCAAGGAATACAGTATGAATGAAAATCTTTATGAGGCATTTGCTTTCCACAAGTAATGCAATTATTAACTTTTACTGACATCAGGAAGGAGCAAGAAGGTTTCCCCAATGGGGTATTTAGCTTTTAGTTGAAGACTTCGGTTCTGAAACTTGAAAACGAAATTTTCAGGAATCGGCCGACCGGCACTTGCGAACTGCTTCTGCTTCAGGCACCGCACGGCAAGAAAGATGGATCTAATGGCGTCGGCTGCATGTTTTATACCCTTGACGACCTGAGGTCATGGACGAAGGGACAGCAACCGACGCAGGACCCAAGACTTTGTTAATCAGGCTGACTGATGGCAACCTGTAAGCAGATTACCCAAATGTAATGACTGCAACAGTGAAACATGAAGAACATCTAGTCAGAGATCTGGGATACATGGCTAGGCTTAAAAAGGCCCTTGTGGTCATTAGCCAAGTAAACACCTATGAACTTTGATCATACCATAGATAATTTGAGGGGACCCATGCATGTGCTAAAGCATTTTGGGGCTGCCCCTGTCCATTTAGTAGTGCAGGGGGCAGTCATGGGGTAAATTTTCTTTTTCCCATCCACAGATCTAAGTTGCACTATAATATGGACAGAGAGTTTGTTCCAGAGTAGCGGACTTTTCAAATAGTTTTAGCTTCTGATACTATTCTATGGTGGCCATTACTGGCTGTTATTATGCTCTAGCATGAGATTAGAGCATAGCAGTTCTTAGTATTGCTTAACAAAAATTTGCTAAGCACCTTTCCAGTGTTAGAAAGGTGGTTAGCAATCCTGCATTTTTCCTGGTTTCAGAGTGTAATCACGGTGTTCCACAAAATGCAAGCCAAGTTATGAGCATAGAGACCCCATCACAACTATTTGCAGTGCAAAAAGGTTTACCTGCTCCTATACAGTACAATATAGTTAACCCTCATACGCCCCCAATTGTATTACAGCTTTGAAAGCTGAAACGTACACTCCAATATCACGCAGACAGCAGTCACTAAAGAACAGGAACTGCAAAGTGCTTTAAAACCTGCTATACACTTTACTCAACCTTTCAAAACAAAAACAGGCTGAATGAAGTGTTTTAGTAGGTTTTAAATCTGCACTTTCCATGGCCACATATTGCTGTTAAGCTCTTCTGGCACAGGACTAGAACTTATCAGCTGTGAAGAAGCATCATTCTGACATCAGAAAGGTGCTTAACAAGTCCCCCCATTTTGAAGCATAGGTGCGGTACTTCATTCATTAAAAAATATTTACTCAGTGAAGTCTTTGTTAGATGTCATCCAGCATGATAAATTCCCATACACATGCAACATTTTAGTCTATCCTCCGACTACCCAACACCACCATACTATATTTTTGTTTTCATAGTATATGGCAGGCATAATTCTGTAAACAGTTCTCCTGTTACTCCCAGCCCAGTCTCCTGCTTGCCATTATGCTTTTTGTCTACTGCTTATGGAGTACCTTCCTATTTTTGACCCAGGCTAAGCGCACAAGGGCTACTACACAGAATTTTAAATTATTTAGATAAAAATCTTATTTAACCTTACTCTTAGCTTTTTAGAATAATTTTGAAACAGTCTTGCAGTAGTACTTCTGTTTTTTACCATGAGTTTTTGGATATACACAATTACGATGATATACCGAAATTAATGCTGTTTCCCACTTATGTCATCATGTTATTTGTGCTACAATTTGAAAAAAAGGCCCCTTGGTCAAGTACACCTGCTTAGTTCTTAATAAATGAATGTGCGAACAAAATACAACCTGCTGTAGAAGGTAAATAGCACTAATGTATTTATTGACATTTGTTAACCGGGTTAGTCCTGCTGGGCTAGTAACCCATGTTCAGTGGAGACCCAAGAAGAAAAACTCCAGTTACAAATACAATTTACAGTATAATACAAATTCACACTCCAAGACAATACAATTAGCCATACATGTAAAAAAGATAAAAGTAGAGAGAAACATACAGAATAAATATAAACAAGTAGCACTGCACATAAACAGTCAGCAGCAAAATTTGAGCTATCAGTATTTAGAGATTGCAATTACTGGATAAATACCAGTAGGGTACAAAGTGAAAAAGGTTGAGACTAGTACAAATACACATATGATGGGAATGAAATACAAACATGAGGGGTTAGGTAGGGTCCTGACAGGGGCATGTTTTGTTGTTAAGCAGAGAAAGTATGAGCTCTTTTTTTAAAAATGTAATGGGTGGGTAATGGAGCCAATGTGTAAAGGAAGTTTGTTCCAAGCTTGGGCCACGGAACATTTATAGAGTAGTTTGCCCAGAGTTTTCTTTGGTTTGTAGATATCCAGTAGTTGCTGGTTTGAGGTGCGGAGGGTCCTAGAGGGGTTGTAGGAGGATACCAGGGAGAAGAGGGCTGGGCAGAAAGATGGGTTGTATAGTACAGAGTGTATTTGAAATTATGATAGAAGGAGTTGTTGGGGGAGTTCAAGCCATTGGAGGGAGTTGTGTGCAAGGCAATGGTGTGAGTTGTAAGGGGAGTTGGTAATAAATCTTGCTATTTTGTGGTATGTTTGTTGGAGTTTGGACAAGGTTGTGCACTAAATGTTAGTTAGGACAGTGGCAGCATACAGAATGAAGGGAGGAGAAGTGCCTGTGCCAGGGAGAGAGTCTAGCACTGGAAGTTAGAAATTTTCTGTTACGATAAAGCAGGCCTAGTTTCTGGTGAGTTTTTTTTATATACAATGGAGTATATGTAGATTAAATTTGAGTTCTTCGTCAATGATGGCACATGGAAGCTTTGTGGGGGTTCAGGTTGTATAATGGTGTTATTAGAGGATGTGGTAACAAAGGTGGACTTATGATGGGAGAGTGAACGTGGGAGAAAGAAGGAATTTGGTTTTCTTTCTAAAGTTTTTAAAGTTTACTGGTTTTCCTTTTGTTTTTTAACAAAAAAGAATTGTATAAAAACATAGAAGCAAGGATTACATATGCTCCTACGCTGTGAAATATCCCAGCTTGAGTCTTGGTTAAGATGTACTAACTTAAGGAGAAAAAAGACAAATGCCAAGAGATTACATTTTTCACACTGATGAGATGTCATCATGTCATGGCTAACTCTCTAAAGGCCATCTGTTTTTTCTTTTGATTAAGATCAAGTGTATGGCACTACTATAAAGTACAAAAAATACAAGGACAAATGAATGAAAAAAAAATGAATCAATTATGTTAAACACAAATTTGCTTGGAAAATGGAACCTATTTCTGCTCTACATTGCGGCTTTTAAAGGATTCTTTGTTTCTGGTACCTGCACAGTCTGTTCTAAGCTGTACTGCCTTGCCTATGTAAGCAAGAAAGTACAATAAGGCGAAATTTCCAGAGGCATGGTACAAACCCAGCCAATGCAACATTAAGTTTAAAAAAAAGTTTGTTTTACTTCTAAAGCTGAGGTGATAGTCTGCTCTGTGTGACTTGTAAGAAACCCTTGCTCTGTATGCATGTCACGTAGAGCAGATCTCCTGCTCAACATACAAAGTGAATGGAGCAACCAAACATGCCGGAGTCAAGTCAGCAATATTCAGAGAACAAAGATGCAGCACCATGAGTTTAACAATGAGTATGTATGTTAACAGAGATGCAGCACCATGAGTTTAACAAGGAGTATGTATGTTAACAGAGATGCAGCACTACGAGTTTAACAAGGAGTATGTATGTTAACAGAGATGCAGCACCATGAGTTTAACAAGGAGTATGTATGTTAACAGAGATGCAGCACCATGAGTTTAACAATGAGTATGTATGTTAACAGAGATGCAGCACCATGAGTTTAACAATGAGTATGTATGTTAACAGAGATGCAGCACCATGAGTTTAAAAATGAGTATGTATGTTAACAGAGGTGCAGCACCATGGGTTTAACGAGTATGTATGTTAAACAACAGCTACTTTTGAGTCCCATGTATGTTGACAAGAATCTCAGGTTAGTACAGAGATGCACAGCCAAGCATTTTGTTGCAAACAACGAGAATTCCATGTATGCTGAGAGAAAAGTGAAGGGTGTGTGTGTGTTTGTAAAATGCCCCAGTTAGGGGGTACTGTGTGGTTAAATAACCTGCTTAAGGTTAAACCTAGTAACCCTTCGCTATAGGAGGCAAGAGCTTAATCCTCCATACCAACTGCCAGGCTTTCTCCAACTTTTTTACTTTTTATTTCATTTTGGTAGAGTACTGAAGATCACAGTTTGTCAGTGTCAGAGTTTTATAATTTTGTGGCTCATAAAATACACGTTGATGCAAAACTGATTGATCTAACTTTTTTAAATGAGTTAAAGTAATGCACTCTTATTTGTCTCCAGTTTTACAGAATATCTTTCATTGTGCCTCATATTTATGCCCTGCCCGATCCTTGAGCAAGTCACTTAATCATTTAGTTCTTTGTTGAAACTGGAAATTTGGGCCAAGCTCCTCACTGGTCCCCAGGACTGCAAACCTAGTAACTACTCATGAAGCAGAGTAGTTAAGGTGTAAAGAAAGGAAACTGATGGCATTACACAAGAGTGGTTAAGGTGTAAAGAAAGGAAACTGATGGTATTACACAGCATCATCATATGAACAGTGTTCTTTGGATATTACTCGTTTCCTTGTTCTATTGAATGCGGACTGTATATTTATTATTTAGCTACAAATGCATTTGATAGCATGAAGTCATGACTTTAATGCTAATATTTAAACTGTGAACACATTTTATTTAGCTTGCTTTTGATAGGAATACAAGTGTGAAACGCGGTGTTTGTCTGGCACTTACTACAGATGTGTATGGCTATCAGCTGTTAAAAAGATGCCTCCTGTAGTATGTGGTTTGATTCCCTCAGCCTTCATTTGCATTTTATGTGACTCTGCAAAGTTACTTCACTAAGCAGTACTCCTGAGCTGTTCCAGAAGAGAGTCACTCGTGTCCAGTGGGCTGTCCCAGGCTGTTAGCAAATGCATTGCACATTTGTCTTTTGAATCCCTGCACCCTTCACATAGACAGTAATCAGTAGTTCACTATATGCTATTAAGTATGAATCTGAGCAAGACTCGTAGTTGAATGGGGTGCTAGATGTATGTTCATTAAATGTGAGTTTCAAGGGAAGAGATGTTTACTGTTTCTCATGCCAAGTCTGCTTTCAATGTGAGAATGTTTTGTTTAGAAAATGGCCATCACTGTGTTTTTCAGAAATGTTTAAGTTTTAAATGAAATCTAAATCTCTGTGATAATTGCAAAAGTAAAGAATAAACTAGTACATAGACTGACAGGTTTGAATAGAGTGTATTGTAATTGGGGAGAGACAGCCAAGTAATGGGATATTGCTGTCAGGCGCTTGATTCACCACCCTACATATGGCTCAATTTGTCCCCGATTAGGCTTTGTTGATTTAGAGGTGTATGCTGCAACAAAAGGCCAGATCTGTACTGAGTGTCATCATGTGGGCTACTATTCTTGATGACATAGCAGACATAGGGAGGTCAAAAATGACATGGCATAAGCTCCTACAACAAAATAAGACAATATGCAATATTTCTGTACAACTTGTGGGTTGCGCAAAAAAGCTGCTGCAGCATTTATATTTTCTTTAACTGTTTAACTTTATTCATTGCACTAAAGAATGACATAATTCATTAATTAGGCCTGGATTGTCAAATGTAGTTTAAACATGCTGCATTTTAGTAATATTTTTGAAACACTTGTTTACAGCCTCCATCAGCTGCTAACAGATTGACATTTGTCAAGTCATACAGTCTGCATTATTTGTGTGGAGAACAATGGTCTGATAATTTGCGTCCAGTATGTAGTTATTGTTGCAGATTACTGTGATACATTCTCTACAAAACTGGACTGAAAAGAGTTTAAGTATTTAGCTAATAACTATAGCTCGGCACAGGATTAAACCTCAAACATGGCAATGAGCTGCTTCATATGAAAAGGGTACAGTGTTTTGAATCTTACCACCTTCATTTACTTACTGTTGCCATCGTTTGCCAATAACTCTCTGCTGCACAGGTCAGGAGCGGCCTTAGGTCAGTTGGTGCCCTAGGCAAAAGGCCTCCACAGCGCCCCCCACCACACTACCTGGTGCCCCCATCCTGGTCTACCTACTCAAATAAATACTGAAAAAGTGCTCCAGCTACAGTGGCGCCCTAGGTGGCTGCCTAGTTGGCTTATGCCTAAGGCCGGCTTTGGCACAGGTGATCTAATCCAGGTAATGTCACCAGGCAGCACCACGCCAATTTTTTTAATGTAACATTCTTCAAGAGCAGCAGGTATTGCATTTATAGATGAAGCACTAAAATGCAAGGGTGTTTACCAGCACTTATCTATAAGTTAATAACAGCTCTCTTTAATATGGAATTATTAATACGACTTCCTTCTGCTGAGATTATGCATATCGACTTGGCATATGTTAATGGGTGGTTAATATTTATTATTCTCCTGTTTAAACTGTTCTACACATGGCTGGATAATATGGAATCATGTTTGTGATCTTTATACAATTTCATGGTTCATCCAAAGCTACCAATAAAGTATTTCTTCATAATAATTAGGAGTGTACACGGTCACAGCTGGTGTGTGTGTGTGTGTGTGTGTGTGTGTGGGGGGGGGGTACTCTGAGGATGCTCTTTCCATTTGGTCATTTTTAAGCAGTCATTAATCTCGCGTTGCAAGACTTGAGTGAGTGTGTGCGCGCACGTGTGTGTGTGCATGTGAGAACTAAATTGGAATACTTTAGCTACTACAAGTTTAGGTGAAACAAATCTGAAATGTGACTTTGGTCATTATTATTGTAAATTCTGACAGAGGGACAAAGACAAAAATTGCCTGGGGGATGTCAGTGGATAAAATATCTCCTCATATTTCTAACTTCAAAAAAAAAAAAAAAAAAAAAAAAACTTCATCTGAAATACCTGTATTTTTAATATGTAGAGATTTCATGAATTTCACTTGTAAATAACTACCCCTACAACTTACCTTAATTACAGCTGTGTCTATTTTTTTTCCCCCGATTATTTTTCCTTTCTCACCGGGTATGCGATTTGGTCTACCCTGCTCTGTCCACCCTCGTTGCACTTAGGCTCACTCTGCTCCTCTACCCTACTCCCATTCCCACCCACCCCTAGTTCAATTACATTTATTTTCACCTTAGCACCACCCCCTCATCATCTCCCAGCCAATCACATCCACCACACACTCTTCCTTTGTAACCTACAGCCACCATTGGTTATTCCTATTACCTCCAGTTACTCTCAGCCTCCTCTTGACCCGCGGTGGTGGTGCTGCGGTAGCGGTCACCTCACATTAAGACGCTGTCCAGTTCGACTTTCAGCTAGAGCATCTTCTGCATGGAGACATGCGTTAATGGACATACCTTCGTTGAAGGTTGTGCGTCAGGGTTGGCAACTCGGCACGTAAAAATCAACTGCCAATCATTAGCAGACCAGAGTTCCGCTGTGGCAACCCCTAACTGGGACAAGCCGAAAGACACACACACTCTCAGCCTCCTCTTCCTCCACCTACTCTACTTCTTACACTTCCTTTAGTAACCCTCATCCAATAACCTAAAAAACTCTTCCAACACTTCTACCGAGTATAACACTATGTCTCTTATCCATACTCTCATACCCCCACACTCCTGTTACCTTTAACCTTCCTACTACAACTTACCCCACTCCAACTTATAGACTTCTACCAGAAACCCTCCTCCACAACCTCTACCCACCAATACCTACCATGACATTTCACCTAACCTTTACCTAACAGACTGCATTCTTTGCTTTAAAGAAAAACTATTCCCCCTAAATTGTAAACTCAACTCACACCCGCCTACCCACCCATACCACAGCCTAAGAAAAAAGCTAGAACGCTCTACTCTCCTACATAAGCTCTCTAAACTAACCTTATACAGAGATATCCATCCCAATCCTAGCACCCTCAAATCCTTAAATATAACAACAATCAACCTTCAAAGTATTCAAAATAAAGTCCCTCAATTCCATGCCTGGGTAGCACATAACAAACCCAACATTATTGCTGCCACAGAAACCTGGCTTAAACCTTACATTAAAAACTCTGAATTCCTTCCCCATGGTTTTGCATGGCTATGCTTAGATAGGCCCCACAAAAAAGGTGGTGGAGTAGCTCTGATCTATCCAAATAGCTTCGATAAAGTTCCATACAATTCACCTACAGCGAACTTCTCCACTGCCGAACTCTTAATAAGCTTCTTAAAAATAAACAAATACAAAAACCTTTGCACCATTGCCCTGTACATTCCCCCTGGCAATAACATTCCCATATTAGAGGATATCCTAGCTTGGACATCCAGCAATATAACCACAGAAACTAATTCTTGGGGATGTTAATATTAACTGGTTAGACTTATGACATCATCACTCCCCCTTTAGCATAAACCTATTCAACTACAGCCAGCTAGTCTGATGTTACCAGACCCAATAAAAGTTGCAACCATGGAACAATCTTAGATTGGATCATGGTCTCTGACCTCAACAAAATCTCCACCACAGGAACTCTCCCAAACAGTATCAGCGACCACTTACCGGCCTATATTATACATAGCACCTCAACACCGTTAAACAGGCATCTATACAAACATGCGCAAAATCTATCCAACTTCTGCCCTTCATCCTTTAAAACTTTTAACAGCTTTAGTTGGGCTCCTCTAAAAACATTTTCCCTAGACAAAGCAGTTGATTTTTTTAACTTTACATTCCTAAGTATCCTAAATAGGCTAGCACCCCCCCCCTGACAAAAAAAAAAAAAAAAGGAGGAGTAAAACCTAAACAAACCCCATAGCTCTCTAGAACTACTAAACAGAATATAGCCACCAGAGACAAAGTTTGGAAGCACTGGAAAAAAACACAAAAATAACTCTGATCTTATATACTATAAACAACTTTGCAACCAAGTAAAGCACCTAATTAAAGTACAAAAAAGACTACCACCACACACTACAAAACCAACACAAACTAAACCCAAAGCAGTTCTGGAGCTCAACAACCAACCTTCTCCACCCAGGATCAAACAGTAATCCCTGTCCCAATCCAGAAAAAACTCCCAATAAAATAGCCACCCTCTTCAACTCATATTTCATAAACACCATATCTAACCTCACCATTAATTTCCCTCATAATCATCCTACCCAATCTGACCTGACTAATAATGCCCCCCCACTTACATAACTTCTCACTTGCACCTATCTCCACTACCACAGTAAATAAACTGATTCTGAAATTAAAGCCATGCACCAATGCCCCTGATGGCCTGCCCCTAGAATTCCTTCAAATAGCAGCAAACTCCATAGCACACCCTGTCAGCCTACTTCTTAATTGGTCCATTCAAGAGTCCTATCTTCCCACCATTTGGAAAAAAGCTTTCATCCTTCCACTACATAAAGGCAGAAACAACACAGATATCTCCACCTTCCATCCCACTGCCATTCTATCCCCTATTTCAAAGATCTTCGAAAAATGTATCCACACCCAATTCCTTAAATATCTTCTAGACAATAACCTACTATCAGTAACGCAGCATGGCTTCAGACCCAGCCATAGCACCATTACAGCTCTAATATCCTTCTGTGAATCTGTAAATCAAGCCCGGGATGCCAGGAAGCTAGTCTCCTCTCTATTTACAGACCTTTCCAAAGCCTTTGATATTATATCCCACCCACTTCTCCTTAGTAAACTCATCAACTTAAGAATGTCCCCCTCCACCTTTCTCTGTTTTTTTTCAACTACCTCACAGGCAGACAACAAGCTACAAAATGGCTACACTCTCTCTCTCCATTCCTCAATACTACTACTGGTGTTCCCCAGGGATCCATCCTAGGGCCTTTGTTATTCAGCATTTTCATCAACTATTTCCACTCTACTCTCTCTTAAGGCACAGTCATTCAGTATGCAGATGACTCCACAATCATCTGCTGTCTCACCTCTTCTCCTGAATTCCTAAAACTTACCCAGTCAACACTCACCTCCACTGAAATATGGATGACTAACAACCATCTTGCCCTAAACCCTAAAAAAAAAAAAACTTATGCTACTCACTGCTAAGAAAACCACTACTATAATTAAAGACTTTCTCCATACTCTCCCATGATAACACTACTACTGAGGCGGTCACACATACCAAGCTATTAGGAGTCACTACAGATGAACACCTATCCTTCGACTTGCATATTCATAACAATATAAAAAAATGCTCGCCAAAAACTGGGCATGCTATACTGCCACAAAAACATTCCTCACCTTCCCCTCAAAACTGTCACTTGCCACCTCCTTTCTGCTCCCATCTCTACTCTATGGTGCTCCGCTCTTTAATAATATAAACGCCAGTCTAAAATCCAAGCTAAATGCTTGCTATAACAAAATTGTGAAATTTGTCACCAACAAAAAAAAAATCATCCCATCAGTGTGCCTCAATCCACATACTAAATTGGATACAACTTCCCCATCATCTTACATACATACAACTAACAGCCCATAAACTAATATTCAACCCTACCAGCTGCACTGTCCTTTCAACTCTATTTAAACCCTATTACCCTAACAGACCCCTCTACTCAGAGAATCAAATGCTCTTGCAAATTAGCAAACCAACCCTCTCTGCTGGTCAAATGCTCCACTCCTTCTCCACTGCCAAATTATGGAATTCTCTCTCACAAAGTCTAAGATCCACCAGCAGCATATCGCTCTTCAAAAAATCCTTAAAACAACACCTGTCCTCAGAGTGACTATGCTCTTGTGCCAGTTCCTCACACTCCATAACTTGAACTCTTTCTTTTTCCCACTCATCAACTTGACCTCTTCCTCTTCTCCCACTACCACCTCCACTTGACTCCTTCTCCATCCTACATACCTCCTTAATCCTTCTGTTTCCCGATTATAATCTTTTGCTACTATTACTTATACTGGTATTATAAGTAGGGAGTCTTATTTATGGTTGTACTGCCTCATTGTCTTTGTTTATATTGTCAATAACCTACTTTATTGTCATCTCTTGTACATATTTGTTGTTGTTTGTATAAATCACTGTGTAGCTTTTCACCCCTCCACCTGACTCCTTCTCCATCCTACATACCTCCTTAATCCTTCTGTTTCCCGATTATAATCTTTTGCTACTATTACTTATACTGGTATTATAAGTAGGGAGTCTTATTTATGGCTGTACTGCCTCATTGTCTTTGTTTATGTTGTCATCTCTTGTTGTACATATTTGTTGTTGTTTGTATAAATCACTATGGAGCTTTTCACCCTGGGCCTCCACTGAAAATGGGCACTTTTTGGCCCAGTGGACCATCCCGGTAAACAAATGCAAATAAATAAAATAAAAATACATAAAAATGTTAAGTCTGTTTTCAATGTGAGATTGTTTTGTTTCATTCAGCAAATGGCCATCAGTGTTTGTGCTATAAAATTTGAAATAAAGGTTTTAAATCATCATTCTAAAAGTAAAGAAAAAAAAGTATGCACACTGATTAAACAATGCTTATGGTAACTGGAATAAGACCTCCAAGTAATGGGACACTGGACTGGTGATGGGGGTGGGGGCAGCCTGGTACATTACCCTGCCTTAGGCCTCATTTGACCATGATCCAGCAGCTCTGGCACAAGCAGATATTTTAGAAGCCATCAACTTCTTTAATGAGGTTTTACAGACTCAAACTCTAAGAACACAAATAGTGCAAGCTTTTACATTTTTTACTTAATTATCTAAACACAAACCATGAAAAGCTGTAAACACTTCCTTACAAAAATGAAAAAAAACTGAGCATTAGGTCCATAAAAGAAAAAAAAAAGTTGACTAGCTCTATTTTTTTAAGGATACCTACCAATATTTTAGGCAAAACCTGAACCTTGAATGAGACCTACTTTGGCAGACCTCTGCTAAATAAACAGACATGTCTGGATGTGCCTTTCAGTCATCTTGAAAGCTTTACTATGATCAGCCTAATTTCACTGGCCATAAAGACTCTTTTCAACATAATTGTTTTTTTAAGGTGTTTATGCTGTAATATAACTTGTATGCCAATGAAGCTAACGTTTTGAAGGCAATTTTACACAAATTTGGTCAATATAATGAACAAAGGTTCTGTCACTTAAAATGGTACTGCTGACAAATGTCAATCATTGAAATGACTTCTATCAAATTATAATAAATGAACAATGAAAGAATAGATTGGTTTAACTCCATGAAGATTCATATTTTGAATATACTGCATAGAGGTCACAGACCATCAAAACACATGTTCCAAATTTCAGGAATAAACTGTACTCCTACACCAAATATCCAACTTATTCTTAAAAACAATTAAATAACTACTTTACTTGACATAAGAAGCAGCCTGTTCCAGGACCTAGCAATGCCAGAAGATATTAATTTAGCTTTCAAGGCCATTTTACATTTAGGAAATTGGAATGTATAACTACATGCTCTAGAATGATTTATTGGCCTGTGTCATATTAATATTCAGTAAAATTCAGAATTCATCATAGAAAACACAGTATGCTGAATATAATCTACCTCTTAGTCAACGATAACTTATTGGATGTAGATTGTCTTACAGTGAATACCTTGAAAACTCAATGTTTTACATTATTTTTTTGTAAACTTCCTTTCAACACTTTCTAACAATGATAGATCACCTTCAGACTAAGAATAAAAAGAGTTGTTTTTAATAAAGGGCGTAACATAGATGGTGAATACCTTTTTTTCAGCAAGGAGCTTGGGGGGGGGGGTCATGCTGTTTTTCTTTCCAGTGGGGGAGGGAGTTCTTTATAAGCCTATCCCATGGTCCTTTTCCCTAACATATGCCCTGACAACCAGCATGGAGTCATGTAATGGTAGACAGTGCTAAAACTGCAAGGTGCTGATACTGACAAGTTGCACCACCCCTCAGTTGTAGCACATTGTGATTGGCTTCCCGGTCTCTGCAATATTGTGTACCCGTATATATACCCTGTTCTTTCTCCCAAGATGGGCACATCCATCCTCAGTGTTGTTTGCTCAGTCACCCAAGCTGAACCCAGGTTAAGTGGACAGTAGTTAGGGTTTAATCTCTCTGTGCCACAGGAGCAAAAGGTGGTGAATAATTTTTCCAGATGAGCTGCTGAGATGGTGCTGAATAATTCCATAACAGTTAACTGCCCTTGTGAGTCACTTGAAGCCCATCCCATGATCGATAAAAAGAAGTTATGTACTTACCATAACATTCCATGTGTGCTGTCCTTTTTCATTCTTCCTCAACGTGTAGGTTTTGGATCTGACCTCAGATCCGACTCAGCCACTTTCAAAAGCTTAGGCTCCGAAGCTCGAACTCCTCCTCTACCCATAATGCCTCATACCCCCAACCCCGATTACCTCAGATAGAGTTTGTTAACATGTTTATAAATTTTACCATAATATACACAATGTATAAAAAATTCTGAAAATTTACTAAAAACAGAGTAGAGAAAGAACAGGAGCTCAACAAGGAGTTTCCTTTAAGCACATCTGTCAGGTCATACCCTACAGGGAGTAAGGGAAGGTTGAGGAAGAATGAAAAAGGACAACACAGATGGAACACTATTGTTAAGTACATAACTTCTTTACCTGATGTTGTCATTTTCATTCTTCCTCAACCTGTGGGACAGAGTACCCAGCTACAATAACCCAGGGTGGCCTTCAAGGAAGGATATTTCAGAGCACTGCAGAACCAAAAGCAGCTCTAGTTCTAGACACAATGTCTAGTTTATAGTGGGAAATGAAGGTATGAGAATTTGACCACTAGGCAGCCGAACAAAACATCAATCGAAACTTTAGCCCAAAAGGCTTGAGAAATTGCCATTGATCTAGTAGAATAAGCCTTGATTTGCTCAGGTAAAGAAACACCTCTGGATTCATACAAAAATGAAATGCAGTCCCTTAACCATTAAGCTAAGGTGGTCTTCTCAACTGGTTTACCTTTTCTGACATTCAAAAAAATATAAAAAGCTGGTCAGATTTTCTGAAAGATTTAGTTTCGTCTAGATAGAAATGCAACCGTCTATAAACATCCAACAGATGAGTATATTCCCCTTTGTTCTGGAAACTGGTGAAAAAAGACTGGCAAGTTGATAGAGCAGTCTATATTGTTGTCAACCACAACTTTGGGTAGAAAGGAAGGATTAGTATGTAATGCTGCTATGTCCTTATGAAAGATTAACTAGGGGTATTTGGAGGACAGAGCTTCCAATTCAGATACTCTTCTTGCAGATGTGACAACAACTATAAAAAACGGTCTTCCATAAGAATTTCAAATATACTTTGGCTAAAGGTTCAAATGGCAGGTTAACTAGAGCCTGCAAGATCATAGTTAGATCCCAAGGAGGTGTTGGATCTTAACAGGAGGATGAAGAGGGAAAGTACCTCTAAGAAAATCCTAACACAATTTAGATGAGGCTAAAGATGATGAATTTTCTCCAATATGATAATCTGAAATGGTTGCCAATTGTACTTTTACAATGGAATGACTGCCCCCCCTCATAAAAAATATGAGCAAGGAAATCTAGCACTGCTGGAACAGGAGTGGTGAAAGGATCTAATTGCTGCTGTTCAGCCCAAATAGAAAATCTTTTCCATTTGCTCTTGTAGATTCTCCTAGTCGAAGATTTGTGGGAGGAGATCAGACTGCTTACGAAAGCCTGGCAAACCTAGCCATCAGCAGAATTGGAGAAAGCATGCTGCTAGTTTCAGGCCTGGGAGATCAGGGTAAATTTGCCCTAATGGATGGGACATTAGATCTGGACATGGTTCGAGCATCCTGAAGGGCAAATCAGATGAGACCAAAGGAAGGCGAACCAGATTTGCTGAGGCCAAAAAGGGTCGATGAGAATCACTTTGCTCTTCAATCTGGAAGCTTTCTGAAGAAATTTAAGGATGAAGGGCAGAGGCGGAAAGGCATAAAGTAATCTGAGAGGCCAAGTATGGACCAGAGCATCCCTGGGTGACTGTCCCTGAGGGGGGAATCAAGATGAAGAACCTGATGCACTTGTTTAAGGGAGATGTGAAGAGATCGCAGCAAAGTTGACACCATTTGTGGAAGACCATGTTCGCCACTGACTGATTCAGAGAACATTTGTGAGGCATCAGTAAGACTCTGATGAGCCTGTCTGTTAGAATGCTGCACTTCCCCAGAATGTGCGTTGTAACCAGAAAGCGGTTGGCAGAAATTGCCCACTGCCACAGACATTGCTTCTCAGCACAAGGGGTAGGATCTGGTTCCCTCTAGTTTGTTGATGTACCATACTATTGATATACTGTCCATCTGCATCGCAATAGTCTCTAGAGGGAGAAAGCTGTGAAATGCCGCTCTCATCTCCAGGACGTTGATATATAGGTTGGTCTCCTGCGATGCCCATGTGCTTTGGACTGTACAACCCAGGAAATGCCCACCCACGCCACCAGGGAGGCATCCATGGTCAATGTGGCATTTGGAGGGGGGGACAAAGGGATGTCCTTGAAGAACCTCCAAGGAATGAAGCCACCAGAGGACAGAATCTTTGCATACTTGTGACTGTTTGATTTGGTAGCTGAGGGGGTGTTGTTGTAATGACCACTGGACTGCTAAGGTCCATTGCAGAATTCTCGTGGAGACATGCTGTTGGTAACAGGATTATGGTGGCCGTCACAGAGACAGAGCCCAGAGTAGCAGTTTTGCTGGAGGAACCAGGATTGCCAAAACCTGTCCATTATGTAGTCTTAGGTTGGAAATCCTGTCCAGAGTAAGGAAGGCCAAGGTCTTGGACATATCTAGATGAGCCCCTATGAAGTCTATGTTCTGAACTGGCTGTAGCTGAGACTTTTGCATGCGGATTGTTATGCCCAAGGTAGGAGCTAACTAACAGATAGTCCCTGGCTCAGATGAGTCTATGTCTGGGTGGAGTGGTTAAGCCAGTTACTTAGGTATGGAAATACATGGAAACCTTGCAGTCTGAGATGAGCTGCAACTACCTTCATGCATTTGGTGAACTCCTTGAGGGCTATGGTGAGATCAAGGGGAAGTGCTTGGAAGTGAAAGACTGGCTCCCAGCCTAAAACATAGATACCTTCTGGACTGCCTTGTCCATCTTGATGCATTAGTATGCATCTTTCAGGTCTACTGAACACATCCAGTCATCCATTTTCAAAACAAGTAGAAGGGACTGGACCATGATCATCCCTAACTTTATAATTTTTTATGACTTGCTCAGAGATGTCAGATCCAAGATAGGTCTGAAGTCCCCTGTCTTTTTTGGTACTAAAAAGAAGGAGGAGGAGGCTCCGAAGGTAAATGAGCTTGGAGCCAAGGAGAGGATTGGGTGGACTTACTCGGATCCGAGGGTCTGGGATGCGATGCATTAGGAACCTTGGCTGGAGGTTCATCCAAAGACAAGGAAGCAAATTTCCCTGGATAATGTTTTCTGTGTTCCCTGTCTTCTCTGCGTTTCCTGGGGGGGGGGGGTGAGCCCCTGAAGAAGAACAACCTGCAGACATGGCTGAAGGAGTTAAAAGGCCTGTTTACTTCTCCTGTTGGCCAGGGCTCTTTTGTGAAATCCCTCGCAGATGGAGCATGAGGCTTTGAGGTGAGCAGGGTCAAGACAATATAAGCACTCCCTGTGGGCATCAGATATGGAAATCTTGTGCCCACAGGAAGTGCACTTTTTAAACCCTAAAGGCTTCTCAGACATCTTACAAAAAAAAAAAGTGAAGGAAGAAAGAGAAACAGAAGGAGGAAGAAAAAGGGAAAGAACAATTTCCGCCATGAAAGTGCCGGCGGATGTTAAATTACTAAACTAAGACTTTTTTTTTTCTTTATTATATACCAGAAACACAGGTTAGGAGGTAGGTAAAGTAGCAGTAAAGGAAAAACTGCACAAGAAAGTCACCCAACTTAACTGAAATTTCTCCCAAGGAGCTTGACTCAGTGGACTGCTATGCTTCTCCTAAGAGCGGCAAATGAGATCTGAGGTAATCAGGGGGGGATGAGGCATTATGGGTAGAAGAGGAGCTTGAGCTTCAGAGCCTAAGCTTTTGAAAGCAGCCGAGTCAGATCTGAGGTCAGATCAGAAATGCACAGCTTGAGGAAGATTGAATATGACATCAGATTCATATATTATGCCTAGTGAGAATAACTGGGATCATACCCCAGATAAGTTAAACTACTAATAGACAGTGGCAGCTCCTAAATGGTGCATGGGATAAAACATTTAGGAGCTGCCATGGTCTATTAGTTCAGGGATCATTCCTGGGGTAAATTTTCTGTTTCCCATCAACAGATCTAAGTTGTGCTTGGATATGGTCAAGGATGAGCTTTGTTTTAAGTCAGTAGTCCCAAACTTACATCCTCGGACCTCAACCAACCAACAAACCAGCATAATTATAGAGGAGGGTAGTGATTATACTACATTTCTAGCTACACTTCCTACATTTCGTTTTGCCTTTGAGATAGCAGCCCTTGCCTGTATTTACTAGTTCCCACAAAGCACAAGTGATTATTTGAGATCACCATTTTAAGTGGATAGGCAGTCTAATCCAGAGCAGCTGTAACCTCAGCGAGATATACCTGTCCTTCCAAACCACTCTGTTGACACTGCAGAAGAGGTTTAGATCCCTAGGAAGAGTATTTCTAATGTCATTTGACATGCTGATATGCAGTAAATCCATTAGTATTGGGTGGGGGATGCCCTACATACCAGATAGAGGTCACTTCTTAGCAGTTAGTAGAATACTTAGTATAGTCACAGGGCTTTGCGTCAGTTCATGCAAGACATTGTTTAGCCCTTTTATCCTTTTAGTAAGGTATCTCTGAGGGTGTTCCAATTGTTGCATGTGTCTAGACAGATGCATGCCAAATGGAGTATTTTACTCAATGACTGTCCTAAAGAGGGCTGAATAGAGGAGGAAATTGGCATCCTAATCCCTTTGTTTAGAAGCAGTGCAATACAAAAGGACTTTCTTATAATGGACATGCATTGGTCGAAAGTTAGGTCACTGTCCACATAAATTTCCATATCCTGAACAATTAAGTCAAATCTTAAGGGAAACATTGTCAATGTGTTACTTGCCCAAGGTAAATGGCTTCCAAAAGGATATGATAATGCATTTTTTGGCATTTAGTTGCAAGCAATGACTAGGTACCGGTTATTTATTTGGGACAAACCTTCCTGCAGGATGGCCAAATCATTTAGGGATTCAATGACTGCTCATAGCTTGCAGTCATCTGCAAATTTAGACAGCCAGAACAATCTGGCACTGGTTTTTACTTCACAGAAATAAATGCCAAACAGGTAAGGTCCCAGCACAGAACCCTGGGTGAATCCACTGGTCTTTCTGTGGAGGCAACTTCCCCTATTTTGATTTCTTGCATCCTATTTGTGAACCAGCTGGCAATCCAGTGGATGACACACGGGTTTATTTCTAGTTTATTTAGCTATTCTACTATGCATGAGTATGTTTGAGTATATGGAGTATTATTCTTATATTTTCTGTTTGAGTTGATGTATACCCCCAAGTCCTTGTATTCTGGATATCATGAACCATGGCACCACCAAAGATAAGGCCATAATCTGGTATGAAAGTGACAAAGTACATCATACCACTTTTTGCAGAATTAATATGCAATTCATGTTTGTTTTGCCATCCAAATTCATCAGAGAAACAGGAGCTGAATTCTAGACAATCAAATAAGGCAAATGAAAAAAACACCAGTTTTGATATTATCTACATATTTCAATACCCAATAAGTAACATTAATAGATAATAGACGGCATAATTAAACAACACAGAGCTCAAAACCAAGCCTGTGGTACCCCAGAAAAAAAAACTGCTGAATAGCTGGAACAGTATCCATTTAACATAACACATTGGTATTTATTTGCTCAGCAGTATTTAACCCATTCAATAATGTAAGTTCTCATTTTTTTGACTTTTTTAAATTTTTACATTTGTTAACCGGGATTAGTCTGACTAGACAAGGTCCATTTACAGCGGAGGCCCAGGGAGAAAAGCTCCACAAATTAAGTAGACAAATACTTAAGACAGTTTTGCAGGAAAACATTAAAGCAACAAAGCTATATAAAAAAATAGTTCTTCAGCATAATGAGATGCCGGACATCAAAAAGATAATTTTTTTATAAAGACAGACATTAAAAGGAATCAAGACTGAGGTTTTATGCTTACTACCTGTGGCTGTCAAGTAGGTAGGAGTAGTAAGAGAGCCAGGAGAGTAAGGGAGAAACAGGGATATTTAAGTACAAGGGCATAACAATTGCATTATTACAGTGGAAAGAATGCCATCAAAGGCCTTTTGAAAGGTGCCAATATAACACATCAGTCCTAATGCCATTACCAATCACAACACTGTTTCATAAAATTGTGCTATGTTAGCACTGAATGTTTTTAATTAAACCATGTTAATTCAGATCTCCAATGTCAAGTTATTCCCACTGTTACCTAATAGGCAGAATACTCACCTCTCAAAACACTTAACTAGAAGTGATGTCAAACTAACTGGGGGATAATTGGAGACATCATGTGTGCCATTCTTGCATATTGGCATGACATAAGCTGACCTTCCAGGTGACCAGCACCAAAGTATTTTTAACATCATGTTATACAGCTTGTTTACTGGCCTATAAGAGTTCCTTAAGATTGCTAATAAAAACCTAAAAAAGCCTGGTTTTAAGTCAAGTCTAATTAAATATTATTTTTGACACTAGATAGGACAGATTTAATACTTCTTCAGTGACTATAGGACATATTGCTTAAGATTTATTAGTAACTAAAACATCCATCAAAGTAATGCTCTTTGAAGTTAGTAGTGTTACAAAATAAATATTCAATAGTTCATCAATGTCCTTGTTGTCATCAGAGAGGATAACCTCGTTCGATACAGGACCTCTTATATTATTCATATTCTTGCCATTATTAACATTCTTATAAAATCTTTTTTGGTCAACACAATAAGTTGGTGAATCCTCATTTGGAATTTTAGAGGTTCTGATAGACCTTAAAAGTTTTCTACATAAATTGTTTAATGCTCCCTTAGCATTACAAGATCCATAATTTTTGTATAAACTGTACTTTTTTTTCTTTTTGTTTAATGGTTTAACTTATTTCCCTAAGGAGGCTTAACATATATTGGGCTAAACAAGGTTAACTGTTTTAAAGCAATTTACAATTGTTAGACAAGTTGATTCAAATAAAGCCCATAGAGATGAAGGATCACATTGAAAGTCAAAATTCCAATCTAAATCTTGCATGCTACGAATCGAGTGGTTTGCATAAAACCACTACAATTGCAGCTACTTGTTAGATATTTACAATGATTAATGGATTCATTTATAGTAAATTTTGGGGCAAGTGGTCGCTATTGGAGCGAGGGATCTTAGATACTGAATGCTGCTGCTACTAATATTTAAAAATTAGTAAACCCAAGGTAGCATTTACTCTTGCTGGAAAGTCTACCATCTCTGCTAGGTTTTGTGATGACATCAAATCATATTCAGAATTCATGCTGTACAGGAGCATGACAAATACCAAACCTCTAATCAATATTTGGAGAACTAAAAGTGAGGGACAAGGGACCAAAAAGTACATTTATAGGCATTCCCTCAAACTGGACAAAAATTACCTTTTTTTCTGCACAAACGTCTGTAGCAAACAATTCTAGACATATGATTTTTCATGAAAAATTTAATGAAGGGTGAGATAGCTTAGGGGTGGGGGATTAAGGACACCCACGCATACACAAGTTCTCTAACTTCCACTGGCAAGTCATTTAGATTCATAATTAGTAAATCCATTTACATACCTTAGGACTTTACTGGATTCCAAAGCACTGAAAAGAAGAACTGTGCAGATTTTGTGAACAGTAAGACTGGAAGGTCTCTGTGAAGAGCTCATATAACTATTAGCAAACATTTCAGATGGTATTTCTGAATGGCGCATTTAACTACTAACTTGTCAGCAGTGATGAGAGGCGTTATCATTCAGAAATGTTCAACTCTTGTCAGTTCTTTCACATAACATATGCAGCAGCAGAACATGAGTTTTCAAATTATTTCTGATTAAGAAAGCCTTCTTTTGGGATATATGCAAATAACCTCTTAAGGACATACAAGTGTTTTAGCTACAATACTTCTGTTATGTCTTTAAGGAGTCATATGCATATATCCCATGGGCCTACAAAACAGGAGGTTTAAGGTACTAAGTGAAGACTCTAGCTAGGTCTTTCTTATGTATTTTTATGAATGATTTTTCTTTTTGCCCTTTTTACCCTTTGGTGTGGATGTTGTTGGGGATATTTTATAGGCACCCTATGTTTATGGGCTTGATTTTAAACTCTGTGTTTCTAAAGTATAGCAGAACAATATACTTATGCTGTACTGACGTCAAAAAAAGGCCAGTAAATACATGTCTACAGCTAGTGGGATTTGGCTTTATTGACCGGAGTATATCAAATACTTGAAAAGTAGACAGGTGAAAAATCATGGGCATTCAGAAGTCATGTAGCTGAAACAGTGGTAAATCATTAAGGGGTCATTTGCATATATCCCTTAGGCCTTCACTACAAGAGGTTAAAGGTATTACAGTGAAGACTCTAGCTTGGCTGGGTCTTTTTTGCAATTTTACTGAAAGGTTTGATTATGTGACCTTTTTACCCCTTGGTTTAGGTGTGTGTGTGTGTGTGTGTGTGTGTGTGTGTGTGTGTGTGTGTGTGTGTGTGTGTGTGTGTGTGTGTGTGTGTCCAATTCTAAATCTCGAAAGCTCACAATCTCGAATTTCAAAAGATTGAATCCAAAATCTCGAAAGTTCAAAATACTGAAAACTCAAAATACTGAATCTCATAATATTGAAATAAAAATACAGGACACCAACACTTACTATATTCCAGAAAAAGTACATACAGAAAAATAAAAGACACCATATATTGGTCTACTCCAACTATAAGCAAGGGGCAAGCCCCCCTGCACCCCCTACGTGGGGGGGGGCTGCATCCCCACACCCCCTGCTACTTAAATATATTAACTCTGAGATCACACTTCACTGCACTAAGAAGAGTTATGTTGTTGTATAGCAAATAAAAAGGGAACACGACTAAGGTTACAACAGGCAGTTATGAAGCAAGTAATGGTATGTTTGCCATTTTCTTCTGTGGAGTGCGATCTTGGAGTTGATGAACTTAAGTACCAGGGGGTGTGGGGGTGCAAGGGGGCTTGCCTCCCTGCTTATAATTGGAGAAGGGCAATATGTTTTTGCATGTACTTGTGCTGCACTATAGTAAGTGTTGGTGTACTGTGTTTTTTCAATATTATGAGATTCAGTATTTTGAGTTTTCAGTATTTTGAGATTTTGGACTCAGTCTTTTGAAATTGGAGACTGTGAGCTTTCGAAATTTAGAAGTGGACCTGTACACACATTTATATATATATATATATATATATATATATATATATATATATATATATATATATATATATATATATATATATGTGTGTGTGTGTGTGTGCGGATCTAGTGGCATTTGTCAAATCAACATTACATCAACAAGGCTATCACTGGTGCACTAATGTCAAAACATACGTATTTGGATGGAGCGGTGGTGCAGCGGTAGCATTGTCACCTCACAGCAAGAGGTTCTCTGGTCCGATTCTCGGCTGGGGTGCCTGTGTGGAGTCTGCATGTCCTCCCTGCGTTCGTGTGGGTTTCCTCCAGGTGCTACGGTTTCCTCCCACATTACAAAGACATGCATCTGGAGCCTTTCTTCCCGGGCCTCCGCTGAAAATTGGATTCATTCCAAGTCTGACGTTCCCGGTTAAATAAATAAATAAAAAATTAAAAAAAAAAAAAAAAACATACAGATCAACACGTTTCTGCCCATGTGTCAAGGTTATACCTAGGAACATTTTTTCTAGGGCGTCCAAGCCCTCTTGCTAATTACATATAACTCAGCAAACACAATGCCTGGGGAAGGAGGCATATTACCAAACATTGAGGACTGTCCATTACCACACAACTGCTGACAATCTGCATTGTCAACCAAAGTACATCAAGATATAGGGGTTGATTTTATTTACAATCAACTAATAGCAAGTAAGCTATATCTATATCTGTGTGTGTCTTGTACATTACACACACACACACACATATATATATATATATATATATATATATATATATATATATATATGTATGCAGATATATATGCACGTGCACGCACACACAGAGAGACACACACACAAAAATGATGTACTTACCATAAAAATCTCTGTTGTTTTCTGTTCTTCACAGCCTGTAGGGTTATCGGATATGACTCTGATCAGACACAGGCACTTTCAGATCTTCAGTTTTCTACCTTTAATTTCCTGCTCTCTCTTTCTCTCCTCAGATTGAGTTTGCCTCATCGCTGCCCCTAGAACAGTGTACCAAGGAAAAAACAAATAGATAAGGGGCTGTATGAGAGCCCTCACATACAGCTTTGAGGCTAGTTCACAAACCTGAGACCCCAGCCATTAAAACCCCAGAGTGGTGCTAGGAGGGAGAGATACAGAGACAAACAAAGACAGAGAGAAAAGAGAACTTTCAGAAAGATGATGGAACAAAAGGAAAACTTAGACTGACTACCCAATTTGTAATGGGACACAAAGGTATGAAAGTTAGACCAAGTAGCTGCTGCACAAATGTCAGCAATAGAAGCTTCAGAGAAAAAAAAGCAGTTGAAGTAAAAACCACTCTGGTGGAATGAACCTTAGGTTTAAAAGGTAAAGAAATTCCTTTCAGGCAGCATGCAAAGGAGATACAATTGGAAAGCCATCTGGAAAGGGTCACCTTGGAAATGGGCTTACCAAGACGTGTTTTGGAAAAGGAGATAAAAAGCTGGTTAGACTTCCTGAAATTTTTTGGTTCTGTCCAAAAAGAATCTCAATCATCGAACATCCAAACAATTTAGCAAATACTCCCCCCTTTTTGCTAAAATTTGGGAAGAAAGGAGGTAAATGAATGGACTGATTCAAATTAGACTTCGAAGCAGCATAAGAAGGACTGGTCATGAACAAGTGAATGTAATAAAAAAAGTGCCCCTCAAAATGCCTTGGAAAGCTTCAGACCCATCAATGGTTCATAGGTAGGTACTAGGCTATCTGCCCGTAGGCAATTTATAAGCCTAGCCAGAATGTGTTGGCTTTCGCCGCCCTTTTAGATCTGTTCCCAGTGCCTCTGTCCAGCAGAGCCACTAAAGTGATCCCCGGGGTAAATTGTCTGTTTCCCATCCACTTGTCAAGGTTTCTCTTGAAGAGTGTTAGTGAGGAGCTCTGCCTAATGTAGATTGGAATCTTGTTCCAAAGCATGAGAAGTCTCTGGGACAGGAATCTATTCCTCCAGCATGTCCTATTTATTGTTGTGGTGAAGTTTAGATCCTTAGAGCATGTAGCTCGTGGGGATATGGTTTTCTTTAGGTGGAGCATGTCCATCAATTCTGGGATAGACATGGCCTTGTATGTCAGGCAAAGATCACCTCTGAGTAGGTGGTATGCAACAGAGTACAGCTGGAGTTTCTTCAGTCGAGCTGCATAAAGCATCTGTTTGAGGCCAGTGATCCTCTTGGTGAGGTACTTCTGTGGTCTTTCCAGCTGGTGCAGGTGTCTTGTAAGTTACATCCCAAATGGGGCGTTGTACTCTTATGATGGGTCTGATGAGTGATGGGTAGAGGGGCACAATGACCTCTTTTGATCTGGATGCGAACCCTTTTGTGATTAGGTGGGCCACATTGAAGGATTTTCTAACCACTCTGGCAATGTGATTATCAAAGGAGAGATTACTATTTACCTGTGTCCCCAGATCCCTTATTACATCTTCCATATTTAGGGACTACCATCTATGTGGCAGTTTGTGGGTACTTTGTTTTTTTTTCAAAGGGGATGACTATCTCAGTTAGACCCTTTTGGGGGATGTCTGTGTCAGCCGGAGTGTCAATTATAGCCCCTAGTTTGCAGTCATCTGTGAACTTGGTCAGCCATAGTCCTCCTGTGCTTGTCTGTACCTCTGAGAAGTATATGCCGAACAGGAGGGGTCCTAGGACTGAGCCCTGGGGAATGTCACTTGTAACCAGATTAGAGTCGGTCCTAGCTCCCGCAACTCTCACCTTGTGGATTCTCTCCGTGAGCCAGTTGGCAACCCATCTGGTGACATAGGGGTTTATGTTCAGGCTGGTGAGCTTGTCTATACCAGAATGGGGAAGGGTGTCGAACGTCTTTGCGAGGTCTAGGTAAGCTGTGTGTACCACCTTTCCCTCATCTATAGCCTTGGTAACTGTCTCAACGTCATCCATCAGGTTTAGGAGCCATGATCTACCCTTAACAAAGCCGCACTGGGTAGGGGGTCCAGTGTTTGGAAGTTCCCAATGGCTCTGTTAATGAGTTCCATGATGATGTGCTCCATAGCCTTGCAGACCAAGCTAGTCAGGCTTATAGGGCGAAAGTTACCGGGGTCTGTTGTGGCTCCACCTTTAAGTGGAATAACCATTGCCGTGCGCCACTATGGATACGTAGCCTGCAGAGAAGCTGAGTTTGAACAGTGTGTTGAGGTAAAGGGTTAGTTCGTCTTTGAGTTTGTGTAGGACGCAGCCTGGGACACCGTCCAGTCCCATTGATGCTTTGTTTTTGGCTTTGGAGAGGGTTGCTGTGTTTTTGGCTTTGGAGAGGGTTGTTTTACCCTAAGTGTCTATGATTTCAGAGGCTCTACATTCTTCTGGTATGGTTATGGGCCCTTTTGGGGGTGAAGTTTGCACTGAACCTGTCTGCCAGGATGTAGGCGATATTGGTTGGTTCAGTATATTTTGGCCATTCTGCACTAACTCTGAGCAGATCCGAGCATTGCCACTTAGATTCTTGACATAGCTAAAGAATGCCTTGTGGTTATCTTTGGAGTCTTTGGCAATTTTTCTTTTGATGCTAGCCTTGGATGATTTTATGAGGGATCGTAGTTTCTTGCGGATACTGATCAGGGATGTCTTCCCTTCTTGGGATTTTACTCTTTTCTGTACTAGTTTCCTCCTCCTGTTGTACACCTTGTTTATGGCACGGGTCCACCACACTGGTTTCCTCTTCTTGGAAAAGTGAGTCTTGGTTTTGCTTCTGACAGCACGATCCATGCATTCTTGTAGGTGCCCATAGAATCCATTAGTAAAGGATTTTGCAGCTTGGACAGCGTTATCCTTTAGTATGGGGGCTTTGAAACTTTCCACCTCAGTCTTAAGTAATGTGAAGTTTGCTTTTGAAAAGTTTTTCACGGTGGATTCCTTGACCGGGGGTGGGGGTGGGGGTGGAATGTAGATATCCAGAGTGATTTATTTATCTTCAGACCTAACCAGTGAGGGGATGACGTCCAATGTGGAACAACGGCCGCCCATGTTGGTGATGACCAGGTCCAATAAGTTGTCACCTCTGGTGGGAGTGTTGTCCAGTTAATCCAGGGCATTTGAGTTTATAAATTCTAGGAAATGTTGGGCAAGGGAGTTAGTACTTTAGTAGTTTTCCCAGTTAATGTTTGGGTAATTGAAATCACCCAATATTAGGGTGTTTGGTAGGACCTTTATGTTTCCCAGTGTTTCTAGAAACGCGGAATGGGGGTCCTGGGACATGGTGGGTGATCTTCAGCAAGCTACAATTTGAATTGCAGTTTTGCCCGTTGTTAGTTTCACGTGGATGATCTCTGAAGTATCATGCTGTGCCTCTAACCTGGAGGTGTGGGTATCCTTGATGAATACGGATATGCCCCCGCCTTTTGTATTTCAGTCCAGATTCTGTGGCTGAAATGTATGGTATGAGTTGTTTACAGCCTCGTAGTGCTGGGGTGCTCTCTGGAGCCTTAAATCAGGTTTCTGTTACTGCACATATATCGATTTTCTCCATACTGAGGAGTGCCTCGAGTGCGTGCGTTTTGAGGTTTAGACTTCTGGCATTGAGTAGCATTACCCTCAGTTTTTTGTTACTTGTGCTATTTACAGCAGTGGGTTTGCCTTTTGAGCCTTGCCTAAAAAAGGCACTATGAGGGTGGATTCGAAAGCCTAAGGGTGACAGGTGCAAGTTGTCTCTAGCGAAGCAGCGTGGTTTGTCAAGCATGTCATCCCAAGTGGACAGACACTGCATCCCCTTTGAATGACACCAGAAACTTAGCCAAATGTTGAAATTGATATTTTTTTCTTTATACCGTGGTATCATTCTTGGCGAGGGTAGGATGTTACTCGGGGTCAGGGTCATACCAGCCTGGGCTACGTGATCAGAGAGCTCTTCCATGTCTCTTTTCATGTTGTCCAGGGAGGCACGGCTCAGGTCATTCTCACCAACATGGACAATGACAGAGTCATATTTGTACTTTATCTGGAGTGACCTGAGTGCTTGTGTTATGTGGCGGATCCTGGCACCTGACAGGAGGCTAACAGTAACCTTCTCCTTGTTCAGCCTAGTGAGTGGGATGTCAGTGTACCTGACTATAGAGTCACCTATTACTAGTGTGTTGGGTAAGTTATTTTGCCTTAAGGGCTGTGATTGTGTGGCACACTGGTTTTGTGAAGTATGTGTTTCATGGTTTGTGTTGGGGGGTGGAGGTTGCTTGGATGTCTGCTTTGGAGGTCTCTGTTGCTTTTGCAGATTTTTATTAAGAGCCTCCTAGTATGTTTTCGTGTATTTGTGTGTTTATTGCCGGTGCTGGTTTAATGGGTCTATGTGAGACTGGTGGTGTGATGCAAGTATTTCCCTTCTCCTCGACTGTCTGATCCAGTCTTGGGTTGAGAGAGCTTAGCCTCCAGTTTGGCTGTATAATTGCATCTCTCGCATGTATTAGTGTTTGGTGGTAGGAGGAGAGGGTTGTCTGTGTACATGAAGCAATTGTAACATCGCCTCAAAATGCCCAGATTCACCAGTTGGACTGGAGAGTACACCGGAAACTGCCTTTGGACATGCTGGACAGGTACAGTGAACTGTTTTACTGACTGGCTGGTAAGGTCGAACTGAGAGCCTTGTCCTTCTGTACAGCACAGGGGGGGGGGTCTAGTGCTAGGGTGTGTAAGTGCTTGCTATAAGTCTTGAGCAAGTGCCGGGCTGAGAAATGAATGGTTTGAGTCCTTAAGTTGAAAGTTTGTCTAGTTCCAACAGAGAAATTGAAGAGGAGACTTTGTGGAGCCACGAATAGTTATATGCTAGCTAACCGGCGCTGCCCAGCGCACAAAACCAGGCAAATGTGGTTTTTACAGCAGGGAAATGAAAGAGAGAAATTAGCCCAAAATGGCCAATAAACTACTAATTTCTGGGCTGATACCACTCCTTCAGGGACAGATAGGCTGCTCAAAGTGCCACTCTCTCACAGGTGAACAGAGAAACTTCCTTCTATCCAAGTAAGGTATTTTGGGCAAACACAGAGACTTGTAACACAGCCCTGAATTCAGTAGTAACCTGAAAACTGGACTATACTAGCTTAGAAAGGCAGGAAACAAGTATATGTATATATATATATATATATATATATATATATATATGTATATATATACATATATATATATATATATATATATATATATATATATATATATATACACATACACACACACACACACACAGAAAATAAAGCAGATGCAATCAAAAAATCACTTTAAATGCACAGAAAAGGATACTTGTTATATATCTCAGATCAGAGTAGCAAACCTCCTTTCTTCTTATACTCCTCACAGACCCCCTAAGATCTGCACAACAAAATCAACTTTCTATTCACAAACCAAAACGTCCCGCTGGCCAGTATCTGCTATCCTACTCCTTAGCAAAAAAATGGAACTCTCTTCTCCCTCAATAAGAACCTCCAATAACTTTGAACTCTTCAAATCCCAGCTCCATTCTCATCTCTCCCTTAACTGGAAATGTAATTGTTCTCTGCCTCCTAATCCTAATAAACTCACTGCTACCTGTTCTTTATTAATTACTTCTACACCTTGGCAATTCTGCCCAACAGCTTCCCTTCAACATTTCTAACATAACTTATGAACCTTTAATATATATAGTGTATATACTATACATAGTGTTCTTTCTCTAGTCTCTCTCTCTCTTTATACTTCTTCCTTCTAAACCTATATAACATTTGACTAATAAATGACTATCGACTATTTGCATCCAAACTCTCTTCAACTTACTTTACCCTCCTTCCCCCTTCTATAACTCCCTACCCCTTTTTTTTCACATTTTTTTTCACATTTGTTCTCCTTCTAATTAACAATTCTCTTACTTCCCTACTCAACTACCTCTCTCTCCTTCCTCTACTTTTACGTAATTATTCCTCCTACTCTGTTTACTTTCCAATACCCTTCCTACTTACCATACATGTTCTTCAGGAACTATCCTCAAGTCTTCTATACTCTTCTATTTGCACTCCATTTTTGCTACAACTCACCGCTTCATTTTATATTCTTGTTTAAAATACTATATAACACTATGTCTTATTCATAATTGCATTTTATGTCATTTTTTATTGTATTCTTTACTTTACTGTTTATTGTAATGTATTTTTTATTTATCTTTGTAATTTTGGAGCTTTTCTCCCCGGGCCTCCACTGAAAACAGGTTCCTTGAGCCCAGTGGACAACCCCGGTTATCAAACTGGAAATAAATAAATAAATAAATAGTCAATGCCCCTAGTAACAAAGTAGGAAGAAACACAAATACAGTAAAAGCAGATGAATAAAGTACAATTTTTTACATATACAAAACAATAGAAAACGAACAAACTTATTTGAACAAGTTACCCAATTAACCAGAAAAAAGCTCAAAACTGATCCCTGTTCCAGCAGTCTTCAATCAGACAAGTTCTAACTGCACACTCCTGCCACTAGGGTGCAGGGGAACCTTCTCAAAAAAAAAGATGGCCTGAATCAGTGCTCAAGTTATACAAAGCAAGCTAGATTCAGCAGGCCTGAATCTGGTCTATGCTACAGCAACAAGGCGCACCAATTTCAGAAAGAAACCAGTTCAAATAAGCAGGCACAATAAGCCTGTGACCAGAAATTCCCAGCTCAGAAGAGCAGAATCCAGCCTCTCCTCCCACAAGAGTGCAGACCACAAACCTTAATGTAAAACAACTGGTATGAAGCCTAAGTGCTTAAACCAAAATACTTAACAGTTAAAATTTAATCAGGCTACTACCAAGCAGTAATAAATGCAGCAGAATAAATAAAATTGAGTACTTTCAAGAAGAGACAAAAGGAAAATAAAGTAAGACGAAACACAAATACAGTAAAAGCAAATGGATAAAGTGCAATTGTTTTTTGTTAATAAAGTGCAAGGAGAGAGGAAAGAAGAGCCTAAGTGGGTTGGCCTTCTCAAATCTTCTCTCTGTATTAAGTAGAGTGAACACTACACTCAGAATATGATCTCACCATACTCGGTTAAGTGAGCAAATGAGATGGACCCAGGAGGAGTGTTCAAATACAGACTTACAGGAGGGGCGGGCAATTCCAGAGCCACCAACACTAACACTAAGAAAAGAACAGGGATGGAGGGTGGGGAACTAACTGCACAGAGACGCAGCACACTATTCAGTGAAACAATTAGGTAACAGAAAAAATAAAATACAGTACTTTTAAAACTGCAAGTTTGCACTTAGCAGAAGAATAAAACACAGTACTGCAGATCTGCACTTCAGCTTCTAATGCATGTATTATCCCTACCAATGTGAACGCTGGAAAAGGTGGCCAACTGAATTTTAATGGTGGAATAAGACCGGAGTGAAAAAGACCAGCCATGAAATCCACGACAGCATCCAAGAGTGCAGAAAAAAAGATCCAAACCCTTGGAAGAGGCCTAAAAAGAAATCACTTCTACTTACCGGCATAAATATTTCTTACTGGAAGGCTTCTGAGAGGAAGAAAGAAAGTGAATAACTTACTCAGAAAGCTTGGGATCCCTGGAAATCACCAGAATTAGGGAAACCACGTTGTAAGTTTGAGGGACTGGAAGTTCAGGTGAGGCAGACCCAAAGTGTGAGAATTAAACCCAAGAAACATTCTACAGCCCATAGAGGATGAAGAAAGTGAGGCCAAATGAAGGGGAACCACACCTGTTTAGGCCAGAACAGGGCAATGAGGATGACAGTCACTCTGAAATGGGCCGCTTTCTGAAGAATTGTGATCATTAGAGGAATTGACAGATAGGAGACCCAGGCATTTCTTGTTGGTGTGGGAAGCAAACAGATCGCAGCAGAGGGTGCCTAGTTCCAAATTCAAAGACCACTTGTGAGGCAGAAGAATGTGACTGCTCAGACTTGTCCTCCAGGATGTTGGCTTCTCCCAGGAATGTACACTGTGATCAGAAACCAGAGTCAAAGATCGTTTAATTTTCAGATCCAGCTGGCCCTAAGTGGAAGAGGAACAGCATTTGCACTCTTCCCTGTCTTTACTCAGCCTTTTCCTTTAGTTTCGCTTTCTCCCTTCTTTCTGGCTTCTGACTCACGAAGGGAGAAGCAGCAGTTGAGGGCTTGAGAAGGTCTTTCTTAATCAATTTTGCCCTTCTTACAGTCAGAGCTCTGGCACCATAAGAAGAACATGCCTGACAATCAACATCTAAGTATGCCACATCCACACAGTACAGTCGTGGCCATTCTTTGGGAGCAATTTATGACCTCAAGAAACACATTTCTTAAACTCTGAAGTGTCATTCATTCTCACTGCAACTAGACAGACAGTAACACATTGCATGCTTAAATGACAACTACAACCACTATTATGGTAAAGATATATCCAAGTATTGCAAAAATTTGATCAATTATAAAAAGAAGTTATGCACTTACCTTAACGTTCCATGTGAGTTGTTCATCTCTCCTTCATTCTTACAGATTGGTTTGGAGCCAATCCTTGGCTCCGAGTCGGCCTACTACAAAGCTCAAGGTCTTCAAATAGCTCAAAGCCAAGTCCCTATCCCATAATGCACCTAGAGTTACCTCAGATCTTGTTTGTTGCGTATAATAATACCATATGTCATTCTATCACTCCATAAGAGAAGGTATAGAAGGGTTGAGCAACCAGGAAGGATCCAGCATCTCAGTCTTCTAAACTGCCAGGAGGGGGGGTAGGAGGGAGGGAAGTAAGAATGAAGTCGAGATGAACAACTCACATGGAACAGTATGGTAAGTACATAACTTCTTTATGTGAAGTTGTTCTATCTCGCCGAACATTCTTACAGCTGGGTAGCGTCCCAAGCACCATCTATCTCGAGTGGTTCATGGAAGTATGTTTTTCAAGACAGTAGACCCAAAAGAGGCCCTGTCAACTTTGTAATGAGTGATAAAGGTATGAGGTCTCGACCAAGTGGCTGCTGCACAAATGTTATCAATAGGAAGTCTAGCAGAAAAGGCAGAGGATGTAGAAACTGCTCTGGTTGAGTGGGCCTTAATTTTGTGTTGTAAGGGCATATCGGCAGCTAAATAAGCAAATGTGATACAATCAGATAACCACTTAGTGTTGTTTTAGCCACTGGCATACCTTTCCTGGAGTCTGAAAAGGAAACAAAAAGCTGTTACAATTTTCTAAAATGTTTTGTTCTAGCCAAGTAAAATCTGAGCTGTCTGTGAACATCAAGTTTGTGCAGCATGTATTCTAGATTGTTCGAGTGATTGAGGAAGAAAACTGGCAAATCAATAATTTGATTAAGATTAATTTCAGCGCAAACCTTGGGCAAAAAGGAGGGGTTTGTTTGAAGTGAGACTCTGTCAGCATGGAAAATTAAATAAGGCGGCTTAATGGACAAGGATTGAAGCTCTGACACTCTGCGGGCAGAAGTAATAGCTACTAAAATGACAGTTTTCCATGACAAAATTTGAGGTCACATGAGGAAGTTGGTTCAAATGGAGGAAGACTAATGCGGGAAAGCATAAAATTTAGATTCCATGGGGAATAGGGAGATTTCACAGGTGGTCTGAAATGAAAGGTCCCTTTGAGAAAGGCTTTGGATAGTTTGTGTGACATACTATCCAATCCTTCAAATCAGAGATGAAAATTAGAAATGGCAGCAAGCTAAACACGAACTGTTGCTGCTGCAGCTCCTTTGTTGAAAATCATAGTCAAGAACTCTAAAATGGAGGCCATAGGGGCTTGGTAAGGATCAATATTGTTTTTAGAAGCCCATATAAATTTTTTTTTCCATTTGCTAAGGTATAGCTTCCTCGTTTAAGATTTATGAGAGGATAAGAGAATTTGCTTCGTCTCATTGGAGAGGTTATGGAACCGGGCTATGATGGGAATTGGAGCAGCCAAGCTGTCAGCTTCAGGGACTGCAGAGAGGGATGAAGTTCCCCCGAGTGCGTCAGAAGGTCTGGAACTGGGTCCAGAATCCAAGGGTCCTCCAAAAGATGAAGTCAAAGGAAGGGGAACCAAATCTGATGAGGCCAATGAGGGGCTATTAGAATGATGGTCCTTCTTAGGGTTTTTGCTTTCTGTAGAACCTTGGGTATCAACGGGATTGGTGGAAATGCATGGAGGAAACCCGGAGGCTAATCGTGAACGAGTGTGTCCCTTAGGGCTTCTCCCAGAGGGGGAATCAGGGCAAAGTAGCTTCTGCATTTCGTGTTCATGTGACTGGCAAAACGGTCGCAGCAAGGCTGGCCCCACCTGTGGAATATCCTGTCTGCTATTTCTTTCTTGAGGGACCACTCGTGGGGCAACAAAATTGCTGTGCTCAGCTTGTCTGCTATTATATTGGATTTCTCCGGGATGTGTGTTGCTAACACAAAGCGTTGGGTGGATATAGCCCACTGCCATACTCTTAGGGCCTTGCAACAAAGGGGATATGACCTGGTTCCTCCTTGTTTGCTCAAGTACCAGACCACTGACATGTCTGTCTGAATCGCAATAGCACCCAGAGGAAGAGTCCTGGAAGTACTGCAACACCAAAAGTACTGCTCTCATCTGTAGGACATTGATATGCAGGTGTGTTTCTTGATCGGTCCATGTGCCTTGGGCGGTTCTTCCCTGAAAATGCCCACCCACCCTATCAGGGAAGCGTCTGTAGTCACTGTGGCCACTGGTGGGGGTAAAACAAAGGGATGACCTATCGTGACATGAAGTGAGGTCAACCACCACTAAAGATCCTTTTTGCAAAAGTCTGTGATTATCATGTGAAACATAGGGAGCTCTTGGTAAGATCACTGAGTGAACAACAGCCATTGCAGTATCCACATGTGCATGCGCCCCAGTGGTATGGCCAGAATTGCAGCTGCCATCATACCGAACAATTTTAGAACTTCTGATGCTGGAACCTTGTTTTTGGATATCAGACTGCGGACCTGTTGATGGAGTAAGTAAGACTCTTTCTACTGGAAGTCTTACTGTAGTGGTGGTGGTGTCCAGTTCTGCTCCAATAAAAAACGGTATGTTGTGATGGCGACAAGGCAGATTTTTCTGAGTTTACTGTAATGCCCAGCTGGCTGCAGAGTGACACAGTGGAGTCCCTGGCCTGAATGAGTTGATGCCTGGTGGTGGCGGTGAATAGCCAATCGCCTAGGTACGTAAACACCTGGAATCCTAAACATCTCAGGTGAGCCATGACCATTGCCATATATTTGATGAACACTCTAGGGGTTGTAGTGAGACCAAAGGGCAGGGCTCAAAACTGGTAATGATAGACTCCAAGACAGAAACACCATTTTTATGTGGTAGTACACATCCTGGAGATCTATCAAGCACATCCAATTTTCTTTCCCTAAAAAGGGAAGTATCGACTGAAGCATGACCACCCGAAACTTCTCTTTCTTGACAGATTTGTTTAGCCTGCTGAGGTCCAATATAGGTCTCCAGTCCCCTGTCTTTTTTGGAACTAAAAAAAATCTTGAGCAAGTTCCAGATCCTATCTGGTCTGCTGAGACTGGTTAGATGACTCTTTCTTAGCAACATTTGGACCTCTACTGTTGCCTGTTCCCTGTAACTGGGTGTAACATCCGGGATTTTCCTTGTCAGTGGACGGGGTGTGGCGAAAGGAATGAAGTATCCTCTGGAAATGATAGTTTGTACCCCGTTGTCATTTATTTTGAGCCAGGCGTCTGCATACAAAGATAAGCGACCCCCAACTGCCTCCCGAGTAGGACAGTCGGGCCTCCTTTCAGGAGCACTGGTAGGGCTTCCCAAAGAAGGTTTTGTGGACCCCCTCTGCTGCGAGGGCAGCGTCTTCCATTATTGCCCCTTCCTCTGCCCCTGGAGGGGGGTTCACCACGTGTGTCCTGAAAGGCTCCTTGGGCTTTTTGGAACCATAATTTCCATCCCCTTTGACCATTGGGGTAGGGTCTGGTAGGGGTGGAAAAACAGACTCCAACAGCAGACTGAGTCTTTCCTTCCTGCTCACACCTGGTCAAAGTTTCCTTAACTTTGGGCCCAAAAAGGGACGAGCCATCAAAAGGGGTATTCACAAAGGATGACTTGAAGGGCTCCATGAACGACCACAAGTGCATCCAGGAGTGTCTCCTAACAGCAATTCCTGTAGCCACTGCCCTGCTGGTTCCATCAGCTGCATACAAAAAGAGGCGCATGGACGAGTTTACAATGGAGTTGAGGGTAGCAAGCTAGGAGGCAACTTTGTCTGAAGCTCCTGCAGCTGCTGTACCTTGAAGAGCATCTCCCAGATCTTTAAGGAGATCTCTTTGCAGTCTCATGAAATGGGTAAGGTAGTGAGCAAACAGAGTACAAAAATCACTGAACTATAAGTGCGCTTCCCATATATATCCATGATCCTAGAATCTCATGTTAGGAGGATGGATAGAAGAGGAAGTTTCTGAAATTTCCTTTTTGGTGGCTGCTGCCACCACCATGGCATCAACTGGCAAACCCTCGTTCAGAAAGGATTTGTCTTGGGGAGCAGAGATAAATTTATCAGGCCTCTCAGGGACAGGCTCCATGGTGTCCAGAGACTCCCACGCCCTTCGAGAGACCAGCCACATAAGCTCATCGAAGGGCGGAGACACCCAAGAGGAGGAGGGCTGAGACCCGAAAGCCTTCAGGAGAACAGACTAGTCTCCAGTAGGGTTTGTGGACTGAAAGTCACCCCTCTGCCTAAGGATTTCTAGTATATTAGTAAATGAGATATCCTCAGAGGGGGACTGTGGGGACCCTTCTGATTCATCCAAGTCAGTATCAGATGTCAGGAACTCCAGTGGGGAGTCTCGATGTTTCCTCTTACAAACTATCTTCCTGGGAACCTCATCACTGGGAGCTTCTGGTAAGGTCTCAGAAGAGCATGGGCCACCCGATGGGGCATCCTGAGGCTCTGGATCTCTATGCTTGGCCAGGATCTGTGAAACAGAAGCAGACAGGCGCTTTAGGGGAGGAAGATGCCGGACCTGAGGTCAATGATGTCTTAGGAGACATAACTCTCCTCATGGCTTTGAAGGCACCTCTGCTTCGATGTGAAGGGACTGACAGATCCGAGGAAACCGTTGATACCCTCGGCACCAGGACAGTGGGCTCCGAGCCAAAGGTAGGAGCCAAGCTCATTTGAGCCAAAGACCTGAGAGGCAGATCGGAACTGACAAGTCGGTCCGACTATCCTCCCCGGACCCGACCAGAGTGTGTCAGGCTCCTAGAGTTCTCAATCGGCACCAAGGACATCAGAGTAAACGGAGGCAAAGACACTGGAGCAGACATCGGCTCAGAAGGTTCCACGATCAACAAGTCTGACGACTCTGGCTCCGAAGGACCGGTATGGCTCGGAGGAGAAAGAGTTCTAGCTGGCATAAGGGTCTTCGTATTCAAAGCTGCTTGGATTGGAGATGATAAAAAATTTGCAAAGGCTGGTGCCTGTAAAAGCTTCTGCACCACACGATCCACATCGAAATCGGAAAGGCTAATGGAAGAAGGAGATGAATGGATCAAAAGTGGTACCAACTGTAATAATGGAGATTTTGGAATTTCAATACCGGTTCCAAAAAGATAAGACAGTCGGCTCAGAGACCTGTGGGGCCGATGTCACAAACTTTTTAGATTTTTTCGATTCAATGGAAGTCTTAGAAGACTTTGAGAACTTACTGGATCCATCCTGGTCACTCAAAGCCCCCTGGAAATAAGGTTTCAGTAAACCCTTATCAGTATGTTTCCTCTTTCTCTCTTGGAGAACCAGGGAAGAAAAGGATTGGTATATGCAACAGGTTTTGTGCAAGTGTAATGCTCCTAAACAATAAAAGCTGTTGTCATGACTGTCAGTGACAGATATTTTCTGCCCACATTTAGGGCATTTTTTAAACCCTGACTTAGGGTGTTTGTCCTCCTCATCAGTCATTGACAAAAAATTAGACACACCCAACAACTATAAACTAGAATAAGCCTTTCAAAAATACAAGCTAAATATAAAAGACACAAGCCTTCCAAACTATGGCTAACAGGTCGGACACACACACAGACAATATTTATCTAAGGAGATAATATATCAAGTTGCGACAAAGTCACTATTTAAATGCAAACAACAAAGTTATTTACTACTGATAACACACTAAACTCTAATAATCTTAAAGCTTGTGACAAAAGGTCACTATCTAAGCACACACTCTTAAGAATTAACTATTTCTAAGAAAAAATGTGACAGAAGGTCACTAAACAGTATTTAAACACTAAAGTTTAACTAGGCCTAAGAAAAACGAGGCCAATTATTAATACATGAAAGAGCACATCAAGGGAAAGGGAAACTACACAGAAAGCTATAAGAACTTAACTAAGTACTACTTTTTAGAAGAAAATATCAATAATATTTGAAAAATATTGAAAAGTAAGGTTTTTACTGCCCAAGCTAGTGAGGACCTCTGATCTGTTGCAGTGGCAAACTAGATCCGAGGTAACTCTAGGTGGATCATGGGACAGGGACTTGGCCTCGAGCTATTTGAAGAGCTCAAGCTTTGTAGTAGGCCGACCCGGAGCAGAGGATCGGCTCCGAATCCATCTGTAAGAATGAAAAGCAAGATAGAACAACTTCACATCAACTATTATGACATTCCTACTCCAAAGTCAAATACCCCTAACTACTACTAAAACTAGCAAATGAAAAAGGAAATTTTTTTTATTTTGTTTTAAACACAATAAAAGATACTTGGATGTCTATGATGGAGCTCTCAGACCAAAATCTGAAGTTGATGGTGGCAAGCAAGATCTGAGGCGGGAGACAGCAAGGAGTTATGAGTACAGGAGGTGGAGTTCCAAGACTGAAGATTATGAAAGTGCTGGTATCAGATCAGAATCTGATGCAATAATCCACAGGTTGAGACAGATGGAAACATCGGATGTGTGTGTGTGTGTACACACACACACACACATATATATATATATAGATATATATATATATATATATTTCCCCCGCCCACCCTATAATTTTATATCTTAAAAGCAATTGTTTCTCTCCACTTCGGTACATAGGACAGATGAAACGGAAAGTCAAACATACAAGTGATATTAAAAAGAAAAATAAGGTATATTCCATAGAAGTGCATAATGGAAATATAAACATTTTTAAGAGCTCTACTTTAACACATGCAAATTTAGCAAAGGTGGAGACCAACTGTTTTGTTTAGATGAAAAAGAGACTAGAATGATATCAGAATATAATGCTTTGAAACCTTTTAGACTGAACATATAAATTAACTGGCAAGTATTGATTTGAAGAGCTTTGCCTTGGTCCCTTTAAGTACATAAAGGTGTTGTGTACATGTTAACTGACTGAATAATTATGGAAAGTATAAACAAGAAGTCATTATAACACTTATGGTTATTCCTCAGAAGGCTATCAGTCAAAACTCTAGAGTAATAAACTTTCTTGGATTATATTGTTCCACTAGTGTGTTATTTTGTACTGTTCAAGTTGGTTTTATATTTAGTCAAAAAAACGTTTTCAGAAGGCCCGGGGGGGCGCCAACATATTATAAACATTTTTAGAAAGACATTCAATACGATATATTAACAATCAGACATTGATTTTCTAGTTTGCCAAGCTTGGTTCCACAAGTTCCATTTATATAAAATGTTCTTGCTTTTGAACACTTTAAATCAATCTAATTTCACATTGTTTAATTTCTTACATTGTATCTAGATCCTCTGTATGTTCCAAGGATATTTTCTTGTTATACTTTTTTTTTTTTTTTTTGCTCCCACTATTACTAGACAAACAGATGTTTTGTTGTCCCCTAACCATTGGTTCATTAATTTCCGTCAGTCTGATGAGAACAACATTTTCCTATAACTGCTCTTCAGAGCTTTCTGTTTTTATATACTTCCAAAACATCCGAGTCCAAATTCCATTTAACTCATCTCTAGCAAGTCTGTTGTTTAAACTAGACAGAGTATAAAAGTGTCTATGAAGATACTTCTACCCAAAGACTCTAAAATGTTTTGATTTTGTTGTAGTCTTTGGGACTACAATTTCCGTCCAATATGAAACAGTTTTTTGGACCTACAATTTACTCTCCCATTCTGTTTTCGTGGTTTGTGGCAGTCTCCTGTCAAGTATATTTTTGTAACCCCATTTATGATTCTCTTTAGACTCAGTGAATCTGTGTTCAGTTATACATTTCATTAGTTCAGACAGCCTTCGTTTTGTACTCATTACTTTCATTCTATCTTTATAATGTCCTTCTCCAAAAGCTCAAACTTGAATCAAGCTTCACCCCAGTCCGCTAGCTTACCTTCACTACATAACTGTACCAAACAGTAAGGTTCCTTCAACAAGTTAAACCAATTCTGTCCTGCTCTACTACTTCCAACCCATTTAAACTCGTACATAGACAGCCCTACTGACAAGCCTCCAGGGGCCAGGCATTTTAGACCCTGGATACTTTTGTGTCCACACACAATCTGTAAAATTATTCATTGACTAACTGGCTTAAAAATCTTAGTCTCTCTTTCTCTTCTGGCTTGCTTCTCCCCTATTATGTTCCAATAGTTTCCATTCTGGGAAATCTTCCTCAGCTTGCACTGTACAAAATTAGTCTGAGCAGTGTCAAAGTACACCTTTAAACTCTGTAGCGCTAGCCCTCCATGCTTGTGAGATAACATCATATTTTCCCATTTCATTACTGTCCCAAATAAACTGCTTGAACTCTATCAATCCATCTCCATAAATTATCCCAGCGAGGTAAAAAGTACGATTGTCTTTTGTAGAGGATTAGAGGTACAAAAAAATACATATATTTTACTATCAAAGTCCAAATTATGTGTCTTAATTAACTTTGCGTCTTCCCATATAACTCCAGTTGTGTCTTCAATACCTTTCATATTCCAAATTTCCATGTATTAAAACTTCTCATGACCCATAAATAGGGGTATTGCTGTACCAGTCCATAAATCAGTAAACAGTTCATAGCTATTGCCTTGGTCTCATCTTCATGGAATTTTACAACCTGAGAACTCCTGAAATTGCACTAATATTTTAAATAACTTTGGGAGGCCTTCCTTGACATTAGCAGAGAACAGAACAAGGTCATCAGCAAATCTCAATATTCTGTTTTGAACCAGACAAACCATATCCTTAACAGCCCCTTATTTCCAGAACAAAGGGTCAAATATAAAGGCAAATAATGGTAAGGACAGCTGGACCATTGTCAGGTACCTACTGAGAGGTTAAAAGTACCCAATATTTTACCTGTAAGCTTTATTAAATGCCTATGATCCTACAAACGCTTTTCAAAATGCTTAAAATTTTGTCCATAAAACTAAGCTTTCACAATACTAGAAACATGCATTTCCCTATTGACCTCAATTGACTCAACTGACCCTATGAAATATGTTTACAGCATTTAAATTAATATTAAATGTGTTTTATTTATTGTATTGAGCATCTCACTGTAGTAGTCTTGTTAATATTATTTGAAGATTTGTCTCCAGTCAACAAATTTGTGCTGGTCTTTCTCAATTAGCCCGGTCTGCTACTTTTTTGTAATTAAAACAAATACTTTACAATAATAGTTGAGAATGAAAACTGGTTTGTATTACTGGGCTTCAGCAGGGCATTTACCATTTTTTGGTACTACTACTACTACCCCCCCAAGATTTAGGGACATGTCCTCCTGACAAAATACTACTGAACAGTGCTTTTCATATTTTTAGAGTCTGCTATGTTTCCCTTCCAGCTTCCACACTTCTGCCAAAATGCCATCTAATCCTAAAGACTTTCTTGTGGGCTGGTTACATGGTGTGCCCTCCTAATCTTATCCCTGTCCACCCATTTGTTCAGAAATCGTAGGCTCCCTACTTCCAATTCTTCAAGATTTAAACCCTCTATAAAATTATTCATATGCCTTATCTACCTAGTTGGGCCTTGTTCTTCATATAGCTTAATTTAATAGGACTGAAATCATGTCTAGCATTTCCTCTGGGACTCTAGTTAGCCAAATGGAAATTATTAAAATATTTTTGACAAAAATAATACGATTTATATACCAAGTCCAGGAAAAACAACTCGTTAGAACAAAGTAATAAGAAACCAAAAAGTATCAGTGTGCCTTTGTCTAACAACTAAATATTGCATTCAATTTGCTTGATGACAAAGAGAATACATCTACGTAGTATGCCCTTTAAGCACTTTTAACCTTCTACCCCACCACTATTTTCCCCTCCACCTTTTCTTCATTTGTCCTGCACTCTCTTGAATGCCTGTGCAGACTCCATCTGTATTACCAGTTCTGGTAGTCCATTATATTGGGTCCACAACTTTGTGTAGAAGTGCTTTCACTGATTTGAGCAGTAGTTAGTCCCTGCAATATGCAGCCTCTGCCCCCATCATCCTCCATTCTTTTCCTTTCTATTCAGGATAACCTCTTCAAATCAAGGTTTACCTTCATAAACTTGAATCACAGTGGTTCGAGTGCTCATATGAGCGACTCGAAACCACGAAGGTGAAAATGTCGACAGACCTCACTGTTCGAAAAATTGAAAAGCAGAATCGCTGTTTTTCAAGCATTAGTATCGAAAAAAAAAAAAAAAAAAAACACCCCCCACACCCCCCTACTTTATTATTCTAACTCCGAGATCGCACTACAGTGGGGAAAGGAACCATTTCCCGATTCCCACTATAGTGCAATTCGCCCCACAATGTCGAATGTGCAATGAGCGAATGTCACTGTGCATTCGCTCATTGCATATTCGAACCTTTTTTCTTTTGGTGTTTGCAAAATTTGCAAACAGCCTAACACTTGCTGTTCGCCCGACTGTGTATTGCCTTTATAAAGGTAAACCCAAATCAACCATAGAAAGTTACTAGGCTAATGGCCCTGGGGCCCTTACAAGCCTAGCCAAGAGTTTATCCCCAAAAGGAAACCTTAGTCAGCATCTGTTGCCCCTGTCAATGAGGGACACAGCTGGAATGTGACATTCTTGTATACTCACTGCACAGCTGTACCCCCCCCCAAAAAAAAATGTCCTGGTCTTTTAGTGAAAGCAGTTTTAGATAATCTAACTTTTGAGCATTCTACTTCCTCTCCGTCCCATGCATCTTTTTAGTGGATCTCCTCTGGACAACCTCCCTGTCCTATTATGACTTCCAGAACCACAGATAATACAATACAGGAAACAGCCCCAGTACTAAATAGACACACCGTAAAAAAGAAGAACAAATAAACTGGTAGCAAAATACGGTGGTCTAACCACGTAGTATATTTCGTAGCAAAAAATGTTCAAACAGGCACACTGGCAGCTTCTCCAAAGCTCAAGACACAGTTAACCAAAGTTCACTTGAAAAAAAAGAGAACACACTTGCAGAGTTTTCCCGCCTATTTGTGTTTAAAAGTTGGAGAGTTTTACATAGTTTTTATGTTTGAGGAAGCGTAGGTGAACCTACGCGAAAGCGCTTACTATCTTTTATGGATTAAACACGTTTTTAACTTTGGAGAAGCTGCAAGTGTGTTCTTTTTTCAAGTGAACTTTGGTCAACTGTGTCTTGAGCTTTGGAGACTCTGCAAGTGTGTTCTCTTTTTTTTCAGGTGAACTTTGGTTAACTGTGCCTTGAGCTTTGGAGAAGCTGCCAGTGTGCCTGTTTGAACATTTTTTGCTACGAAATATACTACGTGGTTAGACCACCGTATTTTGCTACCAACCACAGATAATACTTAAGATGTGGCCTGTGTAGGACCCAGAAGAGTAACAACATTACCATCTATCACATATCTTGCCCTATGGGCCCCCTTATTTTCACTTTTGCACATATAAGAAGTAGTGGGGAGTGCCTTCATATCAAAGAAGGGTCATAACACATGGAAACAAGCTAATTCGTCGGTCTCACTAACCAACATTTGTTGCTCCATTAGTGTTGATTGCGGAATGGGCAACATAATTACAACTATGTTAATAGGCCAGTTCAGTCTTAACATGCAGCTTTATGCAACCTTTTCATCTAATAAAATATGCCGTACCTTTATGTACTGAGAGAATGATATTTGCAGATGTAAGAGGCTCCCATCAAGACCTGTGTTGTTCAAGCCTTACATACAATTTTCTTTATCCATTCATAAGAGAAAAAAGTGGGGTCAGTTATGCATGCCAAAAATTAGCAGAACTTTATACTGAAACACAATGGAGGAGCAATATGTACAAACCATAGAAGATCATATTAAAGACAGGCAATACAGTTAGTGACAGTACATCACGACAGGCACAAACTTAGGACTTTGTAGCACTTCTGCTACCAGTTAAACACTAATGTGCGGCATTCTCTGACTTTCAGCAACAGAACTGCATTTCACGATACAGAAAAGGTTGGAATAAAACAAGGAATAACTGCAAAGACTGAGTCAAATCAAGTAACCAGGTTGTTACAAAATGGACTTTAAATACCATGCAATGCTATTCAATGAGCATGCGATAATCGGGGAATATAGTGACATGATCAGTACTGCTGAACTCTAAATGACAGTCATTTATTAGCTATGATCAAAACAATAATCTTTCCAAAAAAAAGACGCCAAGCTGTGCCAATACCCTTACATCCTAATAAATAAACCACCAACCTGATACTTCTATAACTGAAGACTAAAATTACTTTACTTAATAACTAGAAAACAGTACAAAAAAACAAATATACAAACATATGTATACTTGCACACTGACTTATGAAAGGTTTGAAACATTCATATAACAAAAGAAAAACATTAATTACAAGTAAATTAACCTACTGCTACCACTAACTGAAGATTATTGTAGGCCACCACTGATGCTTTATGAAAATTCAGTAAATGCATGTCACATGCAGAGAAAATGCATCTATTTTCTCTGTTGTCCCTACAAAGATCCTTTTACTGCTTCCAGGTTTATTTAGAGTCTATAGTCCAAATAAAAGGGAAAAGGTACAGCAGTCAGGACTTTCTGATGGTTTGAAGTTTCAAATCTAACAGAATTTTAGTTTTCTTAAAAAAAAAATACTTGGCTCACACAAGAGTCCATTACAGTACAATGTCATTGTGTCTGGGTACCTAGCAACACAATCTACACTGAAGTTGTGCCTCTGTGTTGCATGAGGTAGTAACTGGCCACAAAATATCTTTACCTATCCTTTAAAAGAGTTCAATGAAATGCAAAAGCATGAAGTTTCCAACATGGTGATCAACTAGACTGCAGAACAATTCTCTCTCCATTCCCACAAAAACAGATAAGGTTCAAAAACATTGGCCAAACAGGGCAAGCCTGTAGTTTTCTCTATCCTGACAGACTGAACATCAGTGTAAATGTCTACACACAAGGAGAGACTGATCTCTAAAAACAAAGCTGTGAAAAAAAACCCAGATTTGACAGCCTTGTTGTGCCTGATGAAGAGCGTAGCTATATGGGAGAACAAAACCAAAGTATGCCATGAGCCTTTCTTGAAAGCAAAGCAGACAAAATACACAAAGATGTGGTTACATGGAGTGAAACATTAACAGAATATATTACAAAGAATAACAAAAGGATTGGGGAGATTGAGAAAACTTTAAGCAGACATTCTGTTGAGATCTCAAAACTACAGACCACTGGCACAGGAAATTAAGAACTTAGTTCACCAAGTAGTAGTTAGTCAAACTAAAACAGAATTGTGGATCAGTATTGCCATGAGAATTTAAGATTTTCTAACATATCCTTAAAACCAGATAAAAGTGACAGTGTTCAGTCCTGTCTGGACAGGGATTCCACTACCTGAAATAAAACCAGAAGGAGCCTGAAGGATGCTTCCTCATTTTTGTCTCAAGCAGAAGACAACTCAGATGTTAATAAAACTACAAACGTGTCAGATGAAAGAATGGCTACAGTTTAAATTTTGACACAGAGATAAAATAATAAAGGTTTTGTTAACAACTACTGTTTCACTACCTGACAAAAATAAATAAATCGATCACGTGTTTAAGAACCTATTTAAGCTGCATTTTACACAACTACATTCTGCCATGTCCATGATTTTTTTTCCCCTGTCTAGGACAAAGTCGTTGACTGATGCAGTTGTAGCAGTAGCAGTTGAAAAGCATCCTACCTTTGCCAGAACTACTTGGATGGCACCCATCTCTTTAAAGCATGGCTTGGATGGTGCTGCAGAGAATAACCCACTACCAGCAAAACCAATCCGATTTAAAAAAAGGGATGAGAGATCAATGAGCGGTACACAAGCTCATCAAGATAAGGAAATCTCCGGGACAGTTTCTTCTGAAACTGTTTCATTAATTTGTTCAGAAAAGGACTAGACTCTGACATTACAATTGACTGTAGACCTGAGATTTTTTATTGGGGGGGAGGGGGGGGCACTATGTTGCTTGCAAGAGCTTTGTGAAAAGTTAAAATGTTTTTGTGGTTAATTTGTTTAAGTGTTGGGCTTAAAGTTTAACTCTGCTTATTTAATGCGTAATTATAGTACCACTTCTAGTGCTGTACGGACATCAGCTGGGTTAGTGGATTGTATACAGCAAGCCTTGCTGCAAGTTATAATTTCTTTCTAAGCAGTTCAGGGAACATGAGAAGACCGACACTTATGTACTACTAGTTAAACTCATTACTATAAAGTAAGATATGGATGCAGATCTATTACATTTTAGACAGGCTTTGAAACAGAAAGTGGTACTGTTGCATCAGTTAGACTCATCCAATTGCTACCGACTTTTACCATCCTTTCCCATAAGCACACATCTGGTGGTGCTTTGATGAAGTGCACAGATTTAGCAAGACAAGGATTACTGTTAAGGTTTTTACAGAAGCAGATCAGTTAAAAAAGATATATATATAAGGGTTGCAGAGTAACTTGAGTTCTAACTTTCATCCATAAGGTTAATTATAATGTAATGGCAAACTTTCATATTTGTATAATATGCCTAAAACACTACGGCTTCTTTTAAAGTGGCAGGAAGTGCTAACGTTACAATGCTACAGGAGTGCTTACTCTGCTATACTGGTTTAATTATTGCATGTGTGTGCGTGCTCGCACACGTGTGTCTGAGTCCTGTTTATCTGACCTTCAGTTATCTGACAAAGTGAATTCCGCTGAGTGCATGTGTGCCTGTACGAAGTTTTACCACGTGCTAGCCAACACATGTGCCTTGACTTCACCATCATTCAAATTGTACTGTACTGTATTTTAGTGGCGCGTTTTTCAACAATCTGCTTTAGAAAATGTCAAATGAAAAGCGAAAAAGTGATTTTTACACTTGACCAGAAACTTAATGCATTAAAAAGGCTAGACAGAGGCAAGTCAATGCAAAAAGTTGCCTCTGATTTAGGTGTTGGAAGAGTAACTGTTGGTGACTGGAAACAAAACAGAAGTGAACTAGAAAAGTGGAGTTCTACTCGTGCTTCAAAGGAAGTACAAATATGACTCTGTTATTGTTCATGTTGGTGTGAACGACCTAAGATGCAGCTCCCTGGACTACTTGAAGAGTGACATGGAGGAGCTCTTGGATCTTGCAGCCCAGGCAGGTATGACCCTAGCCCTGAGTAGCATCCTACTGTCACCTAAAATGATACCGTAGTACAAGCAGAAAATGACTGACTTCAATTGGCTAAGTTTCTGGTGTCATTCAAAGGGGATTCAGTATCTGTCTGCCTGGGATGACATGATCGGCAGACCTCAATGCTTTGCCAGAGATGGCCTGCATCTGTCACCCCTGGGATTCCGGATACTGGCAAAGGCTATTGCACCCCTATAGTGCCTTTTTTAGGCAATGCCCTAAAGACAAATTTACCACCATAACAACTGCAAGCAAACGCAACCTCAGGATTATGCTACTCAACACTAGAAGCCTAAATCTCAAAATGCACTAGCTCAAGTCACACCTTAAGCTGGAGAACATAGACCTCTGTGCAGTAACAGACACCTGGTTCAAGGCTCTAGAGAGCACCCCAGCGCTACCAGGCTACATTGCATATCACACCTTTTGGCCCATAAATCTGGACCGAAGCCCCAAAGGCAGTGGTGTATCCATCTTCATAAAGGATACGCACATCTCCAGACTGGTTGCCCAACATAATGCATCAGAGATACTACAGGTACAACTAACATTGGATAAAACTCCAATCCAGGTTGTAGCCTGCTATAGATCTCCCACAAAGTCCCAAGACTCCCACTCCGCATTCCTGAACACTATGGAAAGCATTAAGGTTCAGCCGAATACCCTTATACTGAGACTTGGACTTCAACTACTGCTTCATTAGCTGGGAAAAGTACTCCTTTTCCAACTCATTTGCCCAACGATTTCTGGAATTCAGTCATTCCAACACTCTGGACCAACTCATTCTCACCCCTACCAGAGGTAGAAATGTTTTCAACCTGGTCATTACAAACATGGGGGACTGCTGCTCTACACCAGTAATCAACTCCTCCCTGGTTAGATCTGACCACAAGTTAATCAAAGTCAATATCCAAATCCCCCCTCACTCCCCCCCATGAAGGAAACCACAGTGAAGAACTTCTCCAAAGCCAATTTTGAGCTAAAGACAGAAGTGTCAAACTTCAAGTCATCCATGCAAATGGGGAATGGATGTATGGCTGACAGGTTTAGTGCAAACGATACCCCCCTTCATCCCCTAAAGGGCCCATCCCAATACCAGAGTAATGCCAAATCCCTAATATCACACCTGCACAGGTAGAAGCTGCACTATTCAAAGCCAAAAATACAGCTTCCATGGGACCTGATAATACATCTGGCTGTGTTCTACATGAATTACAAAGGGAACTGGCACCACATCTGAGTGCTTTGTTCAACCACAGCCTCACTTCAGGCTTTGTTCCCACCGAATGGTGCACCACTATAGTCATTCCACTCTACAAAGGGGGAGCGACTACTGACCCTGGAAACTACTGCCCCATCAGCCTGAAGAGCCTGATCTGTAAGGCCATGAAGCACATTATGGACCTCATAAATAGGGATATAGGGAACCTTCAAACCCTGAACCTCTTGCAGTTTGGGTTTGTGAAGGGTAGATCATGTCTGCTCAACCTGATAGATTTCTTCGAATCTGTCACCAGAGCAGTCAATGAAGGCAAGGTAGTCCATACAGCCTACTTCGATCTAGCCAAGGTCTTCGATACCATCCTCCACTCAGGGATCATTGACATACTCACTAACCTAGGCATTAACCCCTACGTCATGAGATGGATTGCCAAATGGCTCACAGACAGAACCTACAATGTGAAAGTAGCAGACTCCAAATCTGACTAGCGGGCAGTTACAAGTGGAGTCCCACAGGGATCTGTCCTGGGTCCTCTCCTGTTTGGTATCTACTTCTCTGAAGTTCAGGCCAACACCAAGGGAATCTGGTTAACCAAATTCGTGGATGACTGCAAACTGGGAGCTATTATTGATTCTCAAGTTGATGTAGACATCCTACAAAAACGCCTCACAGACACCAACGACAGGTGCCAGAACCTTGGTCTTAAGCTCAATGCTAAAAAGTGCACAATCATCCCCTTCAGGAAAAACACGATGCCCACGAACTACCACATAGCCCTCTCAACTCCCAAGGTGTGATAAGAGATCTAGGGACACAGGTAAATAGCAACCTCTCCTTAGACAACCATGTTGCCACTGTAGTTAGAAAGTCCTTCTATGTGGCACACCTCATTAAAAAAGGTTTCTCATCCAGGAAGAAAGAAGTCATAATCCCTTCTCTCCTCATCCCTCATTAGACCCATTATAGAGTACAATGCACCATTTGGCATGTACCTCACTAGACACCTACAACTGGAGGCACCACAAAAATTCCTCACAAAGAGTATCCTAGGACTCAAACACATGCCCTGTACAGACAGACTCAAATAACTCTAGCTATAATCTGTCTCATATCGTCTACTTATAGGTGATCTCTGCTTGGCATACAAAGCCATGTCTGACCCAGTACTGCTAGACATGCTTCATCTGAAAATGTCTCAATCCCTCCACACCACATGCTCCAAAGACCTCATCCTCATCACAACAATAACAGAACCTGCTGGAGGGACAGGTTCCTAAACCAGAGACTTCCCATACTCTGGAATAAACTCCCCATTCATGTCAAGCAGAGCACTTCACTAGCCCATTCAAGAAAAATCTTGACGAGTGGATGGGTAACAGGAAATTCACCCCGGGGATCACTTCAACAGCCTTGCTCGATAGGGGCACAAGGAACTAACGTTCGGCAACAGGACGACTGGGAATATTCTTAGGCTAGGCTTGTGCTGGGGTTCCAGGGCCATTAGCCTAGTACTCACTTATGAACCTATGAAGGATAATCCAGAAGAGCAAAACAATGAGAAAATCTGACTAACAGAAAGTGAGAGAAGCATTGTTTTTGTGGTTTACCCAACAGAAAGAGAAGGGTACACCTGTATCGTGCCCCATCTTGCAAGAGAAAGCATTACTTTTCCAAAAAACAGTTAAATGAAAGTGATCCTGATTTTACAGCAAGTGCAAGCTGGCTGGATCGGTGGAAAAAAAACTATACGGAGTGAGGCAGTTTAATATTTGTGGTCAGAAATTATTGGCACAGTCAGAGCTAGTTGATAATTTTAGACCAAAGGTTTGTAGTCTCATTGGCAATAAAGGATGACCAGGTCAGCAGTTATACAATTGCAATGGAACAGGCCTAAATTATAAAATGCTTCAACAACTCTTGCTTCTCGGACTGAAGTGTCAGCTCTTGGTTATAAACAAAGCAAGGAGAGAGTACTACACTGGCTTGCAGTAATGCTATGGGTAGCCAAAAAATAAATCTTGTTTTGATTGGAAAAGCAAAAAAAACACAAGCACTTAAGAACCTATCCCTGAATGATCTACCAGTTTGTTATAGAAATCAAATAACTGCATGGATGAACGCAGAAATTTTTAAAAACTGTTTTTTCGAAGAGTTTGTTTCTTCTGTGGAAAAGCAATTAAAATCTGCCAATTTGCCGAGGAAATCAATCATTCTCGATAATGCTTCATTACATCCTAATAAATCTCAACTACACAGTGGGGACATGAGGACAATTTTTCTTCCACCCAGTGTCACGTCTTTATGTCAAACAATGGATCAGGGTTTAGAATAGTGTTTAAAAAAAAAATACTGTTGTAAGCTTCTTACAGCACCCATAGAGGCAATCAATCAGGGCAATGGGCTACCAGAAAAACTTTGAAAAGTTGATATAATTTATTGGATTGCTCAATCGTGGGAAGAAGTTGAACCACAAATCATTGAGAGGTTGTGGAGGAAGTTGCTTTTTGAACAAGAAAGCTCAACAGTTGTACTGAAGTCATTCAGGAACACAATGAAAATTTGATTTTGTTGATACAACAAATTCCAGGACTTGAAAATGTGAACAATGATGACATATAAGAATGGATAAACAAAGACGAACAACATCGACTAACTGACAAAGATACATTAACGCTTCTAAATTGGAATGAGGATGATTCCATTGAGGAGAGTGGCACTGAGTAGAGAACAGAGAAAATAAGTCACTCTGACGGAGTAAAAGCAACTGAAGCAGCCCTAAGGTATGTGGAACAGCAATTCGAGGTGACCAGTACTGATGTCTTGCTACTTCTGCAATGACATGATCTAGCACCAACTAAGAGATGTGATTCTATAAAACAAACCAAAATAACCAGTGTTTTTACCAAGTAACTTACATCTACAGTATGTATAACATAGCAATAAGTACAGTACAGCATAGTAAAATGTTTTTTCCATGAAAGAGTGTACAGTATTTAAACAGTGTTTTTTGTTGAAAAAGTGCATTTTACTGACTGTATTTCAACTACAATCTCATTTTCAGAGTGTATTCTAATTACAAACTTGGGTGGTTCCGGGTTATATGACATTCCAGGTTACCTGACATTCCCGGTTATCTGACCACCCCTTGGTTCAAAAAGGTATTTTTAGGTACTATTAAGGTAATAGTAGCGGGTGGGGATACATCTTGGAAAAGCGACAATAACATGCAATGGGTTCAAAGCAGGAAACCCTGTATTAAGGTATACAGTACAAGAACACATGTAAGAGAGAGACAGAGAAAACAGCAGATACAACTTCACATACTGAACTAAGTAGTAGAACAGCATGTGGGGAAACTAAGAAAAATTTGAAAATAGAAGGTTATATCCTAATGGGAGTGGACAACAAGGGTTAGTTAAGTTCATGCAATTAAGCAACCGAATTTTGAAAGGGCTTAATATCCCTGTGCTAAGGATATATTAAACAGGGTGGGCCGGGACATTGCTCTCTTTGTTGCTTGCTTGTTCTGGTTATTTGCCTAACTGTAAAGGTTTTAAGTAGTTTAATGTTTGGAGATTTAGGTTATACATGTGGGGAGGGAACAGAAAACAACCTGCTTACTCTGGAGTTCAGTGCACTGATGGAAATATTTCTGTTTTGGAAGGTATCGCCTTCACAACAAAATGCAGGACATTTGCATATAGCCATACTTAATAGGACAGTAGCAATAAATGCAGAAAGTTAGTCCCAATGGCAAATGGAATTCCTGCTGGAATATATAGTCCAGTGGGCCCTTGCTGCTTTAGATAAAGCCTATTTAGTAACTGTATAATTGTTGATGAGAAACCTATACATTGGATTTAAGCAGTTAAGTATGCTTAAAGTTATATTATGGAATGTCAACAGTTTGACAGGAATAGTTAAAAAGCAACTGCTACATCTGTAGATAGTAAAAACTAGAGCACAGGTTGTTACTATTCAGGAGACACATTTGAGCTGGCAAGAACATGAGGATATACAACGGTTAGGGGACAGTGGGTAAGAAACAGGATTACTTTTGCTTGTGTATACAGACACACCTCCCAAAAGCTCCTTAAGCAAGGATAAGAATATACTGGATGAAGTTATTAGCTTCCACCAAGAAATATTTCTAGACGGAGATTGGAACGTTATTTAAAATAGTTAAAGCTACAACAAATGCAGAGACAAACAGTAGCACAGAAAAGAACACGTAGACACCACTTGAGCAGGTGGATTTTGGGGGACCAGACCAACTTGCTTTAGTGCTCTGTCAAACAAAATAGCAAATATGGGCATGAGTACTACTTATGGGTAATGAAACAATTCTGGTAATGTTAATCATTTATTTACATCAATATATAACTAAAACCAAAGTTCTTTACTCTGACAATGACTAGACTGGTACAACTAACTGTATAGGCATACATGCAAGGTCTAGTTAAAGTTTGCAGTTAAGATTATACAAAGCCCCTATTACTTAATTTCAATGACTGAGAGTAGTGTGAACACCTAGAACAGCAGTAAGGCCTAAATGAGAGACAAGAAGTGCTAATAGCATGTTAGCACTGGATTATTATTATTCATTATTATTTATTTACATTTGTTGACCAGGAAAATCCGACTGGACACAGGTCCTTTTTCAGCAGAGGCCCAGGGAGAAAAGCTCCACAATAAAAACAACAATTAATTACAAGTTACAGGAAGTATAGGTAGGTTTTGTTTAACAATAGTAGTAAACAGATATAGTTCAAAATGAAATTATTTAGTTAAATGGTACAACACTTATATCACTGGTGCCATAAAGAATAACAAGTATTTTAATAGCTGAACTAGCAGCTACTACCCTTGAATTACAGTGGCTAAGATTACAGCTGAGATACACGTTTACAAGCAATGTATTTAGCTGCAATCCGAGGTAGTTAGAGAGGTTGGGGTAGAGACGTTAGAAAGGTTTGTTACTGGGGAATGTCCAGTGCTCTTTTAGATGAGATTTTAGAGCAGCTTTGAAGTTAGTGTGTGATGACACAGACGTTATGGTGTGAGGAGGGGTATTCCATAATTTTGCTATGGAGTAGGAGAAGAGAACTTCTCCAGCAGAGTTCCTGGTTTTAGTTACCTGTAATTGATTTTTGTTGTTGGAGCGTAGTGGTCTGGTGGTACGATAGGATTGGAGTAGATTTTGGAGGGAGGGGACTTTTAGAGGATGATTTTGTAGTTTGTGGGTGAGTGAGAGTTGGTACCATTGAAGGAGGTGAGGGAGTTCTAGCCAGCCTAGTTCAGTAAGTGAGGTGCAGTGATGGCTATGGTAGTTTGCACCAGTGGCAAACTTTGCTATTTTGTTGTAGCAAGCTTCGAGTTTACCTAACTCACTTTGCCTTAGGTTGGTAATATTGGAGAGGCATAGAGTAGGGTGGAGATAAGGTGGCAATTTGCAACTGAAATCTTGGCTGTTTTGGTGAGGAATTGCTTATTTCTGTATAAAGCTCCTAGTTTATTGTGTACTTTTTTATGGTTAACGAGATGTGGATGTCAAACGTGAGGTTATTGTCAATTTCAACTCCAAGTAGTTTGGTGTGGTCTGTTGGGGGGATAATGGTGTTGTCATTGGCTTTAATATTAAATTGGTGGGAAGAGGAGGAGTTTTGTTTTGTTTGGGTTAAGTATTAATTGCGCATCTGAAAGCCAAGTTTCAAATGAGTAAAAGGCTTCCTGTGTGGCCTTTTGAAGTTCAGGTAGGGAGTGGGCTGAGCAGATGATGGTGGAATCATCTGCGTACTGTACAAGAGTGGCTTATTTGGTAGCAGAGGCTAGATTATTAGTGAATATGGAGAAGAGTAAGGGTCCAAGGATGGATCCTTGGGGAACACCTATTGAGACAGAGAGATGGGGGGATATATCATTATGCCAAACAATGGATTGATGGCAGTCAGTCAGGTAGCTCTGGAACCAGTTTGAGACATAGAAGGATAGAGTATTGAGGACAGTGATGATGAGTTATTTATGAGAGACCATGTTGAATGCTTTAGATAGGTCTACGAAAATTGCAGAGCTGAAATAACCATTGTTTTTATGCTGAAGGATTGTATTAAGGAAAGCAAGTAAGGCAGTGGTTGTGCTGTGGTATGGTCGGAAACCATGCTGTGTGTTAGACAGGAGGTTGTTAGCAAGGAGGTAGCCTAGAACCTGACAGTGAATGCATCTCTCAAGTATTTTTGATAGAGGAGATAGAATTGCTATGGGTCTGTATGGTATGGAAGGCCCACCTTTGTTGAGGGGGATAATGTGAGATATTTTCCATTGTGAAGGGACAAAGCTTTCAGATAAAGATCGGTTAATCAGGATTGCAACTGGGTAGGCTAGGGCTTCAGCTGTAATTTTAAGATACTCCGCTGGGAGGTTGTCAGCTGCTAGTTTTGTGGGCTTTAGTTTCGATAAGAGTTTTTTATGTTGGAGGTAGGGATAGGAGAGAAAGTGAATGCAGTGGGCAGGTTACTAGGTGTAGTTGGAGGGGGTAGGGGAGAGGGGTTGTTTTGTTTTGCTAGTTTTAGAACAGATTGTGTGAAGTGAGTGTTGAAAGAGGTGGCAATGTTTTCAGAGGAGTTTGTTTTGTTTGGTGGAGGATGGAGTTGATGGTTGACCAGAATTGTTTAGGGTTGTTTTGGGTGGAGTTCAGGGCAGACTGGTAATATTGAATTTTATCCTGTTTTATTAATTTTTTGACTTTGTTACGTAATTCACAGAATTTCTGTCTATCAGAACGGCTTTTTGATCTAGTGGCTTGTTGTAGCCATGGGGAGGACTGGGCTTCTACTCTAATAAATCTTGTGGGCGCATGGGTGTTTAGGACTTTAAGGAAGGTGGTATTGAAAAACTGGACAGCGTTATCAAGGTTGAGGTATTTTAGTGAAGTCCAGTTGCAGTTTTTTAGGGTTGAGATGAAGTTGCCAGGATTAAAGTTTACTTTATTGCGTATCTGCTGATAGGTAATGGGTTTAGCCTGATATATGTGTTTTTTCAGTAGGAAAGTTGGGGTATGATCACTCAGGCTATCTGGTAGGCAGTCAGCTGTGTATGACTGGGGGCTCTTGCTGTCTAGTATCCAGTCAAGAGTAGAATGCTTGTTGGAATTCTTTTATTCTGGTGGGTGTCTGGATAAGTTGGAAAAAAAACATGAAGATTTAGACGGTGGGCTGGATGGTGGTTGGAACAGGATAGTCAGTCTATATTAAAATCACCTAATATTATGGCTTCTTGAGGAAGGTGATGATTTACCCAGCTGAGGAGGTTTTCTAGTGGAGGGATATTGCTGCCAGGTGGGAAGTAGCATCCTATTATGTTAATGGTCTTGTCTTGGTTTACTTTTAGGTTGGTATAGATTATTTATTCTTTGCCAATTGGGGGGCTGATAAGTTTAGGATTTGAATATTAAAATTCTGTTTATACATTAGAGCTACACCACCCCCTTTTTTTGTGCAACCGATCTTGTCTTAGGATACTGTAACCTGAAGGGAGAATTTGCTCACTGGTAATGTGAGGTTTGAGCCAGTTTGAGGTTTGAGGTTTTAGCTGTGGAAGCTTCTGATGTAATAAACTGACGTGGTTGTTCTAGCAGATAATTCCTTCTGTCAACCTCCAGGAGTCTATTCTCTGTACACTAACCACTTGTCCCAGTATACTGGCTACTTCCCCCAATTCATGAAAGGTGGGATCTGAGATTTCTGTCTGTTACAACTCTCTCTTCATAATTTTACCAGTCCTCCCATTCATGGGAAGTCAATTATATTTTGACTGCTATAGCTCATAATTAGGCCTGTTGTTCTCAACAATGTTTTGGTCTAAATGGGACCATTGCACTGAGAGGCCAGTACCTTTTGAAAGATGTTGCTTAGTTTCAAACTTCCTACTGCTACCTAGGCTCTCCTCCTGAAGTAGACAAGTCACCAGTCTTTACCAGAGATGTGGCCTCTTGTTGGGTCTCTTCACAGCTACTTTACCCACATATTTGTCACCATGTTTGAATGTATGTAACTGCATGTACACAAGCTACAATAATCAAAGTAATTTCCTATCAGATCACTGGCTGGCAAATCAAACACTGATACCTGCTGTTGTTCTGCTGCCCTTCTCATATGCTAAGGTACATAAAAATAACCTTCCTAAACCCCAAAGACCTCCTAGACATTCATGCTACAAAAAGAATCCTCAGTAATCCAAAAAGCACTCCACCAAAACAACTTGCAACACAAAATATAAACCCACACTCTTTGGAGCCTCAGCTACAAGCCAACACACTATCCAATAGTTTAATCATAGAAGACTCCATTGTGAGACATACTGAAGTCCTGCTCATCAGGCTAAAAAAGGAGAAAAATCACAGTTAGTTGTCTAGAAGGAAAGTACAGTTGTGTACCTACCATAAATGTAGATGTTCCGAGTGTATTCACTGTTGCAATCATTAAACTTGGGTTATCCTGCTGGCAGGCTACCCGCAGTCGGCCTGAATTCCAAAGTCCTGGTCCGGCGTCGGTTGCTGTTGCCTCTTTCCTGACGTCAGTGCGCCAGGGGTATAAAAGATGCAGCCGACACCATTTTCTTCAGTTTTTCTTGCCCCAGATGTTGGGTGCCCCCACAGGGGTAGGCTAAAAAATTCTGATCATAAAAAAGCATGCAAATAACCTTCATCTACAAGCAAATACACCACATAGGTTGTATAGAATAGAGAAGTACAGATAAGTCCCAGCAATGAAAGGGGGATGGTGGGAGGGTAACCTGGACTGCAACAGTGAATACACTCTAACATCTACATTTATGGTAGCTACACAACTGTACTACGTTCATCGTGTTTCACTGTTGCAGTCATTACACTTGGGTTGAATCCCAAAGCTGAGGTTGGGTGGCTGGGCCTAAATGGAATTAGGAGTGGCTATGAGGCCCTGCAGAACTGCAGTGGCAAAGCCTGCTCTGGATTTAGAGTAAAGAGGTAAGTGGTAGTGCTTGGTAAAAAAGTGTGCACTGAAGTCCAGGTTGCAGCCTCAAAAATGTCCTTGGTTGGTACTCCTCTGAGGAAGGCTGCTGAAGTGGCTGCTGCTCTGGTAGAATGTGGCCTTATGCTCTTAGGCACTGATTTGCCATGTTGTGAATAGCAGAAACAAATGCAATGGCCTATCCATTTTGAAAGTCTGCTTTGAAACAGCTTTTCCTTGCGATCCTGCAGCATATGCCACTAAGAGTTGCTCAGTCTTTCTGAAAGCTTTAGTTTTGTCCAAGTAAAAGCGTAGCTGTCTGTGTATGTCCAAAGAATGCAGAAGTCTCTCTCCCTTATTCTGCGGGTTTGGATAAAAGGTAGGCAAATGTATGGTTTGGTTAAGAGCCACACTGGACACTACCTTAGGCATAAATGTTGGGTTTGTCCTTACAGAAACCCTGTCCGGATGGAAAATAATAAAAGGTTCCACAGCCATTAGCTCCTGCAACTCTGAGACTCTTCTTGCTGAAGTTATTGCTAGGAGAAGAGCTGTTTTCCATGATACGTATTTTATCTCAGCTGTATTGGCTGGCTCAAAAGGAGGCAGTGTGAGTTTTTTCAAGACAAAATTGAGGACCCATGCAGGTATTGAAGCTCTCCTTGGAAGTCTTATGTTTTTGGCCCCTCTGAGATACTGCCTTAGCAGTGGATGAGAAAAAACAGGTGGGTCCGTATTGTAATGAGCTGAAATGGCAGAGGCATGGATCTTAATTGATGAGAAGGATTGGCCTTTGTCCAGCATCTCAGTTAGGTATTGTAAAATCTGAGGAATATTTGGTACAAGCGTGTCAATTCCTTGTGCCTGGTTCCAAGCACAGAATCTCTTCCATTTTCCTGCATAAGATTTTCTGGTGCTGGGCCTCCTGGCCTCCAAAATAACATCCATAACTGCATTAGACAGAGGTGTGTTCTGAATGGTCACATTATCCGCCATGCAGCCAGATTTAGGGTTCTGAGTTGGCTGTGTAGGATCCGACTGCTTTGTTGGGTCAGCAAATGAGGAATTTGAGGTAATGTCCAGGCTGGGCCTTGAGACAAGCTCTTTAGGATTGGGTACCAGTGCTGGCGTGGCCAGTCTGCGGCAATCAGGATCATTTTTGGCTTCTCTTGTCTGACCTTTAGGAGTACCTTGGGGAGAAGAGGCAGAGGAGGGAAGGCATATACTGTAAGGGCTTTCCAGTTGAATGAAAGGGCGTCCACTTTCCATGCTTGTTTGTGATAAGTCTGAGTGCAGAATCTCTGTAGTTGGCAGTTGTGAGGGGAGGCAAATAGATCTATGTCTGGGCATCCATTTGTGGATCTAGTTTCCACTCATGAGGATCCATGAGGTTTCTGCTTAGTTTGTCTGCCAAAGTATTTGTCTTTCCTGGCAGGAATTGTGCTTGCAGGTGTACTTGATAAGTCAATGCTGTGTTCCACAAAGTCATGGTTTGTCTGCAGTGGGGGGTAGGAATGTGTGCCTCCTTGCTTGTTTATGTACCACATGACTGTAGTATTGTCCGTCTTTATCAGCAGTTGTCCTGGATGAAGTAGGTCCTTGAAGGCTGTCAGGGCATTGTGTACAGCTAGCATCTCTTTTTGATTGATATGAAGATGCATTTGGCTTGCGGGCCATGTGCCCTGAATACATTTTCCTGCCATGTGTGCCCCCCAGGCATAATCTGATGCATCTGTTGTTAGTGTCTGCCTGGCTGTGGATAAAGTGAATGGCTGTTCCTTGTTGTGGTGACAGGCCTGTGCCCACCATCGAAACCCCTGTTGCAGGCAGGGAATGAGAGTAATTAATGTTTCCAGGCTGTGGCAATGTTGAGTCCAAACACTTTTTAGATACCACTGTAGTTTCCTCATATGCAGTCTTGCATATGGAATTAGTAGAATGCAGGATGCCATGTAGCACAGAGCCTGCAGAATTTTTCTTGCAGATAACTGGGTCTTTGTTGCCATGTTTTCGAAGTAAGAAGTCAGCTGCCTTTGTTTGTCTGGCGTGAGATAAGCCATCTGGGCAGTGTATTTAAGTTTGCACCCAGAAATATTATCTCTTGAGAGGGTACTAGGTTTGATTTATTTTCGTTTTCTGTGTACCCTAGGCAAATTAGTAATCTTTTTACAAACGCCAGATGCTTTAGTAGAATGCCTTTGGTGTCTGCTTGAATAAGGCAGCCGTCCAAGTAGGGATATATCTGAATTCCTCTGTCTGCAAAATGCGATTACTGGTACCAGGCATTTTGTGAAGACCCTCGGCACAGTATATAAGCCAAAGGGCAGTGCAGAGAATTGGTAGTGCATTGAGCCAGCTATGAATCTGAGGTATCTTCTGCAAGATTGTCTGATTGGGACATGCAGGTATGCCTCTTTGAGGTCCAAAGTTACAAGCCAAGCCTTCTTGCCCAGCATGGGCAGAAGCTGCTGCAGAGTTAACATTTTGAATTTTGGAACGTCCAGAAAAGTATTTAGAATAGACAGGACCAGAACTGGTCTCCAGGCTTTGTCCTTTCTTGGTACTAAGAAAAGTTTTGAGTAAAACCCTTGTCCCTGCTCTTGTTGTGGCACTGACTGAATAGCCATGTCCATTCCATGAGAGATGAAACTTGTTTTTGTGCCTCTGCCCATCGACTGTGTGGCAGGTCTGGCATGCCTTTTGCCTTTGGAAGGGTGCGAAAGTGGAACCTGTAGCCCTGACAGACTATATTTAAGACCCATTTGTCCTGGGTGATCCTGTGCCAATTTTGTAAAAAAAAGTGCTAGCTTTCCCCCCAAGGGTGCTGCCAAAATATAAGTGCTTGGCATTGGCAGAGGGAAGTCATTGGGACTGTTTCCTATAAGGCTGTGATTTGTCTTCTCTGCTTTTGGAGGTAGAAGCACTCTATTGTTTGGGCCTGTATGAGCCTTGGGGCTGTTGCCTGCCTCTAGGGCGTCTGAATCTGCCTCTTTGTGGCCTGTCTGACACTGGAAAGGACCAATTCTTAGAAGGTCAGTTCCTGCTAAATCTGGGTGGCTGTACCTGTAAGAAATCCTTTACTGTCTGCATAGATTTAGCTTTATCCTCCATTTTCTTCAACACCTCTTCTGCCTTAACACCAAATAAAGTATCATGCTGTAAAGGAGCATCCAATAGTTTTGCTTTAACATGATCAGGCAGATTCTGTTCCTTTAACCAAGCATGCCTTCTAATAACAGAACCTGTAACAGCGGCCCTGCACGAGGCCTCCAGTGAATCATAACCACATTGCAAAGTATGTTTTCCCACTTGTTCAGCTGCATGCAATAAATACTGCAAATCTTTGTTCTCAGAACATTCAGAATTTGTCAACATTTTTTGTTTTAACAAAGACATTAAGTATTGCTGATATTTGAGCATATGAAACTGACAATTTAATGCCCTTACAGCCAAGGTAGCAGAAGTGTAGACTTTTTCCCCCATCTGTCCAGTGCCATAGAATCTCTATCTGAGGGGACAGGGTTTTTAGCAGTAGCAGCCTTGACCCCTTTGGGACCATGTGAGATGTCAGCAGCAGAGTTTTTATACAGAAATTTATGGGAATCTGGAACCCTGTAGTATCTGTCCGGCTTAACAGGTGCAGGAGGTAGAGTCTGGAGACAGGCCGGACTCTGAAAATACATCATCGACTATATCTAGAATAGGAGGAATTGCAAGAGGTCTGTGCTGAGGTAGTAAAAGAAAGTCTCTAAGCCTTTTCTTAGAATCTGAATAATCTTGGCTCTCCCAGTGGAAATGCTCCCTCATTGTATGCAGGGTTTCCCCAAATGAGTAATCCTCAGGAGGAGAGGCTGAAGGAATAGAATCTTCAGCATCAGAATCCTCATAGGGAGGAATAGAATATCCCTGTTCTGAAGAGGAATCAGAGGAAATGGAAACCTGATCAGAGGAATCACATTCAGTATCTTGCCTAGGCCTATTATCTGGAGGGGGATGGGAACCCCCGATCAAAGTAATTAGGTCTTCGGCCATTTTAAGCATCTGTTTTTTAGGCATAGAAGTTTGTCCTGGAGAATGCTGTACTTGTTTCCTTGTCTTTAAAACTGTTTTAGACTTTGTCTTGGATGCTGAAGTAGGCTTTATACAAAGTTGTGTAGGCCTGAAAACACCCTCAGAAGCCGATGCCTGCTCAGCGGCTCCGGACCCATCTGAGGGATTAATTTCCGAAGGGCCAATAACTTGAGTATCCAGAGGCCTAGTTGTCTCCACGTGGGAGTCGGAGGCGGCCTGTGGCTCTGAGGTAGTGGAGTCAGGGGCTGCAAAAGAGCCTCACTGAGCACCGGCGACTGGCCTAGAAGAGGCTTCTTCGTCGGTTTTGAACCTCGGATGCCTGTCCTATTCTTTATCCTTGTGCTTTTTATGAATTCCAGCTGTCAGTTGTTCCGACGGCATTATATAGTTAAACCTTCGGCCAAAGTAATGAAAAGCAAAATCGTACCGATGCTTAATCGTGCGTTGGTTAAATCTAGCACAAAACCAACTAGCAATGTCGTTGTCACGGCCTAGGCAAGAAATACAGTAAGAATGAAATTCCTTATGAGGTATTTGCTTCCCACAAGAAATACAATTGTTAACTTTTTCTGACATCAGTCTGAAGCAAGAAAAAAAGTTTGCTTCCCACAAGAAATACAATTGTTAACTTTTTCTGACATCAGTCTGAAGCAAGAAAAAAAGTTTCCCCATCGGGGTACTTAGTTTTACTGAAGACTTCGGATCTGAAATTCAATCTCGAAAATCTCAGGAGTCGGCCGACCGGCACCTGAAAACTGCTTTTGCTTCAGGAACCGCGCGGCAAGAAAGACTGAAGAAAAGGGCATCGGCTGCATCTTTTATACCCCTGACGCACTGAAGTCATGGGTGTCAGCAACCCACGCCGGACTGGGACTTTGGAATTCAGGCCGACTGTGGGTAGCCTGCTAGCAGGATAACCCAAGTGTAATGACTGCAACAGTGAAACACGATGAACATGAAGGATTTGTCAAATCACCCACACATTCAAGCCATTATCCCACAAGTAGTAGTATGACTCATTCATAGTCCATGTGAGTGTAAATGACATGGAGACGTACCACCTTGGACTACATGAAGAGAAATATTATGAAGCTCTCAGACTGTGTCCCAGGCTGGTATGTACCTAGCAATGAGAAGCATTCTTTTTTCACCAAAAATGATGGCACAATATGAACAAAAGATATCAGACTTCAAAAATTGGCTTAGTTTCTGGCGTCATTCCGAGTACAACATATGTCGGTATGGAAGAATATGGTCAACATACCATGTTCCTGTGTGCATCTGTCCTCTCTAGGCTTTTGAATACTGGCTAAAACATAATCCTCACTCACGAGTGCCTTTTTTAGGCAATACCAAACTGACAAATCTTCTGATGTAGCACAACCAACACAAGGGAATCTAAAGGTGTGCTACTGCTCAATGCCAGGGGACTAAACAAGAAATACTGCTCCTTCTGGGATCTCCTTGCCCTGAATAATGTATAGTTGTGTAACTAAACTTACCATAACAGCAGACACTCTACTTATGCTGTAGCATTAGACATATGGGTTATATCCTGACAAGCATATAATAGCCATCCAGCTTTCAAAGCTACAGGTCCTTTCTACATGCCCAGTCAGTCAGCTTGAGCTGAGAAGACTAAAAAGACAGGTTTAGATACCAAGCCCTTAAGAGTTTTCATGCCAACAGAGAGAGGGAAGCTAAGCCCTGAATCACCAATGCTAGGGACAACAAAAATAAGTACTTACTCCTTGGTATAAAAACACCAAAAACAACGGGGAGGCAGAGAGGGAATGTTTACTGCAGCAAAGCCTGCTCACGACCTAAAGAAAGAATGAAACTTGTAATGCCTTGAAAACGTCTGAATAGAGGACCAAGCTGCTGCTTTCAAAATACGTCTAGAATCTAGCCCTTTCCAAAAAGCCATAGATGAAGCCCAAGCTCTGGTAGAGTGGGCCTTAACCCTGCCTGAAATAGTTTTGTTGTGGTGAGTATAACCAAAGGGAATAACATTAGACAGTCATTTAGAAACAGTCTGTTTTAACACAGGTTGTATCCTCTTCTTGCCTTCACAAGAAATAGAAAACTGATCCAAAGATCTGAAAGATTTAGTTATTTCAAAATAGCACCCAAATTGTCTGTGGACATCCAAGCTATGGCGAGTGCTTTAACCCTCTTAGGTTTAGGAAAGAGAACAGGGAGATAGAAAGTTTGGCTTAAAGTAAACTCAGATACCACTTTAGCCATAAAGGAAAGATTAGTTCTAAAAAATGTTTCTGTGGAAAATGAGATGGGGTTGATTCACCGTAAGGGCTTGCAACTCAGCTACCCTTACTGCAGTGGTCAGAGCAATAGTAAAACGTTTCTCTTTGCTAAGAGCCTCAAGTCAGCCAGATTAAGTGGTTCAAATAGAGCAAGTGCTACCTTCTCTAAAATAAAATTAAGATTCCAAGAAAGGGGCACAAGTTTTCTTGGAGGCCCCTTAATGCAAAACTCCTTTCAAAAACATTTTAACAGGAAAATGCATTGAAAGAGGAAGATCCATGGGCAGACATGCTGAAATGGCCAATAAATGAACCTTGATGGAAGAGTAAGAAAGGCCCATAGGACAGTAACACACAAATATTGTAGAACCAGATAACAACTAGCCCTGAATGGGTGTCAATTACGGTGTTGGCACCAACTAAAACACCTTCTGCATTTGTTAATATACGAGTTTCTAGTAGCAGCCTTTATTGTCTCCATTAGTACCTGCTGCACATCTCAGTAAACAGGTACTTAAAGAGAAATTAAGACCCTATTATCCAACAAGTCAGATACAATTGACTGGGGTCAAGGTATATCAAACACCATTAATCTTGCGGTAGTAGATCCATCCATTCATTGATGACACTTGTGTAATTGCCCCTAGCCATTTCCAAAATAAGGGAAAACTAATGTAAACTGGGCAAGAAGGGAGTCAACCACAATTATCTTGGGGATTCCTTCAGAATCTTCAGAAAGTACCTAGATAGCAGAAAAGCATTAAGGAACATTCCTGTCCAATAAAGGAAAACATATCTGCCTTCCAGGCCTTCTTGCATGAAGTCCTGGAGCAGAATCTTGCCACCGGATTGTTAGAGAGGAGGCAAATATGGTCTGCTTGAGAAACTTCCCACAGATGGATCAAATTTTCAAAGACCACCTAATCTAGTTTCCTTTTGTGAGGGCCTGATGATTCAGAGAGTGGAGTGGTTGGATCAGGACATGCATTTCTTTTACACTTGTGTGCTTACATCTGTCCTTGGCATTCCACACAGCTTGCACTTTTATTAGTCCTGAAACTGATCCTCAAGCAAAGTCTGAGGTATCTTTGGTAAGTGACTGCTTTGGAGAAGATAGGGAGAAGGGGACAGTTGGGTTTAGAGAAATTTGCTGTCTCCACCAAGTGATTTCTCTTCATAGGTGTTTACTAGGCTAACAACCACAAGGGCCTTTTTAAGCCTAGCTATGCATCCCAAATCTATGACAAGTTCTAATACCCCTAATAAGTGTAAGCATGGGCCTGGAAGATAAATCATTTACAGGTTATCTCTGTCCATTAGAGACAAAGGTGCCAAACCAGGGATGAATTTCCGGTTTCCCATGCAATTGTCCAAGTTGCACTTGAATTGGGTTAGGGAGGAACTGTGCTTCACATGCATGGGGAGCCTGTTCCATAGACAGGGTAGCCTCTGGGATGCATACCTATCTCTCCAGCAGGCCCGGTTTATATCACAGGCAATGTTTTAAGTCTTTAGAATGGGTAATTCTGGTGCCGTTTGTTTTGTGGATATGCAGGAGATCCATCAGAGTAGGGTTTGACAACGCCCTGTATGCCAGGTATAAATCTCCCCTCAAAAGCCTGTAGGAGACAGAGTACAGAGATAGAGACTTGAGGCAGTCTGCATAAGTCATATTACTTACGCCCTGTATTCTTTTAGTGAGGAACCTCTGTGGACTTCCCAATTTTTTGGATATGCCTGGTTAGGTACATACCAAAGGGGGCATTGTACTCAATGATAGGTCTGATGAATGCCGAATACAGTGGAACAATGACTTCCTTGGACTTGGATAACATAGCTTTGTTTATAAGTTTCTCAACATAGAATGATTTCCTCACCACTGTAGACATGTGATGATCAAAGGCTAGATAACTATCTATGTGTGTCCTTAAGTCCCTGACTACTGGGTCAACTCTAAAGGGTGTGTTGTCACTATGATAGTTACCAGGAATGGAGGACTTCCCAAAGGATACTATTACCCAAAGGATACTATTATGCATTTCTTGGCATATAGTTTTAGTCCACGGCTCTGACACTAGTTGTTTGCCTATGTCAGCCCCTCCTAGAGAACATTTGTGTCAGTGTGAGATTCAATGACAGCTCCTAATTTGCAATCATCTGCAAATCTGGTCAGCCAGAGACCACCGACAACGGCCTTGACTTTTGAAAAGTAAATGCGAAAAAGGAGCGGTCCAAAGACTGATCCCTGAGAGACTCCACTTGTGACTAGACTCCCCAATTCTAATTTTCTGGGCCGTGTCTGTGAGCCAGTTGGCTATCCATCTTCTGAAAAACTCAAGCACTGGGATTTGAAAAGACAAAGGATTTGGTGTTGGGATCAGAGAGACTTCAGACACCACTATATCTTCTTCGTGAAGAGTCTTGCCATGGTTATCATGAAAATTATTGATGCTATGAGACCCAAAATACTGAGGTATTCTCTGGCAGTGACAGGGTGAGTGGAAAACCTTACAAATAGATCTAGATATATATCTATTTTCCTTTTGGGAGAAAACCTCTTTGAACTGAGATCTCTAGATCAGGGGTGTCCAACCTTTTCAGTTGCAAGGGCCGCATTGAGTCAACAGAAATGGTCTGGGGGCAAACGGCAAGTGAGGACCAAAAAAAAAAAGGTCTCACATTAACTGAAGAGCAAAAAAAAAAAAAACTGTATTGTAGGTTAATTTGAACAATAAATATCTCATTCTAATTATTTAAAAAACAGTTAAATCTAACATCTTAGTTTATTTGTAAAAAAAAAATTAACAGGCACAAACCTTTCAATTTGTATGAGATCATACCTGTGATTTTGCTGGTTTCCATGTCTTCCATCATGCCCTTAATGGCCATATGTTGTCCAAAGCGCTCATGTATTCTTCTGTTTCTAGCTTTGCAATCTGTCCCTGAAATATGGCACTGGCAGTATCAGGAATGATGAGACTTTATGTTTATGTGTTCACCCCACAGCCATTTATCGGAGAGAGTGTGTAAGGGTAAGCCATTCATCGCTTCTTCTTTCGGCTTTTCCCGGTTAGGGGTCGCCACAGCGTATCACCTTTCCGCTCATGATTGGAAGTGGTGTTTTATGGTGTCGAGTTGCCAGCCCCACGTCCAGCCTTGTACCGAAGGCGCATACACACACGCACTCACGCCTGGGGCCATTTTCCCATGCGACCATAGGGAGGGCACACAGACTCCGCACATAAGGCACCACAGACAAGAATTCAAACCAGAGAACCTCTTGCTATGAGGCAGCAACGCTAATCGCTGCACCACTCATTCATCACTGTGAGTCTTAAGTCCATGTATCTCGCCGCTCCTCATTGAAAGGATATGTCAGGCATTCAGTGGTAACATTTTTTGTGTACCTATGGTAACTAATACTTAATCACGTTAGTCAGCAACACTATTTTTATTATTAAGTGTCCCACTCTTTCCCCGCGTTATGACAGATAGCATCCCACACTTTGGAGATGGAAGCTTGGTGTATGTGTGTGTGTGTGTGTGTGTGTGTGTGTGTGTGTGTGTGTGTGTGAACTCGCACACATACAAACAGCTAAAAGGCACAGAAAGCCTTTTAAAGGTCCAGCATCTCATCTGCAACTTCAAGAAACTGAAGTTGCAAAGGAATTAAAAAAAAGAAAGAAATGATCGCTTTGTACATGCCGGCTTAGGTGAACATCAAGTCAGAAACCACTTCTTAGTTTAAAATTATTAAACAACTGCAACATTTAAGATGGCTAAAGGTTTAATAAAACTAGACTTAATGCCTACACCTGTTAAAAGTGTTGCGGCGCATGTTAACGTAGTTAGCGCCAGATGGACTCCTTCGCCTAGGCTAGGGCTCTACTTCAACAAAAGCCGGTCTTGATCCCATATACCAGCTAATTGCATGGTGCCACCACTTTCAGTAAGTCATGGGTGTCTTTTTTTTTTTTTTTTTTTTTTTTAGCATTATTACAGTATCATTTTGTTATAGGTGAAAAAAACATTCTGTAGCACCAGAGTATGAACTGCTTCGCCAACAGGGCATTACATATTAAGCGCCAAGTACTAAGTATAACCACAACTTTCTTACAACAGATTTACGAAATTTGCAAAGAGGTAACACAAGAAATTAATAAACTACACAGATTAAGTACTGATAACAAACAAGCTTCCTGCAATAACTACACCACCAATGAAACTCTTACCATACCATATTAACCTCAGAAAACAACGTAATGGCGACCTCTGCGCGCACTTTCAGTGATGCTTATATGCACGTGCAAGTACAATTTCATGGCAACTTTGACTAAAAAACCGAAGCCACCTTATTATCAGTATCCTCCGCGTAGAATTATAAGAGAAACAAGAAAGTAAAATAAAAGATCTTGAAGTTTTAATTTAAAGTTTAAAACTTCCAGCTCTATTATTTTACTTTCTTGTTTCTGTTATACTAACTACACTACATAGTAATATGCCAATACTCAAACTTAGTCTTGTTTACATTAATGTCTACTCTAAAACTCTAAATTACCATTTGCTCATTTAGTAACTTTTAAATTTACTGTAACTGACCCGCTTCTTTCCTAGGATGCACTTGCCCAAATTGATATCAACACAGATGGCATGAAAATGAAATTATTCATCTGAATGTACAATGTAATGCAATTCTAAAACACTTCTGAAGGTCACATGTGTGTGAAACAGAATATCCCGAAAACTGCCGGATCCAAGACGGTTTGTAAATCAGCTTCAGAAAAGTACAATAACAAAAACGATGCTAAAACGACGCTGCTGTTTTCATAATCATAAAATGTACTTCAGCATTCTCCAAACCCAGACAAGATGCCATGATTACTCAATCAGTAGTAGCATGGCATCAAGCATTTATGTTGCCCGTTAAACACATTTGCACTATCAAAATCAAAACCAACCATGTCACAATATCTAGTAGCAATACATGACAGAGCTTTGCCAGATGAGAATCACGGTTTACTCAGAGCTTTCTCTGTAATATTCCTTCACTATTAATAAACTGATTGCTTTTGAATTATGCCCTACTTATAAACGTGTTTTAAACACCCTGAACTACAAAATAATAACCTCCGTTCTAATTACCTGTCATTTAGCTGATCCTCGGTTTCGGGGACTGGATGGACCACAAATGAAGGGACGTAGTAATTATATTTCAATAAATAAATAAAAACAAAGTGCATAAGATAAGAACAATTTCTTTAAAAACAGAGAGCATAACTAAGTTTAATAACAGGAGTGTTTAGCTTGAATGCACTAGGCACATTTTATAGAGAGAGAGAGAGGCAGACTAAGAAAATAAGACCATTTGACATAGGAGTCTTTCAAGCACAAACGCACGCACATTAATTAAATATAACATACTTCTCAACTCTGTGTTTTCTCTGGAGTGAGGGACAAGTGAAAAAAATGGCAGTGGCCGGGTTCAAAACCAAGGGCATTGTAACAATGTCTTCTGTATTGGGTGTTAGAATAACAGGTTCTGCATTAGCACGTATTTTCTGTAGTGTCCGAAATACGTGAAATCTGAAACTCGTTTGTCTGCCATACTTAGTTACTACATTCCTCACTGTTTTGGTAAATACTGGAAGTTTTACACTACAGGGAAACCATGAAAACATAAGGCACAGCTCAAAGACGATCATCTGGAGCGTTTCTCCCCGAGCCTCCACTGAAAAGTTGCTCGTTCCAAGTTGGACTTTTATGTTAAATAAATAAACAAAGTCAGACACCTTATGCATAATTAAGTGAATATGGAGCACTATCAAAAACTTCCTGCTAACAGAATACACAACCAGAACAAGTCTGACCACTATAGCTTACCTTTTACTGCTGCAAAATAAATGCAGAATGTAGTCAGTGTGTAAATCCAACTTCTTCGCCGCGATCTCACTCCTTCCTTCACCGTAAATGTAAAAAAACGACCGAACGGTGTTTTGGCGCATGCGCATACCAGCTGAAAGACGCTGGCAAGAAAAAAAACGTGAAAAAAGTAATTTTGCGCATGCGCAGAATAGCTGAAGGACGCGGACGTGAAAACACACGGAAAAAAAAGTTAAATTTCAATTTAAGGGTCGTGGGCCACATGGAAGAGCTCTGGGGGCCGCCCGCGGGCTGCGGGTTGGACACTCCTGCTCTAGATTATACCCCAAGAACACCATCCTGTATGAAGGAGAAAAAAAAAAAAAAAAAGACTTGAATTTTCATTGGAATCCAAACTTGTGTAAGAGATCCATCGCCCAAGACAGATTCCTGACACATTGAAAAAGACTCCACAAAGCTAAGAAAGATGTGGATACCTGTAGCCTGCAGTGAGCTATATTCTGAGCTATATACTTTGTGATCTCTGTGTGGAAGGTAGCCCAAACGGTAAGGCAGAGAAATGATAAACTGATCCAAACACACAAAACCTAAAGAAACATCTGAAGTCTAGATGGATAGGGATAGGATAAGCATCTTTTAATTCTAGTGTTACCAGAAAATCTGAAAGAGGAATTAGTGGTAACAGGGTGAATTAACATTATTTAGAGTTTGGGTACTATTATAAACCGGTTTAGAAAGAAAGATCCAGAACTGATCTCCAAGCATGTTCTTACTTTGGCATTAGGAACATCCTTGAATAAAAAAAAAATGGTTTTATCACTCCTTGGGATAACAACTGATGAAGAGCATGTGGAATGGAAACAGGAGTGTCTGATCCGGAAGATGAGGAATGGCCCCCTGGAAAGGAGGAATTTCTTCTCACTGCCATATGTAACCCTGATGAATCATTTTCAGGACGCATTTTTCTGAAACAATCTGGCGTCAGAGAAAAATGGAGATTCAGACATTCTGGAAGAAAAAAGGGGCCAGGGTGGGAGGGAGTCACAAGGTCTCAAACTGTCATTCAGATTTGTTGGATTGTCCTTCGTTTTGAAAGGTTCAAGTTTTCTTTTTGGAACCCTGTGCGATTTCTTCTTAAAAGTCTGTTCATGTGAATTTCGTTGAGACTGTTTATTCTGCTTTTTTTTTTGCCAAAACTGAATGAGGAGAAAAGAAAATCCCTTGGACAATTTGGAAAAAGAGAGACGAAATATCTTAGAGATTCCCTGGACCAGCAAGCCCCTTTCATCACACTTGTTGATCACCTCTGCATCAGAAGGGGCCAAACACAATTTCTATCCAAGGGAGAATTTAAAATTTCACTTATGTCATCATCTGGGATGTTCTAAGTATGCAGCCATGCAAACTTCCTCAAAACATCATTAGTGACCATAGCCCTGGAAGAAGTATCAAAATTATACACACACTGCAAACAATGTGTAGTGGCGTGTGCAACAGAAGAAACTTAAGTTATTTAAAACAAAATTTCTGGCTGAACCACTGGCTCCACAGGAGCTCTAAGAACCGGCGACTCGCGGTTGGACGGTTCATCCAGCCTAGGCTTTGCTGTTTTGTCCTGCGTTTTTTTTTGACGGGAGCGCGGAGCATCCCATGGCATTATAAACTAACCTGGCACAATCTAATCTTTAAACTAACCTGGCTCTCTTCTTTATAGTTTTTTGTTAAATCTCATTCAAAGGCGAAAGCCAACAACGCACAAACGCCGCCCTAAGCAAGGTATACACAAAGGTATTAATAGTCATCGAGATGTATTTCCCTAAAATACAGTTATTCACTTTCATAATATTTTTAAAAAAGGCTGAAAACCAAAATATTCTAAAAAAAGGAAAAATATTCAACCAAAGTCTGACTTACGGGAACTTAAAAAACTTGAAACCGGCAACCAACCACTTCGAAACTGCTTCGACCTGCAAATCAAAAGACTGAAAAAGTGGCGTCGGTCATCGGCGCCGGCATTTGTGCCCCTGCGTTCCGGACTGGCGTCGACCCCCGACGCCCTGACGCCAGACTCATTCGGGCCGACTGGGACAGCGGACTACCCCAAGTAGCCAGGGACTGGGCAAGACATGTGATGATCAGCAGTCATATTTTTCTTCACAAGAAGAAACGGTGTATAAAACATTCCTCATACTTTTACAATTTGTCAGAACAAACTAACGTATGAAAATGACAATTCAAAATTCTGAAAATTAAAGTTGCAGAAGTATACACCGTTTCCCCATATTTATCAATTTTCCTATCTTTATCAGAGTAGGATTGGAATTAACTAAGTGCTTAGCAACAGTGATACCAATTAAAGCTATGGCTGCTGGGTCAAGTTTCAGAATAGTGTATAAAAATTTAAAGACTTTATACATTCTATCTGCCTCTTTAGGTGAAGCTGGATGACTACCAGGAAAATTGCAGGCAGTAATGCACACACACACACACACACCTTCTAAAACAGACAGAATAGGAGCAATGCATTTAAATTCTGGAAAATCCTTCTGGAACAAACAGTATATTCTAATGGATTTGAAAAACCTCAGTGTTCTCCAACTGGAAACACTAATTCATTCTAGCAATAGACTCAAAGAAAGAGAAACCATCACAGGGAGTATCAGAAAGTGAGCTCTCCTCACAGTCTAAATTAGAAATCTGAGGAAAAAAGCCCTATTTGCATCCCTGCATCGTCCTGCTCGGATGCAAAATCTTAAATCTCTTCAGGAAAAGAGGAAGGCTTCTTTCTTTTATCAGAAACTACTTTACAAAAAGGATCAACATCCTGAATTAAACCCTGAGCCAGACCTAGTAAACTACTCCTATACAAAGAAATCTGAGGAAGAGTAGATAAATGTTTGTTTTTCTGTTTCATTTCAGCAGGAAAAATGGGGGCAAATGTGTTACTAATGGAAGCAGCTGTGTCTCCAATGATGAGAACAGCATTAAGACATAACAGGAAAAATGTTCTTGTTCCCTCTCCCATGACCAACAAGCATGGCTCTCCCTTGCTCACTGAGGGGACTCCAAAAGTGGCAGAAGATGTGGCTAATCTTGATTCAATAGTGGGTGTAGGTGTTACACCAGAGGGATCTGGGATAAAAGATGAGTGGTTGGAGGTACAACAAATGGCCACAACAAAGTAACCCACCTGCAGCTGAAGCAAACTGCTAGCTTGCTGTGGCAGTAAAGGCTGCTTGCTTAACATTTTCTTTTTGTGGCTGAAAGGACCACCATCGTCTGGGACTGTTCCACTGTCAAGCTGAAAATTATGCTTTTTTCTCAGGGAAGAGCAGCAGCAACTGCTGGTAAACACTACCAGCGCGCCCATGTTACTGTTTTGTCAGAAAAAGCACAGTGAAAAGCACTTTAAAACCATGCTGGCCTCACAAAAGAAAATAAAATACACAACTTTTACACAAAAAATGTTTTTCAGTCACTTTACACTAGTTTTAAACTGACAGAGAAATGAGTGCTCCATTTAAAAGTATGTTACAGACTCAAGATAGTCCTTTAAAACTCAACACTACTAGCTTTATAATAACTTTCCTGAAAAGGAAAGTAATAAACTTCAACAACATTAAGAAAATGGAAGGTTTTCCTCCTCAAAGTAACTTACATGCCTAGCAAAGGAAAGCAAAAGCTAACCGTCGATCCTTGAAAGACTCTTTGGCATCAGTAAAGCTCTGAAGGGCTTCGCTCACAAACTTGCCTACTAATCAGCTCAGCCTGAGCTAGTTGACAGTCTGAGCATATGAAAGGTGCCTGAAGCTTTGGAAGCTAGCTGGCTGGCTGTTACATCCTTGGCAGGATATAACCTATATTGCTAGGTCTACTGCAGCAGGGGTCACTACGATGAACATACACCAAGTTCAGTTTTCAAATAAACAGCTTCACCTCCATTATGATTTTTTTGTACTTTATTGTGATGTTATCAATTCTTGCCCTCTTTCTCGAAAACACTTAATTCAACTGCATTTGAAGCATGATAAATTATGCATCTACAAAATGCAGATCTTGTCAGTTGTTAGCATCTTGGGTGAAGTAGTGACTTAATGAGTCACAACTTTAGAGAAAGCTGCCTCCTGCCTTGACCCCTTTGGTTCTAGTTAAAACATTGACTGTGTCCCTATTGTGACACTTGCAATCTCTGAACGGTGTCATCTCTCCTTCTTATACTATTCTTTGCAACTTCAAGGGAGGGAATTTGGCTGGAGTTTCCTATTCTAAAAAAATCTCTCACCTGAAAATTTACATTGGAAGAAGGGAGTCTTCTCCATTAACATAGTTGTTTATAATGGTCAGACCATCTGCTTGGTTACTGGACACAGTAATCCAAACAACTATACCTTTAAGCTTATCCAAAGGGTAGGATGTGTTATTTTTATTCTCATTCTAGCCTCTGATAAATAAAGTTTTTATTTTTTTACAAAGTTAACACTTCTATATCCACTTTACCTAAATGAACTAATATATATATATATATACACATACACACACACACACACACACACACACACACACACACACACACACACACACACAGCGGATATAAAAAGTGTGCACACGCCTGTTAAAATGCCAGGTTTTGTGATATAAAAAAATGAGACCACAATAAATCATTTCAAAACTTTTCCCACCTTTAATGTGGCCTATACCCTGTACAATTCAATTGAAAAACAAACAAATCTGTTAGGGGAAAAGATATAAGAAATAAAAAACGTACAATAAGCTGGTTGCATAAGTGTGCACACACTTAAACTAATACTTTATTGAAGCACCTTTTGATTTAATTACAGCATTCAGTCTTCTTGGGTAGGAGTCAGTCAGCATGGCATATCTTTGACTTGACAATATTTGCCCACTCTTCCTTGCAAAAGTGCTCCAAAACTGTCAGGTTGCGAGGGCATCTCTTATGCACAGCTCTCTTCAGGTCACCCCACAGATTTTCTATTGGATTTAGGTCTGGGCTCTGGCTAGGCCATTCCAAAACTAATTTTCTTCTGGTGAAGCCATTCTTTTGTTGATTTGGATGCATGCTTGGGGTCACTGTCATGTTGATAGGTGAAAATTCCTCTTCATCTTCAGCTTTCTAGCAGAAGCCTGAAGGTTTTGGGACAAAAGTGACTGGTATTTGGAACTGTTCATAATTCCTTCCACCTTGACTAAAGCCCCAGTTCCAGCTGAAGAAAAGCAACCCCAAAGCATGAGACTGCCACCACCATGCTTCACAGTGGGGATGGTGTTCTTTTGGTGATGTGAAGTGTTGTTTTTGCACGAAACGAACCTTTTGGAACTGTGGCCATAAAGTTCAACCTTGGTCTCATCAGACCAGAACACATTTTCCCACATGTTTTTGGGAGACTAGATGTATTGTTTTGAAAATTTTAGCCAGGTGTGGATGTTTTTCTGTGTAAGAAAGGCTTCCATCTTGCAACTCTACCCCATAGCCCAGACATATGGAGACTACGGGAGATTGTTGTTACATGTAGTACACCAACCAGTACTTGCCAGAAATTCCTGCAGCTCCTTCAGTGTTGCTGTAGGTCTCATCAGCCTCCCTGACCAGTTGTAATCTAGTCTTTTCATCAGTTTTGGAGGGACGTCCTGCTCTTTGCAACGTCACTGTTGTCCCATATTTTCTCCACTTTTTGATGACTGTCTTCACTGTGTTCCATGGTAAAATTTTTTGTACCCTTCTCCTGACTGATACCTTTCAACAATGAGATCCCTTTGTAAGCTCTTTGCGAACCATGGCTTTTGCTGAAGCAGGCAACTGAGTAAATGTCAGAAAAATCTTACTAGTACAGCTGAACTTTATTTGGGGTTAATCAGAATCTCTCCAATTGATGGCTGGTGTGTACCCAAGAAGACTGAATGTTGTAATTAAATAAAAAAGTGCTTCAAAGTATTAATTTAAGGGTGTGCACACTTATGCAACCAGTTTATTGTACATTTTTTATTTTTTATATTTTTCCCCTAATAGATTTGTTTGTTTTCCAACTGAATTGTACAGGTTATAGGTCACATTAAAAGGTGGGAAAAGTTTTGAAATCATTTATTGTGGTCTCATTTTTTTATATCACAAAAACCTAGCATTTTAATAGGGGTGTGTAAACTTTTTATATCATGTGTGTATATATATATATATATATATATATATATATATATATATATATATATATATATATATATATATATATACACACACACACATGTTTTGAGCGACTTAACTGAAATAAACTATGATCCAATAGTACATTGTTAAGTTAATCAGTTTCAGTTACTAGTAACGTTATAGTTATCTTAATCATGATGGATTAGAAAGCCCATTAAATCACATTTAGCTTCATTAAAGCACTAGATTAATTATTTCTAAAAGGCTGAATCTTTTGTAATGCCAATGTGAAATTTGTACAGATTTGGCCCTTTTAGGATTGCTGTCCTCTTTCATGCTCTGAATCAAGAAATTGTTATCCTGCCTACTCTGGTGGCAGGCAAAGATAAAGCCATGACTATGGCCCAAGCAACCAGAGTTTGAAGAGCAACTCAGGAGGGTGTAATATGTTCAGGAACCATTCCTTGACTGATTTCACTGGAGATGCGAGATAAATAACTACTCAGTGTTGCTTGTGAGTAGAAGAGGCATCCTGCTAGTAGCAGCCTTCTGTGGAAGTAAAGGGTGGTGGGCAGCACTGATGTCCACTCCACAGCCTCCATGGACAGAAGAGGGGGGGTGGGAAGTAGGAGAAAACATTCCTTGGCAGCATTATGACACTGCCGCAGGTGCTTCAGTCTTACTGGTTCTAACCATTTGTTGAATTTAGACTGAGGTGGATAGACAAATTTCTAGTGTGTGAGCAAAGACCCTGGGAGCAGATGATTGTCAGCTTTGGGGATGATCAAACAATGAGCAAAAAGTTTGCATTTTCTCAGTTTAGTTTTCTGTAAATCTAAATTGTCACTCAAGAAGCTAGTGATCTGTTAACTATATTGCCTTTTTTACGTGTTTTAACACTGTTTCAATGTCTTCTTTGATCATTTCATCTACAGAATTCTTACGTTAAATAATATTAAAACCAGATAATCTTAAAAGTACTACATTAAGAACAGCTAAAGCATTTGTTAGGGCTGAGCTAGGCAATACTGTGGGATTAAGTATTGGAGGGGACAATAAAGAACAACCTGTAGAATTAGTTACAGAGTTAGCAGCCTTAATGGATTTCATTGTGCACCGTCAATAAAGCTGGTATGAGTCGTTAAGTTAACATTTAAATTTCAAAAAATAAGGAAAACTCATTTGGCAAGAGTCTAAAATAAACTGAGTAGAATCTGAGGTTTGTGCCGATGTTGCCATTAAGCCCCTGAGAATCCATATACAGAAAATGAAGAGGTTAAAAAAAAAAAATCGCAAACACTTTAGAATTCTGCAAAAACTGAAAATATCAAAACTGCTCCAAAGACGCACTTAAAAACAGGACACCTCGGCTACACTTATAACTGAGACTTCTTCAAAATAAACCATTAACGATGCAATTTAGACAAGAAAACTTGTCACATACTGAATAACTACAAAAAAAACAAAAAGAAAAAAATATTAACTACTTCTAGTAATACCTTACAAGATCTTTATGAAAGAAAGAAGGCAAAGACTAAAACAATGGACACCTCTCTCATTGCGTAAAGTCTTGTACTTATGCCCTCCACTTATAAAACCTTCATCTCTGCAGTTTTATTTTCACACTATGCAGAACTTGAGTGTTATCTGTTCTGGATTTTACTAAGATTAAACCATTTCTTCATGAGGGCTTTAACCTCTTTACTTCTCAGCATAGAGGTATGTGCTCTGCTTAATGATGCTACACATTAACCCCTCATCTGAATAGAAGCACTCAAGATTTTCACTGTTCATTACAGGATAAGCTACATTCTGCAAGACACAAAAAATGCACCCTTACCACAGGGGAAAAAGAAAATTAAGCTGAAGAGAAAAATACTGTGGCCTGCTTGAGCAACTGCCTAATTCCAGACTGCAGAAGCACCCCTGTCCTAGTTTTAGAATTAACATGTCCTCAGCAAAATATTACACAAGTGGAAAAAAACAAACAACAAAGCAGGAGAATAAAACTACACCTAGCTAAGACTATACACACAGGAAGAGCTGCATAAAACATGCTTCTCACAAAAAAAAGCTAATGCTGCTACATCCTTACCTTGCATTCCACCACACTTTGATCAGATTCACATGTAACATAGATTTCATCAACAGCCCTTCTCAGATTTTCAAACAGAAAGGCCCAGTAGCGAGCTCGTAAATCCACTTTTCTTGGCTGTCTAGACTTGGTTGGGCTCTTCTCAATTTTAGCTTCAGTTGTAGTGTTCTACGCAGTAAAAAAATAAAAATTAACAGCAGCACAATACCGTTTCATACGTAACACAACATGATGTATTAAACAAATAAGCAATATGACACTAGACATGTTAAACTGCTTCAGGCAAAAGAAAACCATAACAAAGTACAGAAATTTTCAGTTACTTGACAGAAGGTTGCTACACTCACATGTGACACTAGCGTGTGGACATTAATGTGCAACATTTACCTGAAACAGCAAAACAGAAATATTTAGTTATACCAATGTTAGAGGAAGATGAGGCTCAATAAGATAGGAGGAGATGAGATAAGAATGGTGATGAATAATTTATCTATAGGGAAGTCCCCAGGAAAAGATGGTACTCCTATTGAAGCTTGAAGGAAAGAACATGATAAAGATTTGTGATCTTTTATTTAATAGCATTTTTAAGAGAGGGAAGCTCTAGGATCTTTTAAGAAAACTGTAGGGGAAGCATTTCCCAAAGAGGGTAAAGACCCATCAGATGCAGCTTCATATAAACCCATTTCAATTTTAAACTAGGATTACAGCTACCCATTTCAATTTTAAACTATGATTACATCTATACTAGCTGTAATCATAGTTTAAAATTGAAATGGGTTTATATGAAGCTGAACCTGATGGGTCTTTACCCTCTTTGGGAAATGCATCCCCTACAGTTTTCTTAAAAGAAACTATGATTACATCTATACTAGCTGAAGCCACGGTGGTACAGCAGTAGCGTTGTTGCCTCACAGCAAGAGGTTCTCCTGTTTGATTCTCGATTGGAGTGCCTTCTGTGTGGAATCTGCATGTCCTCCCTGTGGTCGAGTGGCCTCCTAAAGACATGCATGAATGGGCGTGCCTTTGCTGAAGGTTGGGTGTCAGGCTGGCAACTCGGCACCATAAAAATCTACTGCAAATCATTAGCGGACCAGAGTTCCGCTGTGGCGACCCCTAACCAGGAAAAGACAAACATTACATCTATACTAGCTAAGAGAATGGTAAAGTTGTCACCAAAACTGATAAACGGAAATCAATGTGGTTTTATGGAGGGAAGGCAAGCATACAACATTAATAGAACAAAGATGATCCAGAGGGAGGCAGAATATAAGAAAATTCCACTGTTTTTCATGGGTGCTGATGCAGACAAAGCATTTGATGTAGAGCACTGGAAGTATTTGTATTTCTTCTATTCCCCAATACAATAAAATGTTTTAATAATGAAGATATACAAAGGACTGAAAGCAAGAATTAAGATGGAAGGGATCCTCTCTGCCAAGCTCTGCTGGAACAGAGTAACCAGGCAACAGTGACTGTCCCCTTTCCCCGTCATTTGCTTTATATTTAGAGTCATTGGCAAAGAAAATAAGGGATTCAAAAAATTCATTGACATAACTGGTATGTTAATCATGAAAAGTTGGCATGCTTTGCAGATGATATTCTTTTGTACAGTATAAATCCAGAAAAGGATATTTTGGACAGCAAGTATTTTAACGATATAAAATTAATAAGGATAAAACAAAGGCTATACTGGTAAAATATATCCTCACACATGAACTGGTTCAGTAATACCCATATCTATGGGGACATGATAACATTAAGTATTTAGGTACATGGATTAAAAAGAATACTATTACGGAAGCTAAGGATAAGTGGGAAGAGACAAAGGATACTCCAAACGCCGAGAAACTTGTTTATGAATATTGACAGTCCTCCCATAGGCTTCTGGCTTCACTTGTCACTAGCTACTGTTGCGTTTCAACCTCCCCGGGTGTTTTCCGCTGCTCTACGAATCACCCTGGCTTCCTGCCCTTGAAATAGCAAGGAAACAGGACCACTGCATCACTTTCTAATCATACAGCATCCCCCCAAGGACTACAGAGTGTATGTAACTGTGGTATTTTTCTTTTTACTAATATTTTTGCATTGTCCTAGTAAAGGGCTCAGCCATGTGGCCGCTAGCAGCTTGCTGCCGTCTATAGTCCCTCTTTATTCCCCTGTTCTCCTTCCCAGTCCCTTGCCCATTTTCTGGCAATATCATAGTAGTCATTTTACAACTTGGCTACTCGGTGGCAGTGTTAATCCTTCTCCTGTTCCTATACTTAACCTACAATGGCCCCGTGTTACTACTTCACCCCAGTGAATTCCCCTGTTTAGTTTCCCTTTTCAGTATCTGGCACAGCCTCTTATCCCTGTGTTCCTTCTCTCCGAGCTTGCTCTCTAGCCCCTTGGCTTAATTTCCACTTCACTGATTGCTTTTCATAAGTCTTCCTCCTCCTCCTTGGCTCTACTCTCTCCATTCGCCCTGTGAGCTCACTCTGCTCCCCTACCCTGCTCCCATTTTCTACCCACCCTCACTACCTGTACATTTATCCCTCCCAAAACCAAACTCATTGCTACAACTCCTCCAGTCACATTTCAACACCCCACCACACATTTCCTCAATGTCTCCACCCTACACAACACCATGTCTTCTCCCCCCATTCATATCTCTACTCCTAACTACTCTTACCTCACTTTTCTTTCTCACTCATCTCACAACTACCTCACCCCAACCATTCATCCCCCACACACTCCACAATCACCATACAATCAGTATCCCACATCACCCTTTACTCTCATAACACATGAACTTTACCCACTCAACATAACCCAACTATTCAAACATATTATAATACCCATCCTCCAAACACAATACACACACCTCCAAGGCAACACTCCACCAAATCTATTCCACTCCTTCAGTCATACACCACAACTTCACTAAACAACCACATACACAAACACACACAGACAAATCAATACATCTTGTCAGATTCAGTGCCCAAAGCCTAAGTAATAAAATCCCTAACCTCCATGCATAGCTTCACTATAACCACCCAGATATAACCACCATCTCAGAGACCTGGCTCAAACCATCCATAAGGACAATGAAATTTTCCCACCAGGCTACCAAATGATTTGGTATGACAGACCTAACAAAAAAAGGTGAAGGTGCTGCTTTACTCTACTCTTCCACCTATACCTTGACTCTGTACACCAATCCTATCCCAAACTTTAGCCATGCGGAAACTACTATTGCTCTGCAAAAACCAAACAGTCACAAATCTATTTGTATAGCTGCCCTATATATACCCCCGGTAACATCAAAATACTAGAAGATATCTGTTCCTGGTTTTCCTCCAACATAAAAAATTAAACCTACATCCTTGGTGACACTAACATAAATTGGGCCTCAATAAATACACAAGCCCCATGTCAATCACTTAATCAATTCAATTTCACCGAAGTCATAAACTCCCCCACCAGACCAACCAAAGCTGGGTCCTCTGGCATCATCATTGATTGGATCTTTACATCCCATCCCAACCTTATCTCAAACTCAGGAATCCTTCCTGACTCCCTCATCGATCACCTTTCCAGCTTTCACTGACCGTCTCCCCTGCCCTCTCCAACACCACCACTAATACATACACGCAATCTCACCCACTTCAACCCTCATACTTTCTCTGAATGTCTAAGACTTGCTGACTTGCCCCCCTGAGAACTCTCACCCTTGACAGTGCCACTACCTACTTCAATAATACATTCATAAACACTCTCAATAACCATGCCCCTGTAAGAACCAAACGCATCAGACCCAAGACCTCCCTACGGCTATCCAAAGAAACTCACCATGCTACAAAGAGATAAAACCTGGAAACTATATCAAAAAAGCAAAAAAAAAAAAAGCACAATACCTACTAGAATTTAAACAATTTTGTAACTCCATAAAGACACTTATAATTAGAGATCGTAAACTATACTACCTCAACCTTCAAAACAACCACTCTACTAACCCAAGAAAGTTCTGAGCATCTATCTCCTTCCTCCTACACCCTGGTAACAAAGAGAACCCATGCCCAAACCCAAAACTTACTGACCTTGACACTGCAACTCAATTTAACTCCTTCATAGATTACATAGCCAAACTATTCTCCTCTTTACCTCAACAACTACTCCTCTACCCTCCCCACCCCCACCAACAACAGATCTCCCTTCAACCTGGAACCCATTCCCACTTCTACTATAAAAAAAAGCTACTACTCCAACTAAAACCTAACCGGAATGCACCCGACAATCTTCCTACAACCTTCCTAAAACCTACTGCTGGCAATATATCCCTTCCCATTTCCACAGATCCATCAAAGAAGCCTATGACCCACCCATCTGGTGCCAAGCATACATCATCCCACTGCAACAAAGTAGGAAAAACAAACACAGATACCTCCAATTTCAGACTTATAGCTATTCTTTCCCCTCTTTCAAAAATTCTCAAGAAATGTATCCATAGTCAGCTCATGTCATATCTTACCCTAAATAACTTTCTTACTCATACTCAACATGGCTTCCGCCCTGGCCACAGTACCATGACTGCTCTCATGTCCTTTCCCGAAACTACTAATCATGCTCGTGACACTGGTAAACTTATATCTTCCCTGTTCCTAGACCTATCCACAGCTTTTGACACAGTCCCCACCCTCTACTCTTAACTCCGCTCTCATCTCTCAACCTCTCTACCTCCTCCTTAGCCTGTTTTTCAAGCCAACTCTCTGAATGTAAACAAGCCGTTATATGGAAATCCTCAACCTCCACCTTTCAACACACCCCCACTGGGGTCCCACAAAGTTCTGTTCTAGGACTTCTCTTCAATATATTTAATAGCTTTCACCTTGCCATCCCTGACTCATCTATAATCCAATATGCAGACGACTCAGCTATCATCTGCTCTGCCAAGACCCCCTCCGACCTATTTCTAAAAACTCAGTCAGCTTTCTCAAACAGAATCTTGGATGAACAATAACCATCTTACCCTAAATGCTAGTAAAACTAAACTTATGATCTTTTCCTCTCAAGAAACTCCCAAATAGACAAAAACACTTTCTCAATAATCAGTAGTGATAACATCCCAATCGAAATCGTAGCCAACACCAAACTCCTTGGCATCATCATTGATGAGGCCCTAAAATTCGACACCCATATTCAATCCTCCATTTAAAAAAAAAAACACCAAAAACTGGGATTTCTATACAGGCAAAATTGCCATCTCTTGCCCTCCACCAGAAAAACACTAGCATCTTTCTACCTTCACCCCTCTCTTATATATGGTGCCCCCTGTTAAACAATCTACAAATTGGCCTGCAATCCAAGCTTGAGTCATGCTATAACAAAATAAGCAAATTCGCTACCACATCAAAAAACTCCTCCCACCACTACCACTCACTCCATATTCTACAATGGCTCAAACTTCCAAATTACTTAACCTTGCTCAAATTCACTATTGCCTAAAAGCTCATCCACAAACCTACTAGCTGCCCCTCTCTCTCCACTGCACTAAACCCCTACATCCCTAACCGCTCAGATCAGAACACTAAAACCTCCTACAGATCCACAAACTATCACGACCACCTGGCCCACCTCCTACTTTCCTACTCCATCTCTAAATTATGGAATTCTCTCCCACCTGCTATTCGCAACATGCAGGACCATACTAAATTCAAATCTCTCTTGCTCTCATATCGTACTACTATATGGATATGCCCATCCCACTCCCTAACTTAATCCCCCCCCCAGCCATTGAACCTCCCCACTCTCTCTGAAACAACTACTCTTACTTTCACCCTACTGTGACTTTCACCTTCTGGACCCAGTCCTTTCCCCCACTCAAAGATTTTTTTCATATCTATTAACTCCCCACTCTCTCTGAAACAACTACTCTTACTTTCACCCTACAGTGACTTTCACCTTCTGGACCCAGTCATTTCCCCCACTCAAAGATTTTTTTCATATCTATTAAGAATGTCCGATTATTGTACTGTATGATATACTTTCTCTGTGAAATTATTGTGTATTTTACTGTACATTTATTGTATATTTATTTTACTGTACACTACATACTATCTAGAACTGATTGCATATTCTATTTCTATGTAACTGTTTTCTGGAACTTTTCTCCCAAGGCTTCCACTGAAAACGGGCTGTTCATGGCTCAGTGGACTTCCCCGGTTACCAAACTGAAAACAAATATATAAAATTTATAAACAGTAAAACACAAGCAGTGAAAATGATTTTAGTCCCTTTAGTTTTACATACAACCAGAGGATGAGTTGTGGACAATGACAGTGAGCGGAATTTATTTAGGAAGGAAAAACGATGAGTTAAGTGGGATAAGTTGATCCTCCCCCTAAAAAAGGTGGTTTATGACTACCTGATTTGTATGGTTATTTTAGAGCTATGCAGTTAAGGATCGTACACACAACAAAAGAAGAGGGTTGCAATTCAAAGTGGAAAGAGAAAATGATGAAGTAAGGAGGGAGTTCAAGTAAGGAGAGAGGGATTTTTGATGTAGATCCTTCAGGAGATAATGACCATTCAGAATATTGTACTCATAATGCTGCAGAAAGAATTCTAAGAACAAAGCCAAGACATTGCTGGAAATACTGCAAGTAAGGGTACAGAAAATCGGCAAGAGGGGACTGAAATTCTTTGAAGAAAACTGGCAACGAAACCACTGTCTTGGGAGCAAATAACTAGAGAGGGTAAGCAATATGGTGGGATGAAGCAAATATCAAGTTTGAACTGCAGGTCAGAGACAGCCTGGAAGCTGCTGTTAAAAAAAAAGAGAAAATGAGTAAGGCATACAAAATATTGCATGATATCTGTAATCAACCAGAGGAGGTTAGAAAAGTCTGGAAAGGCAATTTACAAGGGAACAAAGGAAAGACTTATGCATGGCTCCCAAGTATGCAACACAGTCCAAAAGATTTAGGATTTTTTTTCTCGGAAATGTTTGCATAAGTATTTTTATACTCCAAGCAGACTACAAAAGAATTTTTTCTCAGGTAGAGATCCACTGTTGGAGGCCTGATGATGAAGAAAGAGGTCATTGAGAGAATGTATTTTGGGAGTGTAATGAGTCAACAGATTTAAAAAAAACTCTGTCAGAAAGACTGAAGGATCAAATGGCTGCAACTAGGGAAATTATTCTTTTCAGCTGAAACACAATCTGAAATGTCTAGATACAGTAAGGTCATAACCAGTACAATTATAGTGATTGCCAGAAAAAGCAATTAGAGGAAATGGAAATCAAAATCTAAACCAACTATATTTGAAGTATTGAATACTGTAAGAGACATAAATGAACTGGAAGTGGGATCTTAAGAAAGTGAAGGAACAAATTACAAAGAAATAAATGAAAATTGTGGGCACAATACATAGGTTCATTGGTAGGTATTAGGCTACTGGCCCTGTGGCCTATATATAAGCCTAGCTAAAAAGGTACCCTGGCTTTCATCACCCAAGAAAATAATTTTCCTGTGCAGAATAATGTTCAGAAGGAGTAGTGAGATTTAACAGAAGGCATGAATTGTGCAATTTATATAATGGTGGACTGTAAGTCTGTGGTTATAAAGACAGAAAATGCATATACTGTATACTTTATGTAAATTAACATGTTAATATGACCTGTTTTCTATTAACTTACGTCTTAAATGATAATTTAATAAATGTGATTAAAAAAGGACTGCCTTGTTCAATAAAAGCCTAATAAGCTGTGTCATCAGTGAATATTGGCTACATCACCAGTTTTCGAGGGATACTCAATACTACGTCCATGGAACACAATGGAAGGGTTGTAAATGAACTTAAAACATTAATAACTGGTCCTAAACTATGTCGGCAATTCAGAAAATTCAGTAACTTTGTTTTAGCATACCTTTTATTGTATGAAACAAATATTAAAATAAAATAAATCTTCTCTTGTCGAGGCCATCAGTGGGATAATTCTTTGGCTGGTACAGTAATTGTTCTAATCAAATAGTTAACCAATAGCTCTCTTAAAAATCAATGGCAAATCTAATGTGCAAGTGACTACTCACTTGTACCCTGCGAGCACAAGAAGATATTGGTAACCAGCCTATATCCTATAAAATACTCTCTAAGAACCTCAGATAGTTCACTCCTGGCTTTCTTGGCAATCGTTAGTCACCTGTCTAAAGACAATCAGGAGCAGCAGATGCTCCTATCTTCAGCAATGGGGTAGTTTTGCATGCACATGCTTTTATGTAGACTTACTAGCAAGAAAATTGATACATATGTGGGCAGTGGCAACATTACACACTGCCCACAATACAATTCATTGTTTTCTTTATGACAATTAAAGCAGGGATTTTGTAATTATAGTAGAAAAATTAAATACATTACTATGGCCTTTTTTATATTCTACTTTGGATAATTACACATTGCTTGTGATCACCAGAAGATGCAATCTCTGTCGGGGTTGCAGTTGGTGGACAAAAGCAAAAGACAGGTAATCATAATAAAGTTATTGTTGCTGTGGGTTGATGGCAGTGGGGCTGAGTAGAGAATGCATACTGTCTAAGAGTTAAAAGATGAAATACATTATTATTTTCATCTTTTTCTTTCACTTCCATTGCAACTAACATCAGAGGGGTACATAGAAGTTGGCTATCTTTTGGGCAGGAGCAGGCGATGAAGGAAAATACAGGGCAGTTACATGACCTGGCTTGCCTTAGGAGAGAGTATGTGTTGAGGAACAAGTTAAAATTTACAGAGGCCATTAAACCTTGCACTTTTCCATAGTCATGCAAGTGTGAAAGCAGAGAGAAATTAAATAATTTGTGAAAAGCAATAATTGAGATGGCTAGTATGAAAGAAGGAGGGGACATTTTTATGTCAGAGAGCAAATAGCTGTACACTGTCAGGTTCATGGTTTCTTTCAGTTTTTTTCACACTCAAACATCAGTGGTGTACCCCAAAGAAGGCTGTCCTTTTCATATGATGCAAGGAAGCATGGTGAACCTGATAACTCAAGGAAGTTACATTATTACTATTGAATAAAAGCTACATGGCATGTTGGGGACAGTGTACATGTGCAGCTAAAAGAAATACAGTACTGTGGACATTCTGTACTTCATTTTTTTTCTCAATGAGACATCAGAAATGTGCATAATGTGACTAACCTTTTGTGAGGGGGCAGGTGGTGTATGAAACTAAAGGGGAATTATATGAGATGCTGAACAATTACTGACATGGTATGTTGGGGGGAGCAGTATCTGTCTTAGAGCAATGTGGCCATTATGCCTGTGTAATGATTTTACAGTCAAAAAGGGTATCCCTCTCTGAAGGGGCACATTCCTTGTGACACTGTACAAAAGGAGCTGAAGGCAATGGCTCTATTTTTAGAAACACCATGAAGTTACAACCAATGTGCATTTTTACTCTCACAGGACACACATATAAAATATACAAAATTATAAATATATTTTGGAAACCACTATTTTTGTCCCTAAAAGTTGTGTTTTCTAGCATTTAAAATGCTACTACAGAAAAAAAGAAAGTGAAAGCAAATCATTACCAGAAAGTGTGACAAGTCACTCAGAAATTCAATGTGGAGCTGCTCAGCTGCCTCCACATCTAGAAGTGCAACCTAACTGCAATCTGTATCCAAATATACAAATTTGCTGTCCAAAACAATATGGTAGAAATTGTCAAATTGCCCAAAGGTATAACCCTATATTGAAAGCACCTACCAAACAGGGCTGCATGGACCTTAGAATATGCCAAGCTGTTAAACTGTTTCCATTAGGTATGAGTACACAACTTTTGCTCAGGTTAGCAGAATGCAGCTCATATCAACTTGTGTTTACTGTGCTATCATCACAACAGAAGTGTACATGTTTTTTTTATTTTACCACCTACGAAAATATCTCTGTTACTACATTTAGGGTGAGGTGTATACTTCATCTACTGACAAAGATACTGTGCTGGCAAATCAGGACTGAAGTGAAATTAAATCCTTGATGGCAATAGCATTCTTGATATATATATATATATATATATATACACATATATGTGTGTGTGTATATATATATATATATATATATATTTTTTTTTTTTACTCAAACATCGTATTAGATTGTACTGAAGTTTTACTGCAGTCTGCCCTGGTGGAACAGACACATGTTTTCTAATGTACAGCCAGTAATTGCCTACCATTACACCTGCCTTCCACATGTGAACTATTTGACGATTCCCCACAAAGGTTGAGATAAACTTATTTCCAGAATATAAGTGCATTAAGTCCTCATTGGACCAGAAGTAAAATAATTTTTATTTTAGCAACCAAAATAATGTTTCTGTTGCTGCATATACTATGAGGTGTACACTCTATCTATTGAGAACAGAAGTGTACAGTCATGTAAATCAGGATGAGCTACAGTGAAATCTTTGTGAGAGAAGGGCATTCTTGAGTACATTTTGCACATATTTCGTTAGATTTCCCCGATGATTTCTAACTGAAAACTACCTTGGAGAAACTGACATATGGCAACTTCAATACAACCTAGCATATCCAGCAATTCGGATAGTTTTTATTTTTACAGTCTGGCTCAGTACTGGATTACACCTGGTTGCTATATAACATCTACTTAACAAGGCCAGGTGAAACTAATTTCCCAAAAAAAAATATGCATTAAATCCTCTTTAGACAAGTAAAATTTTATTTCACCAGTTAAGGCAACAAACATGTCTGTTACTGCATACAGGCTGAAGCCAACAGTTCACATGCAACTATGTAAATCAAGACGGAGATGCGGTGAATTCCTTGGGAACAGAACAGCATTTTTAAGCATGCTTTGTATCTAAGTATCTTACTAGAATTTCCCGATGTTTCACTAAACGGGCACATGGCCTCCTCTACAGCTTGCAAATCATTCATTCCAGAGAGTCTTTGCTGCTATCATCTGTGGCATTTTTTTTTTTTTTTTTACCACTGAGCTACCCGACCTCCTCAAAAGGCTGTGCAAGACTAATGTGCAGAACATATATGCAACTAAGGTCTCAGTCCGTCATAAGAAAAATTCTACATACACCATCAGAATTGTACTTACTTAAACTGAAATTACTAAAATGCTGTGCATCATGCAGCTATGGTGGACAGCTTAAATTCAGTGGTTAGCTGCAATGATGCATTAGGATGCATTTTGTAGCTGATTACCATGATGTTACTACCACAGAAGTCACATAATGAAATCTGCAAGAGACGCTAAACTATAGCCTTTCACAAACAAGCACCACAGGCTTTGGCTTGTATGTCATTACTGCCACAGTATGACATTTCAATCTATAACTGGTTTCTACTACTGGTATTATGCTGAACTTCTGCTCAGTATGCACAGCACAAAAATGGTCAGGAATATTTCTCGACTGAGCCATCATTACAACATAATTGAAAATCCTTTATATTTTCCAGGGAAAAAATAGTTTTGCAATATGCCATAGCTAACATGCCAGATACCTGTGCAACTACTACAATGATTAAGTTCAGCATAATGTTGAAACATAACTCCTAAAAATTAATCTTATATTTTTTCAGATGATCATACCATTGATAGATCCTCAAAGTTTCATAAAGAAATCTCAAAGTGGACCAATATATGATCTTTTACAGACTAGTACATCTGTACATTTACAGGTGCTCACTCCACTGGGACTGGTTAAAAACTTCTTAAACAGAACCAGTAACAGCCTACAATATTTCTTTATTGGGTTGTTACATCAGATGAATAAAGTCTACATATTTCACCATAAAAACACACACACATATTTTTCAGCTGTAACATGCCATGGCTACAAGGTTTCCAGGTGGCTAGAAGAGTAGTGTCAAATTCAGAAGTCTGTTGCTCTAGAACCTCAGAGGTTAGAATAACAGTTTTAGCATTCTGTAGCTGATTTACATGTTATCTGAAAGCTTCATAATGAAATCTTCAAGAAGAATTGAAATACTTTTCACAGAGAGGCACCACATGCTTTAGTTCATAGGTTTTTACCAGTCTGACATTTTGTATTATACTCAATTTCCATTCCAAAAATTGTGTTCAAATTCTGCACAGTACAGCAAATACAATAATGGTGGTAAACACTTATTTAATGAGTTGTCTTTGCATCAGTAGCAAAATCCTCCATATACTACCAGAAAAGTACAGTTGTCTAAGTTGAACTTACCATAACAGTAGATGTTCAAATTATCACTGCTGTAGTAGCCTTAGCTGTATGGGTTATATCCTGCCACGGATACAACAGTCGGCCAGCTTCCAAAGCTTCAGGGCACCTTCCACGCATCAAAACTGTCAAAGCAGCTCAAGATCAGTTGAGTAAAAGACAAGTTTGGGTGTGAAGCCATTCAAAGCATTCCTGCCAGTAGAGCAAAGTAAAGGACAATGCTAGGAATAACAAAAAAATAAAAGTCCACACCCTGGCATAAAAAACAAACCAAAAACAAGGGGGATACAAGGAGGTAGGAGCTACTGCAGCAGTGATCATTCGAACATCTAGTGTTATGGTAAGTTCAACTTAAACAACTGTACTACATTCATCATATTGATCACTGTTGCACTAATCTTAGCTATATGGGTAGAATACCATAGCTAACTAGATTTGGGAGGATGAAGGAGGGTCTAGGATCCCCTGGAGAATGGTCCCAGCAAAACCGGATCTAAACTTAGAAAAATAATCAATCTTATAGTGCTTTCTAAAAGTATGCAAAACTCTAACAAGTGAGCACTCTACTCGCTGTAAAAATTAGTAAACAAAAACGTAGAGTAGTGAGCCTTTAGCAGGAACAAAACCAGCGTTGTAGCGATGTACAAAAATGTACATAAACTCACTGTTAGCAAAAATTCAAGTTACGTACTCACCATAACTATGCATCTGTGTTGTCTATTTTCATTCTTCCTCAACAAATGGGTCTCCGATCCAACTCGCATGTTTCTTTAAATTCTTGGATCTGATTCCAGAGCTTCTCCCTTTACCCATACTGCTAAATTACCTCAGATCGAGTTTGCTGGTACTAGGTATGCCTTAGGGCATACGTAACCACAATAATTAGAAACAGTATAGATACAGAGTAGTGGCTCAAACTGGAAACAGTGGTTCCAATGTACCTCATCAGGTCACTCCCAAAAAATAAGGATACCGGGAAAGTGGGTGGGAAGTTGAAGAAGAATGAAAATGCACAACACAGTTGCATAATTATGGTGAGTACATCATCTTAATATTTGATGTTGCCATTTTCATTCATTCCTCAACAAATGGGGCAGAGTCCCCAACTACAATAATCTTTGGGTGGCCCTCATGGAAGGATATTCCAAAGAATCACAGAGCAAAAAGCAGCCCTGTTCCTGGAAATTATATCCAACTTGTAATGAGCAATAAAAGCATGAGAACTGGATCAAGTAGCCTCAGCAAAAGTATCAATGGAAGCTCTAGCCAAAAAAGCAGATGCTGTAGTCATAAATCTAGTTGAATGAGGTCTTGGAGGTTTGTAAGGACAATTCCCTCAGAGGATAGCAAAATGAAATCAAATCGGTTATCCATTTGGCTAAGGTCACTTTGGATACTGGTTTTCCCAACTTGTTTTTGGCAAAGGAAACAAACAGTTGTTCTGTGGAGATAGAAATGAAATGGTCTATGTACATCTAAAAGGTAGAACATGTACTCTCCCTTATTGTCAAATTTAAGAAAGACTGGCAAATTTATTACTTGAATTATATTTGACTCAGACAATTTTTGGCAAAAACGAAGGATTTGTACATAGTCATTCTGTCTTTGTGAAAAATTAAATAAGGTAGTTTTAAAGAGAGTGCTTGGAGCTCAGAAACTCACCCTGCAGATGTAACAGTGACAAGAAAAATAGTTTTCCAAGAAAGAAATTGTAGATCTGACTTAGCGGAAGGCTCAAAAGGAGAGCGAATTATAGTTTGCAACAGAACATAAAGACCCGTGGAGTAGGATCCTTTATTGGAGGTCTAAACAGCAGTGTACCCTTAAGGAATACTTTATATATTTTAGAAGAGCCTAGCAGGAAGTTATTATGCCCTACGTGATAATTAGAGATGGCCGTGAGCTGAACTTTCATGGTGGAGAAAGTAGCACCACCTTGAAAAGCTGAAGCAAGAAATTCTAACCAAACAGAAATTAGAGCGGTAAAAGGATCCAACTATTTCTGTTCTTCCCAACAGGAAAATCTCTTCCATATACTTTTATAAATTTTTCTCCCAGAAGGCTTCTGGGACGAAAATAAGATCTGGTGAACCAGAGAGGAAAACCAGGACTGTCTAACCACCACTGGAATTGGAGAATGTGGTCAACCTGAGGCCTTGAATGTCCAGATGAATCATCCTCGATGGATGTGATAGTAGATCTGGCAATGTCCAAGGTGGATATATGAGATGAGACCATAGGAATGGGAACCACACTTACAGAGGCAGAAAGAAGCAATGAGGCTTACCTTGCTTTTCACCCATTGCACTTTCTGGAGAAAGTTGGGTATTAAGGTGAGGGGTGGATAAGCATACAGGAGACCAGAAGACCAAGTGTGTACTACAGCATCTCTCAGTGACTCCCCTGAGGGGGAATTAGGGCAAAGAACCTGCTGCACTTGTTGAAGGGGGAGGCAAAAAGGTCACAAGCAAAGTTGACCCCACTGACGAAAATTTTTTTTCTGTCACTGTATGACTGAGAGACCACCCATGAGGCATCAAGATGGTCCTGCTGAGCTTGTCAGCTAAAACGCCAGACTTTCCCGGCATGTGCATTGCTACAAGAAAGAGGTTGGAAGAGAGATCATCCACTGCCATACTCTCATTGCTTCTTGGCAATGGGGGAAAGATCTGGTTCCCCTGTTTGATGATGTACCAAACCACTGTCTGGATAGCGATCATTCCTAGCAGGAGAGACTTCTGAAAGGCCTGTAATGCTAACAAGACCGCTCTCATCTCTAAAACATTGATATGCAAACTGGTCTTTTCTGGGGACCAAGTGCCTTGAACGGTCTGTCCCAAGAAATGCCCCCCCACCTCGACTGGGGATGTCCGTGGTCAATGTGGCCTTCCAGGAAGGAAGGATACAGGAACATCCCTGACAAATCTCATTGGACTACATCCACTAAAATAATGAGTCTTTGCAGGTTCTCAACTTTTATTGGATGTTTCAAAGGGTGTGAAAGCATCAAATCACTGTACTACAAGGGTCCACTGAAGGACTCGCATGTGATGGCGAGCTGTAGGTAATAGCGGGATTGCTGCAGTCATTGAACCTAAGATTTGAAGAACCAATCTTACTTTAGGTGAGGGATGATCTACAATCTGTCGGACATGCAATCTTAGGGGAAAACGTGAAATGACAGTGTTCAGAAGAGCTCCTATAAACTCGCAAGACTTGAAATGGTTAGGGATGGGACTTGGAGAGATGGATTGTGATGCCTACAGATGTACACAACTGGAGAAGGCAATCCTTGGCCTTCTCCAGGAGATGCTTGGTTGGTGCAGAAAGGAGCCAGTCATCTAAATAAGGAAACACTCTGAATCCGTGCAGTCTGACATGAGCTGCCACCACTGAGATGCATTTGGTGAGGCTTTAGTGAGACCAAAGGGCAGGGTTCTGAACTGGTAATGACTGGCTTCCAGCCAAAAGTGAACATATCTTCAAGAGTGTCAGTTTATTTTGATGTGTAAGCAACTGGAAGATCTACAGAGCACATCCAGTCATGCTTCCGTAAAACGGGCAAAATGGACTGAACCATGACCATCTGGAATTTGGATTTCTCCACAAATTAATTTAGACGACTGAGATCCAGAAAAGGTCTCAGGTCCCGTGTTTTCTTTGGGACTATAAAGAACCTTGAATAAATTATGATTGGTCTGGTGGGGCCTTTCGGATGACTCTCTAGCAGCTTTTGAATTTCTAGAGCTGCCATCTCCCCCTGATTGGGTAGAACATCAGGGAGACATCTCTTTTGTGAAGGACTTTGTGAAAATGGAATGAAATACCTTCTGGACATGATCCTTTGCACCCAAGAATCTTTTGTAATGGCTGTCCAGGCATTTAGGTGGAAAGATAAGTGCCCCCAACTGCCTAGAGAGAACAACAGTGGGGCCACCTTTCTGAAGCACTAAAGTGGCCTGTCCAAGAAAGAGTCTTGGGACCCTTGGTTCTGCGGATCCCACTTTGCCATGAGGATGGCATCTTCCACTGTTATTTCCCCCCTCTCCCACTGGGAGAAAAATCCCCACACGAGTCTTGAAAAGGTCCTTCAGATTTTCAGAACCACATTTTCTTATCGCAGCATTGACTCCTGGAAAAAGATCTCTGCAAAGTAGAGAAATAGATTCCAGCAACAGAAAAGGTCTTTCAGTCTTGCTTACTGCTGGAAAGTGTGCCTGTGGGCCCAAACAGGGAAGATCCACCAAAGGGAGCAGTGATGAGTAAGGATTTAAAGGGCTCCGCAAAAATCACACAATCTCCTCCAGGCATGTCTCCTAACATCTATGCCTGAACCAACAGCCCATGAGGAACGTTCAGCTGCATGAAAAATTAACCTCATGGATGCATTAGATATAGACTGCAGGGTGGCCAGTTGGGAGGAATACATTCTCTCTTCCTCTGTCAACATTGACCCTGGAGTAGACTTGGGAGAGTTCCTTCATTAAGTCCCTCTGCAATCTAGTAAAGTGTGCCAGGTAGCTAAGTGACCACAAGGCAAAGGTCATTAAAGTGCAAGCATGATTTCCATATCTCCAATGCCTTAGACTCTATATTTGGAGGATGGATAGTGGAACTCTGTTTGGCTAGTTCCTTTTTGGTGGCTGCTGCAACAACTGTAGCATCTACAGGGATTCCTTTAATTCAAAAGTGCCAGTCTTTAGGGGCTCCAAGGATCTTGTCAACGCAGAACAAATTCTATGGTGTCCAGATCCTTCCAAGCCCGGCAGGAGACTAGGTCTATAGGGTCATCTGCTGGGGGGGGGGGTGTAAATCCAAGATGTAGGCAGACCAGACCCGAAGGCTTACAGAAACACTGGCTCCTCTTAGAAAGGGCTTTGGGAGGACCAACCACTGTTTTGGTGCAGGATCTCTAAAATTTCTCAAAGGATGCATCCTCTGCTTGTGCCCTTGGGGACCCTGTCCTCTCATCAAAATTGGTGACTTCAGTTAAAGATTTTTGGGGGGAATCCAAGTGCCTCCTCTTACACAATCTCTTCTAAGGAACCTCTTCAGTGGGATACACTGGAGAAATATTGGAAAAAGCAGAAACTCCTGAATAGTAAATACCTGGAAGCTCTTCTCCTTGTCCCTGTGGAGTAGGATGACAAGGCTTAGAGCTCAAATCCGATGGAGGAATAGGGAGAGGATCAGAGGAAATTAGAGTTGAAGATGCCCTAAAATGGGAGAAAACCATCTCCACTACCTCAAAGACAGAGGGACGAGGAGAAGTAGAAACCAACCTCACCAGATCTAAAGCTCTGGGAATCATTTGTTTCTCTACCCCTACCAATCGCCTTTCAGAGAAGTGAGTCAGACCTGAGCTGTACAGCACCGAGGCTCCAAAAGACCTCAGGGTCAAAGTTAATCCCCCCCCCCCAGATCCTGGGCTGACACTTTCGTTCAGAGATTCATCCTGCTAAATGGTGATGGTCACTAAACAGGTCAGGGGAAGCGCTGGAGTCGAAGAAGAAGGTAGTATCTTCAGATCCAACAATTCAATTCTCGGCACGCTCAGATATGATGGCTCTGAAATTGTGGGTCACATTGGAGGAGGAGTCACTATGGGGCGTGAAGGTGGCTGAAGGCTCACAAATCCAATGCGTGATGAAGTTGGCAACACCCCCATCTGGATTTGTGCTCTAAGGACCTTCCTCATATCCTGTCCACATCTGCCTAAGAAAGACTTCGGGAGGTCCTGACTGAGGAAGAAGTGGAGGGAGATCGAGACAGTTCTTGGGAGACTCCTGTAAAGAGAGAGAACCGTGTCTAGGAGACACTGGCTCTGCAGAAAATTGAGGACCCTGGATCTGAGGGGACTTGACTGCAGAAACTGTCAGATCCAACACTTTTTTGACTTTAGTCAGCAGATCTGATCTTGCAGCAGGACCAGAAGACAGCACAGAAGAGTGCTTTCTAAGCTGCCTGGGCTCCAATGACCTTGGCATTTCTGAAATGGTTTGAGCTCCAGAAGTAGAAGCATTAGTAGAGGAAGAGCTGGCAAAAGACCCTTCAGCATCAACTTATTCTGTCACTTACTGCCCTCAAACTCAAATCAGAGCATACATCTGTAAATGAGTAGGGCCTACTCAATACATGCACTCCATGTGGTCATCAGAATCGGATATACTATGCCTGCAGGAAGTGCATTTCTTAAACCCAGTAGGATTTATCAGCTATACCAACAACTATGCAACTGCTGAGACACAGAACAAAACTCTAACAGCTGCTGTCAAAAAGTACACTAAAGTATATAAAGATTTTTTGTTTTTAAGGAAAGAGAAGAAAGAAAAAAGACAAAGGATATCTATCAACAATGGTAGAAAGAATACCTTACAAGGTACAGGAAGAAAGGCCTAATACCAACTATGGTATGATAAAATACCCAAATAAGTAATCAAAAGAGTAAAGAGAGGAAGGGAAATAGGTTGAAAAACTGAAGAAAGAGAAAAAAACAAATTCTATTTTTTTACTCACATCTAAAAAGGCATCCTAGAGCTAGACGGAATGTGATCCCGACTCAATTGTTACAGTGGCAAATGAGATCTGTGGTCACGTAGCAGTAAGGGGCATAAATGGGTAAAAAGAGGAGCTCAAGAGTCGGATTAAAAAATCTGAAGAAAATGGCAGAGTCGGATCTGGGACCCATTTGTTGAGGAATGAATGAAAAGGACAACATCCTATCCAAAGTTTATTTAAAAACCCCTGTTTGTTTAGTGCTTTTGTCTCAGTACACGGGACTTCCTCGGAACCATTAAAAATCAATGATGTAATTTCCTTTTATAAAGGCACTCAAATCTCCTATTAACTAATCAAATAAACACATTCTTATTTAAAACACAAATCTCTTTTTTTAAAAACCATTCTAAATAACAAAAAATATTATTCTAGATAGTAAAAAATATTATGTATGTCATCTATTAAGACGTGTCAATCATCTATTAAAACAATCACAAAATAACTAAGTGAATAATAAATTGCAAATTCCGACAACGGTGTGTGAAAAATTCAAAACTTAGAAACCCTAAGTTTTAAAACAGGTTTAACTGATAGATGTTCATTAAGTCTAGGTGGGAAGCTGGTGTTTGTTTCTAACTGCCATAAATGTTCCTGATGTTAGAGTCTCAACTCCCATTCGCCCCTCTGGGATCCAGCAATAGCCTTTCTATAATAGCAAATTTGAATCCGTCAAACCCTGTACATACAACAAAATGTTTGTGAAGGGCGCCATCTGTGTTGAGTAAGTATGCCATATACATGTTCATACATCCTCTTACAGAGGGGCCTTTCAGTTTAAACAATGTAAAATGACGGACATTGGGTACACTTAGCAATGTAAACCAACCCTCTAGTTAAATAGTTCTCCTTTAAGTAATCTAAGAGTGGTATGTGCTATGCTGTCCAAAATCAGTATGTCACTCTCAGAAATACAGGAACACTGCCTACAAGTTCCACACTTGATGGTAACACATTTCACATTCTCTAAACTGAATGTAGTACTTCTCAAAATTTTCTCTGAGGTTACTAGGAGTCTTGTAGACAAACCATGGTTCCTTACCTTGGGTATTAAGTATAGACTGATTAGTTTTAAAAATAGCCCAGTTCTTTGTTATGTCCTTTACCTTCATAGGCTATATGCACTACAAGTGCTCTCTCTAAGTTCGAGACAGTATTTATTCCATCTTTCTTTTCCTAAGCAGACTCCTAACAGGGCCTTGTACAATATGCCCTATTGCTGCACTACATTATCGATAATTTCTTCCACAAAGTTTTTTAGGTATCCCCTACTAAAAAACATTTTTTTTAAAAACATCCATTCCCTTTAACAATGAATCCCTGGATGAGGTCAACCTTGCTACCCTTACAGCTTGCCCTTTTAACAGGGATCTTCTTTTGAGCTAATGGGTGTGAGCTAGAAACCTGCAAATAACCATGGTTTCCTGTAAACACTTGACACAAAACCCATATTTGAATATTGGATAGGAGTATCTAAATAGTGGACGACACTTTCATGATAATGGTATGTGAACCTTAAAAACTCTGTGGTGTTATTAAAAATTCAACAAAGTTGTCCACCAAAGCATCATGTCTACCCTCAAAATAAAATAGTAGAAAAATCACAGGTATGACCTTCAAGATCTAAAATATTCTGATGTAAAAATGTGTCATTTCCCAAGCATATACATTTCTCAATTGTACAGATTTTTGCAGAATGTCCAGATTTTTGCCTCATATTTTTTATATGCTCCTCATAAATTTTTGGTTTTCTGGCAAATCATTGAGGACAGAAGCAGAATATAATGACACGTCTGAGTTACTGACTTCATACTCTTTAGAAAATTCATGCAAATACAAAATCTGCTATTCTATCAGCTTTCTATGTTTGTAAGAGCCATATTTAAAAACTGTTCCTATTTTTGGGCCTTTGTCCCCCCATTATATATGGCTTTGTCCAGATTTCTTGGTCTTAGAGTTTGAGAGGTATACACAAACTAAGTTGGCATATGTTGGAGCACATGCTGCTCCCACAGCAACACCCAGTGATTTGTTTCAAAACTTCACCTTCAAAATTTATGAAGTTGTACTCCAATATTACCTCCACAAGTCTCCAATGAGGTTGAAGTCTTGTGTTTCAAAAAATTCACAGGATGATAATCCCTAATGAAAATATTCCAAAGCCTCATCCTTGGGGATACAGGAGAATAAAATAGCATCTATAGTTAAAAAAATCATTTTTAGTTACTGTCTCACAAATCCTACTTTAAATGCAATAAGAAGTCCCAGGAATCTTCAGCAAGTGAGGGTACCTGTTGAAAACTTGTTTAAATTTCTGACTCTTAGACCCTTGGGTCCCTACAATGGGTCTAAATGATAGTTCTTGGATGTTTTTGTGTAAGTTCACGATTCCAAAAGTAATCAGAATCCTAGGAATGGCATTGTCAAAAAGTCACACAAGGAACAAGGATAATGTAACAAAACACTTGTCCAATTGTAGGTCAGTTCTCATATAGGCAATATTCACCTGGTTCCATGATACGGCCATGTAAGTTTCACTGCTGTGCAGTGTATCCAACATTGCCCTTAAATAATTCAAAGCATCATTCACTACCAGACCAGCTCCCTTGTCCAGTTGCATGAGTCTGATGGATCTGTCAGTGGTAATTTCTCTCAAAATATGTGCCTCTTCCCTTGACAGATTGTATTATGGGATGAAGGTAAATTATAGATCTCTTCCATACATGCTGTCTCAAGTGTACTAACTAAGGGGTGTAACACTTGAATTAATAGTACATTCAAGGTATGGAGTATCCTTTCTCCCTCATTTTTAGGTTCAGAAAAAAAATGGAGAGATGGATACTTTGGTTTAAAGTACACTCAGATACCACTTTATGCATAAAAGAAAGATTAGTTCTCAAACAAAAACCCATCTCTATGGAAAAGGAGGTAGGGTTGACGAACCATAAGAGCTTGCAACTTATATACCCTTCTTGTACAGAGGTCACAGCAATAAGTAAAACTGTTTTCTGTGTTAAGAACCTCAAGTCAGCCAGATTAGTTGGTTCAAATGGAGCAAGTATTAACCTCTCTAAGGCAAAATAAAGATTCCAAGGAGAAGACATTGGTTTACTTGGAAGCCTCTTATGCAAAACCCTCTTCAAGAACATTTTGTCATATGACTGCTGTGATGTTCCTCCTCTGGGATTCTGATCAAGGAGTCTCAATCCTCACCATGGACACTGGTGAGGGACATTCACTTGGAACAGAAATAGATACACATAGTATTTCCAGATGCAGCTCTCTGCATCACACACTCAAGCCTGTGGGCTGGGCTTCTCTCTCTCTCCAGGCCCCATTTAATACTCTCCACTGATACAGAGTTGAGTCCTCAGCAGAGTCTTCCAAGCGAAGTCCATCACCCTCACTGTGAAACCAGTGCTGTGTCCCTGCTCCAAGCCACACACACAGACACACAGACAAACAGACACACACACACACACACACACACACACACCAGGCAAGGCTGGCACAAATTTACCAGCAATGCCCCCTTTGCCCAGACTATAAGGTAGATACTGCCACCACAACACTTCAAAGCCAGCTACTCTAAAGCTCTTACAAGGGTACCCAATTATATGGAGTAAAATTAATATTAAAACAAATATATGAAGAGGATCACCAAAGGAACACTGCAGCACTAAATCCAGAAAATGTACTGAAAAAAGTTAAGCGCTTTCGTCAAAATCACAAGACTTCATCAGAACAAGAAAATACAAAAAATGCCACATTTAAATACCCTAACCCTTACAGCCATTGGTTGACAAAGCAAACATCATTTCCTGTAAAATTAAGCAGTTTAAAAAGACAGTAACAAATAATCACAGTAACTGCCCATTACAACACACCAAATGCCACCTACCATCCACATAGACATTAATGTATTATGTATTGAAGTATGATTTAAAACACAGATCTTAAATAAAATCACATAAAAAAAGCTGATTTTAGTTTTAATACAGAACTAATGGATAACTTGTCATTGAGCCCAGGTGGTTGACATGCATTTAATTTGATCTGCCACTTGAGCTCTAAATATTCAAGAAAGTCATCGTCAGGCCCCCCTTGTGGACCCAGGTCTACTTGTTCAAGTACAAAAATTTTTAAATAATGTGTCAGTGTTCCTTTATATGCTTAAATAAAGCATTGGTTTCTTTACTTTTTAGTATATCATAGCTGTGTTGATATATTCTTTGTCTGAGGGCTCTGACTGTCTTCCCCACATAGTACCTCTCGCATACCATACAGGTTGCAATATATACCACTCCCTTGGTGTAACAGTAACACTTCCTATTAGTAGTAATTTTACCATAGTCCCCGACTCTAATGGAATCAGTGTCCAATATATAGGGGCAGTGTCCACATCTCCCACATTTAAAAGTTCCACCTAGCCCTGCCTTTAACTTTTTCCTCTCCACCAGGCCTTTCAAGGAGGTGCCCTTTTTGTAAACCACAAGAGGTTTTCCCCCCAACCTTTTGTTGATCTTCTCATCCAAACAAAAAATGGTCCAAAAATCATAAATTCTTCTAATGTTAAAAAAAATCCCTAGTGAAGGGCAGGACACATGCCCTAGTAAAACTGTCAGTTCTGACCAAACCAGAGGTTCTATTCAGACCTTCAGGCTTCTCCAGGAGTGTAGAATAAATACCCCCAGCTCTTTTTGATTTGACTTCTTCAGCTATGTTGTTGACAAAGTTAAAGGGGTAACCTCTTTTCTGCAACATTCCCATTAAGACATCACATTCTTTAACAAAATCGTCCTGGTCAGACACCATTCTGGCCAATCTCACGTATTGAATAAAAGTAGAAAATCCAGCCAAGAAAAAATGTGCAAAGCCCAAAGCCACAGGACCCGGATGACAAAAGGAAGTCGAAACTAGTACAAATATTCCGGACACTTTAATATAGTCAAATCACAGTAAAAACAAATAAAACAATAATCTTAAGTGCTTTCGCTCAGTCAATACAGAGCTTCTTCAGAAGTGAAAATTGCAGTTGTACTTACAATCGTTAAATAGTTCTAATTGCATCACATGACTCTTCTACCCCCACCCTCTTTTAAAATTAACTCCTGTCATGTGTAATACAAATGTCGACAAGAGTAAATAATTTAGAGTGAGGCACAGAGTGAAAGATCAAAGTGACACCTGTATATTTGTGTACAACCTTAAATCTAACATACTGCTAACCTAAAAGAAAATATACAAAAGACCAGTATTGAAAGAGTGTCTTTGCCAAAAAGTCTTAAAACCCATCCAGAACTGTCCCCTTAAGTTGATCTAGTATAAAACACTAAAATGTGGTCTTAAAAATGTGTACCTTTATAGCCGGGTCATTCTAAGTTTGAGAACACTGCTAATGCTGATGATGTCATTCAACCCAGGGACCCTCCCTGAGTCTAATTTAAGTTGCCACAATAATTCACAGTATTCGAGCCTAGTTTCCCAATTGCCACCTCTCAAATCCTTAGTCACCCATTCTAATATTAAGAACTTTAAATTCATGTCCTTACAAACTAGTGAGTGCTTAAAAAAGGCATTATTTTCCTTGCCCCTGGAGACGTCATACAAATGCTCGTAAACTCTTCTCCTCAGCTGCCGTTCTGTTTTCCCCACATAAAAACTAAAACATTGTGCATAACCCCAAGTAGACCACTCCTTTTGTTCCACAATTAAAATGTTCAGAAAATTTAAACTTAAAGATACGCTTTTTATTCCTTCTAGAAAATTTAGAACAGGTGACTAAGGATTTGAGAAGTGGCAATTGGGAAACTAGGCTCGAATACCGTGAATTATTGCGGCAACTTAAATTAGACTCAGGGAGGGTCCCTGGGTTGAATGACAACATCAGCATTAGCAGTGTTCTCAAACTTAGAATGGCCCGGCTATAATGTACACATTTTTAAGACCCCATTTTAGTGTTTTATACTAGATCAACTTGAGGGGACAGTTCTGGATGGGTTTTAAGACTTTTTGGCAAAGACATCTTTCAATACTGGTCTTTTGTATATTTGTCTTAGGTTAGCAGTATGTTAGATTTAAGGTTCTACACAAATATAGAGGTGTCACTTTGTTCTTTCACTCTTTGCCTCACTCTAAATTATTTACTCTTGTCGACATTTGTATTACACATGACAGGGGTTAATTTTAAAAGAGGGTGGGGGTAGAAGGGTCATGTGATACAATTAGAACTATTTAACGATTGTAAGTACAACTGCAATTTTCAATTCTGAAGAAGCTCGGTATTGACCGAGCAAAAGCGCTTAAGATTATTGTTTTATTTGTTTTTACTGTGATTTGACTATATTCAAGTGTCCGGAATATTTGTACTAGTTTGGACTTCCTTTTGTCATCCGGGTCCTGTGGCTTTGGGCTTTACACAATCTCACGTATTGACCCTTGACAAGGGATTTTTTTCTGATGCAGAGGGTGGCAACTCTCAAAATGCAACAAAGAGTTAGAATAGGTAGGTTTTCTATAAAGCTGCGAAGTAAACCTACCCTTAAAGTGATCTTTCTTAATAGTAACATCCAGATAATTCAAGGTGTCAAGGTCCTTGGTCATGGTAAATTTCAAAAAATTGGTAGCGTTGTTGATGTAAAAGAAGAACCTGCTCAGGTCATCTTCGCTCCCATGCCAAAATAAGACCATATCATCCAGGTACCATCCATATAGTACCCACATGTCCTTGAATTCAGAGTGATCTACGTAGAGGTCTTCACACTGTGCTAATACAATGTTAGCAAATGACGGTGCGCAACATGCACTTATTGCCACCCCCTGCACCTGCTTGAATAAATGCCCCTCAAAAGTGATAAAATTGTTGGCCAGAACCATTCCATTTCCATACAGGACCTGACAGTAAGGATAGTGTCATGGTTCAATGTACTGTTTAAGCATAAACAGTCATAGAACCATTCTAGCCCAACATCATGGGGTATTACTGAGAAGAGGTCACAAATGTCAATGCTGACCAAGATCAAGTACAAGTAAACGGCCTGAAAGCTGACACCACAAAAGTCGAATGAATTCACCAGTTGATATTTATTGTAAAAACAGACCACAAAAAAACGTATCACAAGCGCTTTCGCTAGAATGTTCCTAGCTTTTTCAAGTTCATACACATTTACAAAACATCAGCTTAAATAGCTGCTTGCAATGAAATAAAGCAATCATAAAACAATTAAAACCTAATTAGGAACTAATTAAAGCCTTTCATTTTGTTAAAGGATCTACTTACTAAAAAATATTTTAAAACTCAGATATGTGACACAACTCATTGTATACAATTAAAAACACTTCTAAACAAACAATGTATTTCCTATTACACAATAGAAAAAGTAGAAAAACTGCATGTTAATATCTACATAATGTTGGACACATAAAAAATGTGCCTGTTACTAAGTGCAAGGCAATTTACTTTACTCATATCACATTGCCAAAGCTTGAATAAATAATGTGCTTGTGAATAAAAGGCACAAAATTAGGCTCGACCAAAAAGCATGAAGAAAATGAATAAATGAATAGATGAAATAAGTAAGGAAATACCTACAACCAAAAGAAAGACAGAAGATACCAAAAAGAGTAGAAGAAAACAAGGGAAATACAATGCAAAAACAGTAACAACTAAAAAACCTGGCACCTTTAAATGTGGAGCATGCCAACAATGCTATGCAATTTTGAACAGCAAAGGCATTTATCTACCGTCCAGAAAGATGAGGGTGGATTCCCCTATGCATTTTACATGCAATTCAAGAGGGGTAGTCTATTTGGTTGTGTGCATGTTCTGTAAAAGTTTTTACGTAGGGAAGACGGAAAGGGAAATTAAGAAGAGAATGTATGAACATTTTTATGATTTAACTAAAAACAAAGAAACTAATGCCCTTTTCAAGCACTTCCTTGTATGCCCACATCACAACTTTAAATTTATGATTCTTGAGCAGATAAATAAGGATTCCAGAGGTGGGGATTGGGAAGCCACCCTGGAATACAGGGAACTAGTGTGGCAGCTTAAATTAAATGCAGCAAGTTGGCCCGGGTTAAATGACACCATTAGTATAAAACCTATTTTAAAACTTAGGAGGGCTAGATTATAAGCATAGTACATCAGGGGTGCTCAGTGCACACTCTATATATAGTTCCTCCCTTTAGAGTAGGTAATGTACAGTTTATGGGTCACTTGGTTTAGCCGCTTGTTTCCCTGTTCATTCTCTTATTTCTTCATTCTTTCATCTTGTTTACTCCGTTCTATTTTGTATTTCCCTTGTTTTCTTCTGCTCTTTTTGGTATCTTCTGCCTTTCTTTTGGTTGTAGGTATTTCCTTACTTATTTCATCTATTCATTTATTCATTCTCTTCATGCTTTTTGGTCAAGCCTAATTTTGTGCCTTTTATTCACAAGCACATTATTTATTCAAGCTTTGGCAATGTGATACGAGTAAAGTAAATTGCCTTGCACTTAGTAACAGGCACATTTTTTGTGTCCAACATTATGTAGATATTAGCATGCAGTTTTTCTACTTTTTCTATTGTGTAATAGGAAATACATTGTTTGTTTAGAAGTGTTTTTAATTGTATACAATGAGTTGCGTCACATATCTGAGTTTTAAAATATTTTTTAGTAAGTAGATCCTTTAACAAAATGAAAGGCTTTAATTAGTTCCTAATTAGGTTTTAATTGTTTTATGATTGCTTTATTTCATTGCAAGCAGCTATTTAAGCTGATGTTTTGTAAATGTGTATGAACTTGAAAAAGCTAGGAACATCCTAGCGAAAGCGCTTGTGATACGTTTTTTTGTGGTCTGTTTTTACAATAAATATCAACTGGTGAATTCATTCGACTTTTGTGGTGTCAGCTTTCAGGCCGTTTACTTGTTCTTGGTCCTATATTTTGTTTTTGCTGGTTGACCAAGATCAAGTCCTTGTGGCACATAATGTTCTTAACTTTAGACAAAGTCCCAGGAGTCCTTGATCACCAGGTCTCTGTTATCGAGGGTGTGCTTAACAGTGTTGTCAATATATTTAGCCAAACTGAAGGTTTTAGAAGCTTTTGCATCGACAATCGGTCGTAAGAGGGGTCAGAGATACTCATGTATTTTAGGGATTCCAAAAATGGTAGGAATCTTAGGATGCTTAGTTTCCAAAAATCTAGAAGTTTCTACAGTAATTTGCTCATTGAGTAAAGTTGTTCAATGTCTAAGTCTATACGCCTGTAGGATATATTCAACTCATTTTTGGAAACCTCTGTGCATGTGTCGCTGTACAATAAAGTCAGTCATTTTACTATTGTAACAACACACATCCCCAATAATTCCTCCCCCCTTATCTGGTTTCATAATCCTGATTTCATCATTCTCCAAAATATCACGGAGCAATGTAATTTCTTGCCTAGTTAAATTATTGGCCCCATTATTATCAAGAAGGTTTTTGTTGTTATTTTTGGCAACCACTTTTCTGAATTCATTTTCACACAGGGACTCGTACATTTGTACTGTATGGTACCATAGGAGGAATGAAAGCACTTGGTCTATTTAATCGGCCTAGATTCCCCTGCAACATGCATTGTCCAGCCCCCTCCTGTGAAAAAAAGAGTTGCAAATTCAACTTTCTAGTGAATAATTTAAACTCCAAAATAGTACTGACAATGTCACTACCAGTTGTTGGCACAAAGTTAAGCCCTTTTGAGAACAGGTCTGCCCAATCAGTACTCACAGTTGTCCTACTATAATTGTAAACGCTGAAATCATGCTCAAGATTCTTCACAATGGTACATTCATACATCCCATCCCTTTCATTGGTATCATTCATCACCGCCAATACTGTTGTTGTCTCCCCCTCCTCCATTGATTCGGATAATTCATTTGTCCATACCCTCAGTTCCCTTGACCCCCCCCCCCGATACATCAATCGCTGGGATCTCCTCAGAGGCGGTGGTTCTAAAGGGGCATTGTTATCCACTGAATCTACCACATCATCATCTTCATTAATTACATTTACTGCTTCACATCATTAAGCCCACCTAGCTTGTTGGCCCAGGGGTGGGTCAGGGTAAGCCATCCCCTCATCATGATCATTTTTATCCCTGAACAGTTTTCTTTCTTTCCTTTTTTTGCAATTGCACCAAGTCACTATCAACACTTTTAAATAAATGATTAAATTCAACCACCCTATGTTCAAATAATAAATCACGCTTAATTTCAGTATCAAGTTTGTTAATGTCCTTTAAAATAGCAGCCATTTTCCTATTATCAGTAATAAAAATGTTTAACAACTCACAACCTTGCTTACTGAAAAAGTTCTTTAAGTCCCGGTGTAACTGGGAGTCCTTAATAAGCTCAGTCAGATAGTTCCATGTCTGAAGGCCCTTGGGAATCTTCTATCTCCTTACACACTTGTGCAGATATTCATTTTCCAATTGCAAACTTTTGTACCTGAATAAAGCTTCCTTAAAACCCCGAAACTGTTGCTCGAGACTGCTGTGTTGGTTGGTAGCGTTCATATTCTGTCCATCAAAGATAATTCCGTTCCTGAGCCACTGCTCAAACGAAACTGATGGCATGTTGTCATTACGTGCATCTAGCGTGTTGCTAGATGCTAGTCCACTCCCATTTACATTATTGCTGTCTGCCAGACAGCATTCATAAGAGTGATTGTTAGAATTAGTGCTCCTTTGTGCTGGAGTAATCACTGAGAGGTCAGGACTCGATATACCAGTATTACTGAGCCCCTGAATACGATGATCCGCTAATCGACTCAAAAGTGACTCTACCTTTGCAGAAAGCCCAGCAACAGTAGATGCAAGTTTTGCCACCGTTTGAGCAATAATGTTCAAGTCCATGCTGCCAGTGCTACTGGGTTGCTCCCCTCCATCCATGACTAAAACAGACTTTGAAATAACTAACACCAAAACCAAGTAAAAAATATATGAAGAGGATCACCAAAGGAACACTGCAGCACTAAATCCAGAAAATGTATCGAAAAAAGTTAAGTGCTTTCGGTAAAATCACAAGACTTCATCAGAACAGGAAAATACAAAAAATGCCATATTTAAATACCCTAACCCTTACAGCCATTGGTTGACAAAGCAAACATTTCCTGTAAAATAATTAAGCAGTTTAAAAAGAAAATAACAAATAATCACAGTGACTGCCCATTACAACACACCAATTGCCACCTACCATCCACATAGACATTAATGTATTATGTATTGAAGTATGATTTAAGACACAGATCTTAAATAAAATCACATAAAAAAAGCTGATTTTAGTTTTAATACAGAACTAATGGATAACTTGTCATTCAGCCCAGGTGGTTGACATGCATTTAATTTGATCTGCCACTTGAGCTCTAAATATTCAAGGAAGTCATCGTCGGGGACCCCCTCATGGACCCAGGTCTACTTGTTCAAGTACAAAAAATTTAAAATAATGTGTCTGGTGTTCCTTTATATACTTAAATAAAGCATTGGTTTCTTTATTTTTTAGTATATCACAGTTGTGTTGATATATTCTTTGTCTGAGGGCTCTGATTGTCTTCCCCACAACAAAGATCAGGTCCTCGTGGCACATATTGTTCTTAACTTTAGACAGAAAGTCCCAGGAGTCCTTGTTCACCAGGTCTCTGTTATCGAGGGTGTACTTAACAGTGTTGTCAATATATTTAGCCAAACTGAAGGTTTTAGAAGCTTTTGCATCGACAATCGGTTGTAAGCGGGGGTCAGAGATACTCTTATGTATTTTATTAAGGTTGGGGGGGGGACCTCTTGTGGTTTACAAAAAGGGCACCTCCTTGAAAGGCCTGGTGGAGAGGAAAAAGTTAAAGGCAGGCCTAGGTGGAACTTTTAAATGTGGGAGGTGTGGACAATGCACCTATATATTGGACACGGATTCCATTAGAGTCAAGAACTATGGTAAAATTACTACTAATAGGAAGTGTTACTGTTACACCAAGGGAGTGGTATATATTGCAACCTGTATGGTATGCGAGGGGTACTATGTGGGGAAGACAATCAGAGCCCTCAGACAAAGAATATATCAACACAACTATGACATACTAAAAAAAATAAAGAAACCAATGCTTTATTTAAGAGTATAAAGGAACACCCGACACATTATTTTAATTTTTTTGTACTTTATCAAATAGACCTGGGTCCACGAGGGGGGCCCCGACTATGACTTCCTCGAATATTTAGAGCTCAAGTGGCAGATCAAATTAAATGCATGTCAACCACCTGGGCTCAATGACAAGTTATCCATTAGTTCTGTATTAAAACTAAAATCAGCTTTTTTATGTGATTTTATTTAAGATCTGTGTTTTAAATCATACTTCAATACATAATACATTAATGTCTATGTGGATGGTAGGTGGAAATTGGTGTGTTGTAATGGACAGTTACTGTGATGATTTGTTACTGTCTTTTTAAACTGCTTAATTATTTTACAGGAAATAATGTTTGTTTTGTCAACCAATGGCTGTAAGGGTTAGGGTATTTAAATATGGCATTTTTTGTATTTTCTTGTTCTGATGAAGTCTTGCAATATTGACAAAAGCGCTTAACTTTTTTCAATATATTTTCTGGATTTAGTGCTGCAGTGTTCCTTTGGTGATCTTCATATATTTTTACTTGGTTTTGGTGTTCGTTATTTCTAATAATAAAACAAATGGTAATGTTTGACCAAGGCTTTCTGGAGGGGCACAGTGTCACCAAATAAATACAAGTATTCTCCAAGATCAGCTACAATGAAAAGTTTAAATATATTTAATAAACAATAAAAGAACATGAAAATACTAAATATCTATTCACAATAAACACAAGTTTTAATCACAGTAAATATTAAAAATAACTAATACTACATTTTCCTGACTTATCTAAAGAATTATTGTCCCCTAGTTCACTTACTAGAGCAAGGAGAGATGATGAGGTGAGTGGTCCTTCCTTGTCTGATTTCACAAACAGACTGCCCTGACACTTCTATCTCATCTAGTATTAAAACTGCCATTTCAGTGCTGGATTACAGAATGACATCACATACATCTGGTCATCTGACTATGGTTCTCACACTTCAGGAAACTGAAGCAGACTCTTGCACATGTGTGTCATAATACACACAGAGAACTTTGCTAAGATGTGTTATAGCATCTGGAAGCTATAAAACCATTAAAAAAATTTTCACCCTTCCAGGGTGGCAATTAGTTCACCCCCAAGGACAACACAGGAGGATTCCTAGTCCTGGTTTTCACAGACATTTTGTTTCTGGCTGCAGTCAGAACTCTAAGATACAATCTTTATGGCCTAAACCAGGTAATTTAATTTCAGACTATTTTTCAAAGTTAAATGGACTGCGATTAACTTCTTCTCTTCCAGTGTCCTCTATTACAATATATTCATTTCAACAGTTACAATACAGTCTGACATACAGGTGCATTTCTTTTCTGTCCAGTAGGACCCACTGTTGGTACATTTTTAATACAAGCAGCTTTACAAATGCATTTTCAACACAAGTACCTGTACAAATCAGTTTGATATACAAATGACATAATTCTTTACCAAACCTCCAGCTAGCTATGCTGGCATGTGTTACACATCCACTGTCCTATTTCTCCTGCCATAGCTGGCACTACCTGAAATTATCACAACTGTCTTCAAAGAGGAGGATCCATTGGGTAAACATCTGAAATGGCCGATAAATGAACCCTGACAGAGGCATAAGAAAGGCCATGTGCTAGTTAACTCATACAAATACTGTAAAACCAGAAATCAAATAGCCCTGAATGGATGATGGTCATGTTGTTGGCACCAACTAGAAAACCTTTTAAATTTGCTAATATATGATTTTTTAGCAGGCTTTCTTGCCTCCATTAGTAGCTCCTGCACATCCTCTGAAAACAGGTGCCTAAAAGGAATAAGACCCAATCATCCAGGCAGTCAAATGAAGATGACTGATAGGGTGCATCAACCACCACTGTTCTTGTGTCAGTAGATCCATTCAGTGAAAAAGCTTACGGTAATTACCCCTGGCCATTTCCAAAACAAGGGAGAACCACGGTTGCCTGGAACAGAAGGATGTCACCACAATGACCTTGGGGGATTCCTTCTAAATATTCAGAAGAGCCCTGGATATTAGTGGAATGGGTGGAAAGGCATACAGGAACATTCTGTACAATGAAAAGGCATCTGTTTTCCAGGCCTCCTTGCATGGAGTCTTGAAACAGAATTTTGCCAGATGACTGTTCAGAGAGGAGCCAAAGAGGTCTACTAGTTTCCATTTGTGACCGTCTTCTCTGGTCCTGCTTAGCTTGTCTGCCATACAGTTTTCATCTGACAAAATGTATGCTGCCTGCAGAGTGAGATTGTTCTGTGAAGCTACATACCAGCTGACATGGCTAGTCTGCAAAGGGGTACACAACTGGATTCCCCCTTACTTGATGTACCACATGACTGTGGTATTGTCTGTAACCTCTGAAGATGTCTTGTGGAGCAAAGATGGTTCAGAGAATTGACTGCCTTGATAAGGGCAAGCATCTCTGACAGTTATGTCCTTGCATCCATTCTTGTTGTGCCACACTCCCTGCACTTTTATCCCTCCCAAAACTGCCCCAAGCAAAGTGCAAAGCATCTGCGGTGACTGACTGTTTTGCAGCACGTACTGAAAAAGGAAGCCCTAGATTTATGGATATTTGCTGACTCCACCAAAATATTTCTCTTATGACAAACCCCAGTACTGAGATCTGTAAAGATAAAGGGTGTTGATGCTGGGATTAGAAAGACCAGGGGTCAAGCGATGCCATGAAACCTAAAATTCTGAGGTATTCCCTAGCAGTGACGATAGTCAAAATGGAAAACCTTAAAAATAGATCTAGAAAAATATCTATTTTTTTCTTCCTGTGGAAGAAAACCCGTTTGAACTGAGGTGTCTAGCTGACAACCTAGGAACACAATTCTGTGTGTGGGAGTCAAACATTTTGAATGTTCTCTTGTAATTCCAGCTTGTACAAGAGATCTCTCACCCAACAGAAAAACTCCTGATATTTTGAAAAAGACTATGCAAAGATTAGCAAGTTGTCTGAATATGGAAAAATGTGAATACTCTAGCCTGGAATGAGCTACAATGCGAGTCAGACACTTCATGAAGATTTTTGGTAAGTGGATAAGGAAGAGAACTGATAATGTGATCCAGACACACACAACCTTCAGAAAAAACTGAGGTCGGGATGAAAAGGAATGTGATGATAAACATCTTTTAAGTCTAATGTTAGCAGGAAACTTGAAAGAGGAAGAAGAGGTAACAGGTTCTGAAGTGACAACATTCTAAATTTGGGCACAATCATAAACAGGTTTAGAAAAGAAAGATCCAGAACTGGTCCCAAAGCATTTTCTTTTTTTTGGCACTAAGAACATCCCTGAATAAAACTCCTTCCCCATCTGGGGGAGAGGAACTGGTTCCATCATTCGTCAGGACAGCATGTGATGAAGAATGGGAGAAAACAAAAAGTCTGATATGCAAGATGAGGAATGACCCCCTGGAAAAGAGCAATTTCCTCCAACTGCCATCTGCAACCCTGATGAATGATTTTTTTTCAAAACCCATTTGTCTGAAACAATTTGTTGTCCAAAAGAAAAATGGAGATTCAGACATTTTGGAAGAGAATAGGGGCTGGAGGGGGTCAGAAGGTCTCCAAAAGTCATTCAGACTTGTTGGACTGTCCTTGGTCATAGGCGGTTTTAGACTTCTTTTTGGAACCCTTTTTAAAACATCTTATTAAACATCTGTTTACCTAAATTTTGTTGAGACTGTTTATTCTCTTTTTTTTTGCCATTTTTTTTTTTGCCAAACTTGGAAGAGGAGAGAGAAAATCCCTTGGACAATTTGGAAAAGGGCTGAAAAATCTTAGAGATTCCCTGGATTTGATTACCCCTTTCATCGCACTTTTTGATCATTTCCACAGCAGAGGGGCCAAACATTAAATCTGTATCCAGGGGAGAATTTAAAATCTCATTTTTAAAATCATCTGGGAGGTTCAGAGAATGCAGCCAAGCAAATCTCCTTAAAACAGTACAAGTGGCCACAGCCCTGTAAGAAATATCAATACAATCATACGCACACTACAAACAGTGTCCTGTGCAATATAAGAAACAAAATTTAAGGAATTTTTTTCTTCACAAGAAGAAACTGTACATAAAACACTCCTCATACTTTCACAACATGCCAGAAAGATTAGTTGTGTAAGAACTTACCATAACCTTAGATGTCCTTCTCTTCCATGTTGTAGTCCTCATAACTGTTGTTTTATAACTTGGACCATTCCTCCTTTCAAGGGGATACCCCAACCCCCTCCAAGTCGGCTTCATCTCTTCCCTTCAATTCTGGATTGGCTGCTAGCTCAGGGCACCATAGAGAGAGTGACTGTAGATCAGACAAAGGATTTTACTCCAGGATGTTTCTGGTCCAATGAAAAGATGGTCCTTGGAGACCAACTCTGGATTTGTCGTCCTCAATATTTTTCTCAAGGTATCTGCCTTCAAAATACTCACCCTGCATCATCTCCTACCCCACATTCCCCACCTAGCTTTCATGGTATCCCTGGATCTGAAGGATGCCTATCTTCATATCCCCATTCACCCCAGCTACAGGAAAGTCCTACATTTCTCAGTGGGTTCCTTGCATTTTCAATTTTCTCTATTGCCATTTAGGCTCTCCACAGCTCCCAGAGTATTCACAAAGTGCCTAGCTCCAGTTATCGCCTACTGCAGAATGCAGGGCATTCAGATATACCCATACCTGGACGACCTGTTAATTCTCCACCAGGACTGCCACACTCTTCATCACCTATGCATGGTGCCAAAACCCTGGCTGACCTAGGGTTCACTGTGAACCAGCAAAAGTATCACCTGACACCCACCCATCACCTGGTCTTCTTGGGGTGCAGGATAAGAACCAACAAAATGGTAGCCTTCATCCCCTGCCAGAAGGTAGAGGGCCTCACACATTACCTTCAAACACCTCTCTCTCTCTCTCTCTCCTAAACCACACCAACCAGGGAATTCCTGAGAGTCCTAAGTCACATGGCATCCCTGATCCCCATGCTACCCTTGGCAAGGCTGCATATGAGGAAGTTTCAATGGGTTCTGAAGAGTTAGTGGAACATTCCCACCCTCTGAATACTCCCCTCCCACTTCTCCCATGCCTGAAAAAAGAACTGGAATGGTGGATGGAAGCCATCAACCTCAATCAGGGTATACCTTTGCAGACCTTCCATCCTCAACACATATACAGATGCTTCAGATCAGGACTGAGGAGCAGTTCTGCCAAATCACAAAAACCAGAACAAAATTCAGGGTGAGTGGTCCTCCCTCAGTCAGACAGACCACATCAATATCAAAGAGATGAAAGCCCTTCTCCTAGGATTACAAACATTCCACCAAATTCTCTTACCAGCCACCTTGAAAGATGTCACAGACAATAAGATTGTCCTGTGGTACAAGCACTTTGCAGCTTGCAAAATCAGGTTTGGATTCTAGCAGCAAAACTACACATTCACCTGCAAACAGTGTACATTCTGTCCACAGAGAATGTAATGGTGGACATTCTCAGCAGAACCTCTGCACCCTCCCACAAATGGATACCTCACAGGTATGTGCTCCTGGCCCTTATTCACAAGTGGGGTATTCCTCAGGCAGATCTGTTTGCCTCCTCCCAGAACAGGCAGATGCCTCTGTTTTGCACAAGCGATCCACATCCACAGGCTTGAAAAGTGGACGCCTTCTCTCTTTCTTGGGCGGGGATGCATCTTTATGCATTTCCCCCCTTAACACTGATTCAAAAAGTCCTTTTGAAGATCCAGAGGGACAAACCAAAACTCCTGCTGGTGACCCCCTTTTGGCCAATACAGCACTGGTTCCCTCTACTTCACCTACTAGCCAAGGGCAATCACCACAGGTTACCCCACCGATATGACCTACTCACACAAGACAGGGTGTCCCTCATACACCCTTGGGTACTCAACCGCAGACTCGCTTTTTGGGTGATAGAGTTCTGAGCACCTTCAGACACCTATATTCAGAGGATTTAAATGTCCTGCAGGAGGCCAGGAAACCTACTACCAGGAGAAATTGTGTCAAAATGGAAAAGATTCTCCAGGTGGTGTCAAAAGAAAAAACAGGACCCTTTTCTTATTCCAGTGCCCATGGCCCTTTCTTACTTGTGTAAGCTTCTACATTCAGGACTGATCTACTCTTCTGTTAAGGTACACTTGTCAACCATTTCTGCCTATCTTCCCTTAGTACCTCCTTTGGCATCCAGATTAGAGGTAAAACTCTTCTTAAAAGGGGTCCTCCAATATCAGACCCCCTCACAAACCTATTCCTCCTTCATAGGACCTTAATTTTGACCTTGAAAAACCTCACACTACCTCCATTTGAGCCAGCTCACTCATCATCACAAACTATGTACTTGGAAAACAGTACTGCTGGTGGCCCTCACATCCGCTAGGAGGGTCTCAGAAATCCAAGCCCTTACGGCTACCCCTCCTTACCTTATCTTCCGTAGGGACAGGGTCTCCCCTCAGGACTAATCCTTCCTTCATTCTTAAAGTGGTTAATGAGTTGTCCTTAAATCCGACCAATAGCCTTCCTGTTTTCTTCCCTAAACCTCAAAATTCCTCTGAAAGAATGCTGCATTCTTTGGATGTTCATAGACAACTTGCATATCACCTGGGCAAGATCAAATCCATTAGAACGTCTGACCGGTTGTTTGTCTCCTTTCACCAAGGGCCTTGGGGAAGGTGGTCTCTAAGCAGACTATATCATCATGGATTTCAAAAGCTATTTCTGCTTGTTATTCCCCTCATGGAAAAGATTTAACTGCCAATGTGAGAGCTCATTTTACTAGGGCAGCTGCCTCTTTAGCAGCCTTTTTTTTGGTGGGGATGGAAGCAGACACCTGGTCTTCAGTTCATATTTTTACCAAGCATTACAGACTAGATTTGATTTCTAGAGTCAGAACTGGGTTTGCTAGGTCAATTTTACAGGGTCTCATAGACCAGAACTCTCACCCTACCAGGCTCATACTTAAAGCTTTGGTACTCTCCCTACAGTTATGAATACTGCAACATGAGAATAGAAGGACATAGATTAGTTGTGCAAGAACTTACCATAACCCTAGATGTACTTCTCTTCCATGTTGCAGTATTCAGTCTCCCCTCCTCCTACCCCATCTTACCTGGTTTATCCTTCTTGCATGGCATCCCCATATCTCCTGTCCATCCAAACAGGGACCAACAACAGGCACGTACATCTATAAGGTGCCTTCTTGCCTGGTGGCATACGTGGGTCTGAAAAGCTTCCTTTCTTTTGCTTCCCAGGGGTACTACTGTATGCGGCAGTCATTTCTGAAGTGCGTACATGCAGATGTTACTTTTATAGCTGACGTCATTTCCGAAGTGGGTACGTGCAGACGTTACTTTTATAGCGGATGTCAGTTTATGGCACTGACAGGCAACGTCGGTCATACCCCTGCTCCTAAGACTTTGGTATACTGGTAGGATGTCTGGTGCTACAGTCAGCAAACTCCCTACAGTTATGATACTGCAACATGAAACTTTAATATATGAGCCAATTTAAAATTCTGAAAATTTAAGTACACTTCTTCCCATACCTATCAATGAATTTCCCATCTTTATTAGAAAGAGTAGGATTGGAATTAAGTGCTTAGCAGTAGTGGAGTCAGCTAAGGCTACAGTTACTGGGGTCAGGTTTGGGAATAGTGTATAAATATTTTAAGGACTGAGGATCTTTATACATCCTATCTGCCTTTTTAGGGATATCTGGTTGACTATCAGGGAAAATTGCAGGTACATCCTCTAAAGCAGAAAGGACAGAAGTAATGGATGCATGTGCTGGAAAACACTTTGTAACAACTCATGGTACTTTCTGAGGGACTGACAAACCTCAATGTTCTCCCAATGAAAATACTGGGACATTCCAGGAATAGTCTCAGAGAAAGAGAAACCCTCACAGAAAGTATCAGAAACTGAGCACTTCTCAGAGTTTGAATTAGAAAACTGAGGACAAAACCCTGAATCCATCCCTGCATTTTTGTGTTCAGATTCAGAAATTGAATCACTTCAGGAAAACAGGCATTCCTCTTTCTTTTACCAGAAAAGTACAGTACACTAAAGATCAATAGTCTAAATTAAACCCTAAGCCAATCTCGGTAAACTACTTCTACCCAAAGAAATTAGAGAAGTAGATACAAGTTTGGTGTTCTCTTTCTTTTTGACAAGAAAAATGGGGCCATCCATGTTACTAACAGCAGCTGCTACATCCCTAGGAATGGGCACAACATTCTGACGTAACAAGGAAGACTTTCCTGTTCCCTCTCCCAGGACCGATAAGAGTTCCTTGCCCACTGAGGGAACTTAAACAGGTGCAGAAGATGTGGCTCACCCCCTGTCCTCAGTGGTTGTAGGTGCTACACCAGAGGTATTCAGGGTACAAGATGAGCGGTTTGGGATATAAGAAATGGCCAGAGCACAGACACACCACCTGTGGCTGAGGCAAATTTCTAGTTTGCTGTGGTGGAAAAGGCGGTTTTACTTAACTTCTTTTTGTGGCTGGAAGGAGGACAGACTGTGGGACAGACAACCTGTTCTATGGTCAAGCCAAAGATGGTGCCTCTTTCCCGTGGAAGACTAACAGCAAATGCTGGTAAAACTACCAGTCCACAGAAGTTACTTTTTTGGCATAAAAACACAGTAAAAAGCACTTTCAAACATTATGGGAGCCCCACAATGGAAAAAATAAACAACTTATCCACATAAAATATATTATCACTTAGTTTGCTCTACTTTAAATCTGAAGAAAAAAATGAGGGCTCCATTTTAAAGTACGTTACTGTCTTGAGACAGTCCATTAAAACACAACACTCCTCCTTATAAAATAACTTTCCCAAAGAGGAAAGCAATACAACATCAGTAAATATAAGAAAATGGATTTTTTCCACAAAAATAACTTATGTGCTCAACAAAGCAAAGCACAAGCTGACTGTCGGATACTCAAAGGAGCATACTCTTCAGGGTCAGTAAAGCTCTAAAGGGCATTGCGCCCAAACCTGCTTTTAGTGAGCTTATCTCAAGCTGCTTGGCAGTTTGGGTGCACGGAAGGTGTTCTACAGCTTTGGAAGGTGGCAGGCTGTTAGATTACTGACAGGATATAACCCATATGGCCAAAGCTACTTAAGCAGTGATCAATATGAAGAACATAAAATATTACTTTAATTTGCTACATGCTATAATTAATGTGTCAAATGGTTAAGGAATTAATGCTGAGCAATCAAAATTCTTTACCATGTTGCACTGAAATCACTAAAGGCAGAATAGCAATCTTGTGCGACTTCTGTAGCTGAACTGTCAGTGGTTACTGCTTAAAAGCTTTGCTACCAAATCTTAAATGGGACCCACTATATGACCTTTTACATACAGGCAGCATAATCATGGTTTCAGAGAGGTTTACCGCCCAGTCTCATATTTTGCATTATTATTCCTTTGCAAGTATGTCTGCTTGGTTTAACTTGCTGAGTACACTAATGATGGCCAGTGGAATGTTTGTTTACTAAAGTGCCATTGCATCAGCAGTAAAACTTGTGTATATTTCACCATTTTTTCACTTGCCACATGCTCAGCCATAATACCACAGGCTGGAGCAACAGTGAGATAATCAACTGTCTGCTGCACTTTAACTGCTAAACAAAGAATAATCTTCTTACATGATTGTTGTAGCCGTACTGGGAGTGGTCAATGCCTAAAGTTTTCGTAATGAAATCTCTAATGGGAGTTGAGATCAGGCTTTTTATATAAAGGGAGCATACCCCACTGTATCAACTGTACTTACTGCCACAGTCTGATATTTTCCATTATGCCGCATTTCCATTGTAGGTGCTGTTTTCAGTTTCTTCTCAGCATGCCAATTACAACTGCCTAGAATACTTTAGTTTTCATTACAAGTTATAATCCTGTGTATTTTACAGAAAATATGTATTCTGTCATTTGCCACATGCTGTAAATAGCATGTCAAAAACTGAAGCAATAAATTGGTGTGGACAGTTTCGGCACAGTGAAAAACCTAAAGATAGAATAGCAGCCTTAAGATGTTTTTGTAGCTGCACATATTACCTGAAGATTTTCTTGCTAATGAAATCTCAAAGAGATACGTACATATATAGTCTTTCATACAAATACAGCATATCATTTTTTTCAGAAGCATTCAGTGTCATGCCACAGTCCAATATTCGGCACTGTAGTCCATTTCCACTGCAGGTGTGGTGTTCAATTTCTGCTCAGTACATGCGCAAAACAGTTCTTTCCTAAGTTGTCATTGTATTAGAAGCAAAAAAATTTGTATATATAGTCTTCATTTTCCATACGCTGTAGAAAACATGCTACAGTCAGCAGCAATGAAAGTGGTATGGTGAAATTCAGAACAGTGTAGCAGAGAAACCAATAAGGATAAGAACAGCAACTTTAATTGCTTTTTGAGGTTAACTAGCAATAGTTACTTTGGATAAGTTTTTTAATAAAAACTACAAAGGGGGAATGAGATGTAGCCCTCTATGTGTAGATAAGAGAGACAGTGGTTCAGAGGTATTCACTGTCACAGTCTAATATTTTGCATTCATTATAATGTTGTTTTGAAAATCTGCAGAGTTATGTGAACTAAAACAATGGCCTACAATATATTTTAAGCTGTAAAGAGGTGTTTATATAAGCATGTAGACTTTAAAAATAAGACAAAATGATGACAACCTTGAAAATGCTGGGCTTCCTGCCACTGCAGAGATATTAGCTTATTTTTCACCGGCAAATGTTCAGTGGAGTTGAGATGTCTGCAGCTGAGGGCAACTGAGCATTCTTTTCAGAGTGAAATTTACAAAGACTCATTGCTGGGTATACTACAGAGACAAGCTGTCTGCAGGTGCAAACAGTTAATTTGCAGAATTCTGAGCATTATTCGTTGAGGAAAATGCAAAATTTAAAGGTACAATGGCCAGCAGTTTAGTGAAAAAAATAAATCTGAAATTACAGGAAGTGACTTAGAGGTAGCAACATCCCTAGCAGCCTTAATACTTTAAAGCAGTTAATAAAACAGTGTACAATTTATTTTCTTTAAAGATAGCCCAGACACTTTTTCTTAGGCTATAAGTTAGTTTTTTGAAAGACTGCAATTGTTTTTCATATCATGAATGGGAAGAACAGACAGTAATCAGTTCAAGTGGGAATATAGGGTGTAGCATGCCCTTTAGCATTGATAACCTTAATTTTAGGTTAGATGATGCCTGAACCATCAATTTGGGGGCAATTGTTCCCTTCTGGAGGTCTAAATAATGTTTTGAAGATGTACATAGTTTTGTGTACTTGTTCCAAGTTAATACAGGATGGGGATGTTTTGTATTTTTTGAGGGTTTTCAATAAAACAAAGTCTTAAAAAAATGTGACAAAGGTTCAAATGTAGACGAAAAGAATAGAAACAACTCTACAAAAAAATCAACCTGCCAAACATTAGTATATGCATGTAACAAAAAAGCTGGAAACACATTCAAAAAAACTGTTATGTACAATAGGTGGGAAAAATAGCTTTTTATTATGATGACTATGTTGTACATATTATCCTGGAATGTGAATGGTCTTACAGGTATAGATAAAAAATGAACGAGTAATGAATTATATTAAGAAATGCAGAGTGTAAATAGCAATGTTTCTGTGCTGGAGACAAATTTGGAAAGAAATGAGCATGTGAATTTGACAAAGAAAGTACTTCAGAATGGCTATTCAGCAGAATATTACTGACAGATAAAATGGGAGTAATTGCTAAAGGGGCTCCAACAGTGATAGATGATGAAAAAAATAAGACAAAAATGGCAGATTTGTGGTAGTAAGGGGCTACTGGCAAGGAAGGACAATTACAATGGCATGTATTTATCTTCCACTGAAAAAACACTATTACAGAACTTAAGAAAAATTGACAGAAATAATCAGCTTTCATCGGGAAATATTACTTATAAGTGGGGTCTGGAATTTGATTGCAATAGTAAGGATGCATCGGGGGGCCTAAAAAGGACAATATAACATAAATGGGTAGATTTCTGAAGAAATTTATGAAAACATTTGGTATGGAAGATGTGACCTCAGTAGTAGGAACTTGGACAGAATTTGCATATTATTCCCCATGGCACAACTGGGCTAGACTAAACAGAAATATTTCACAGGAACATATGCATTTAATTGAAAGCCTCTACACACATCCAGTAACTATTTCTGATCATGCACCAATAAAAAACATGATAAAAATACAGGGTAGTGAAGTAAAAATACGGCACTTTCCCACCCATCTGTTAAAACAAGAGAGGAATTTAAGGAATGAGTAGTAGAAACTTATTTCTAGCTTCCCAAATAACTCTTGAATATCTTCAGAAGTTACAGCTAGTGACTAGGATAATATGAAAATAGAGTTTAAAAACAGGTTCAAAATAAGACAAAGAGATATGGTTAAGAAGTAACAGAAATTACCTTGTAGGGGCTGGCAAAGGTTAAAGTATTGCAGAATAAGGGGAATCTCACAGAACAATAAGGGGAGCAAATGCAGAGTGCCAAAGAATAAAAAAGGGAATATCTGAACAATATGTATGAGTTTAGAAAGACTGCAGTTAAGCAACTATTTCTGATAACTCCAGAACACAAAAACTTTTAGCACAATGTCTTAGGCAGCAGAACACTGAAAGGGTCATCACCAAACTTAGGCAACCTAAAACAGGAAAAATTACCAGAGATCCTGTAGAGGTTTTGGAGATATTCCAGAACTTTTATAAAAATTTGCATATAGCAATGAAATGTGGAAATTAAGAAGAGTATGAATAGGTTCATAGGTGTGTACTAGGCTAATGACCCTGGAGGCTTTACAAGCCTAGCCCATACGATTACCATGACATCTTGCCACCGACCTAAGTTCCCAGTGCCTCTGTTGAGTAGAGCCACTGGAGTGATCCCCCGGGGTGAATTTTCTATTTTCCATCCACCCATCAAGATTCCTCTTGTAGAGAGCCAGTGAGGTGCTCCGCTTGACATGTATGGAAAGTCTATTCCATAGCATGGGCAGTCTCAATTTCAGTTTCAGTGGAAACATTTAAGAAAGACTTAAGTTATGCCAAAAAAATGGGAAAAAGAGGGCTGATGATGATGACTTAAGTTATGCCAGGGTTAGAGGTAGACAAAGCTCAACAAATAACAGTTGAGATAGGAGGTGATGGGATAAAAACAGTGATGAGTAATCAATCTTTAGGAAATTCTCCAGGAACAGATGGTATTACTGTGGAAGTTCGTAAATTAGGAAGGAAGAAAGTGACACAGATCTGGAAGATTTTGTTTAAAAATATTTTAACAGGAGGGGAAGCACCAACATCTTGGAACAAAGCTGTGGTGGCTATGTTACCTACGCTACCAGAAGTAAACATCTTGTATGTACCCATCAGATTTTTTTTTTCATTTGCCATATGACCAGATAAGTTTTGCCAGTCTAAGGCATGTTAAGTAACTCAGCAAAGTACTGTTATGAAAATCCCAAGTGTAGAAGGTCAACCTTAGGTGATATTTTTGTAGCTGAACTCACAGAAGTTGGTGCCTACAGGTTTTATGAAAAAACTGCAAACGGAGACTGACAGACGGCTTTTATATACCAGCAGCATACCTGTTGTCCAGTCTGAGGATGTGCATTGTGGGTGTGGCACTGAACTTCTGCTTAGTATTAAGCATACAAAAAATTGCCTGAGATGCACGTTTCCTGAGTTGGCAATGTAACACCAGTGAGCAATGTGTATTATATCAGAATTTTTTTTTTTTTTCCATTTGGCACATCACAGATAACATGCAGTACATCAGAACAACTAAAATAATATGGTTAAATTCAGCATAGTGCAACAAAATCTCCAAGTGTGAAATACAATCAGAGGTGGATTTCATAGCAGAATATACTGTAGTTCCTAACTAAAAGTTTCTTAATGATATATGAAATGGGACTGAGATATGGACTTGTATATAAGCAGCATATCCATTGTTTTGGGGTATCCACTACCACAGTCTGACATTCTGCATTATACTTCACTTCCATCACTATGGGCACTTTGTTTAACTTCGTTTTATTATGCTGTGTACAACAAGGCTTTAAAATATTTTTTTTCTAATCAGTCGTCATTTTATCAGAAATAAAACTCCTATTTGCTTCCCTTGAATTACTGGACTCATAACTTCACCACCCCCATTTAGAATATGCAGTGCAGTACATTACATGAAGATAAGTCGTGCACGTGTCTTTACAGCTGAAATAACCAGCTAACTCTGTTTTGTAGCTAGTGATCAGAACAATATTTAGTTCTGTGAAATCTGCCATAATACCGTACTCTGCTACAGATACATGGTCATTATTGTAAACCAAAAAAGACTTAATATTACTTTTTTTGTTGTTACTTCAATATACTACAGACATATGGTCCCTTGTACCACCAGTAATTTTACATAGCCAGTGAGGTGCTGTGCCTTTGCCATTTCATTTGCAACAAACCTGTACAATTTGCATTTTTCAGGATGGCAAACTTATGTACCAATCAGATCAATAGTGCATTCTGATGCAATTAAGAAACAAAAACAATACTCTTCTTAAAAAAAATATATTTTCTGTCATTTCATATGTTACAGTAAAATATACAAGTTTTATCAATTCTGATAGGCATGCAAGTATTTGAAATTCTACTAAATACTTTCCATTAAAGCTATCAGTTTGAGAAAAAATATAATAAAATTGGGACAATTCAAGAGTCTTGCCTGGAAATATCGTAAAAATTTGCTGAATCAGTACAGAGATACTGCCATGTGATGCTAGGGTAAAATTCAGGCCTTTGTAAATTGATAAGATGCAAACTTTACGAACCAGTCAGATGAAAATACACATGCACCTTTCAGATTACTTCAGAGTAAAATAAATCAATGACAAACATATAATGTTAATGCAATTTCTGGCCTACAAAAAGTCTGTATAAAAATTATTTTTTATATACTACAGCATAAATCAGCCCTCTGCTCCTCTGTCAGGAGCCCAGTCTATGTGTGCTTTATAAACTGTGTTGGTAGCAATTCTATGAACATGTCAAGAAAAAACTAACTATTTTGGAAATATAGGCTAACATATGGGAACGGCATAAAGTAATTAATAAGGGACAACCTTATAGAAAATGGTCAGTTACTAAAAAGCTCATTAGTTATAGGGGGTTTGCTCAAAAAATTATACTTTTGGAATCACTAATGTGATATCCCATAGTTCAAATGGTTAAGCAATATGGCAAAGTGACTGTTCTCCTGTGTGTGAGTTCAACTGGTTAAGCAATATGGCAAAGTGATTGCTCTTCTACGTGTGGGTTCAAATCCCAGTGTAGCCTACTGGAAAAAAAATGGCAGTGATTCATGCAATACTGTACATCACAATGGAAGATCTACATTTTTTGGGGAGGTTGGTATAAAGGTTAAAGGTGCTTACCTCACCAGACACAGGGTACTGGGTTTGATTCTCACCTTTGGAAGGGGAATTGGCTAGGCTTAAAATGGCCCACAAGGGCAGCTAGCCAAGCACTTACCTATGAGCCAATGAGTAACAGCCAATGAAAGAGAAATGTGAGGGAATCAGTTAACTACTTGAGAGAGAGAGCTCCAGAGACAGTAGGTTTAAGAACATGGTTCATTAGAAAAACTGCTTTTAATATATCAGTTCAGTATGTTGCAAAGGTAGTTCAAATCACTGTGCATCATTACAAAAACTTTTTTTTTTACAGCTTCATTAAATCACAAATGAAACATGGGTACACACACATTAATATAAAAATACTGAGACTTCTCATTATTTTCATGCAGTGTACATATATAAATTTAAAACAGTATTTTTAAACAGTACTTCATTACATAAACTGCAAAATTCATGCCATTTCTTAAACCTCATTCCTTCTCTTGAACATTACTCTGCATGAATTGTTCCCACAAGTTCCAGTTTGTTTCTTCAGTTTTTCTAAAGCTCCCACCTCCATTTATTTTTATTTCCTTTACAATATTCAGTACTTCAACTATTAATGTTGGTTTACATTTGTACTTCCATTTTCTAGTAAATTATTTTTTTTTTGGGAACCAATATCATTAAACTTAGTAAGGTCTTAACTATGTCTGGGCAATTCAGATCCTATATTCCACCTCAAAACCATTTCCTTACTTGCAATAATTTGCTCCCCTAACATTTTGAACAAAGTATTCTGTAGCGAGTTTTTTAAAATCTGTTACATTCCCAAAAAACATGCTCCCAATTACCTCTTCTTTTTCTATCACAACTCCAACATTTGTTGTTGACCCGAGGAAAAAACTCTGAAGTCTACCCAGGGAATGCAAACACCTACAAAACACACACTACAAAACAAAAATTCTAAACCTTCTGGACTTGGTTGCATACTTGGGAGACACATAGATGTCCTCCCATTCTTCCCCTGTGAACTTTCTTTACAATCTCTCTTCCTAATATTTTCTAAGTGCCTTTGATTGATTCTTACAGTTATTATGCAATATTTTATATGCCATACAAATTTATCCATTCTTTAACAGCAGCTTGTCTTCTAGACTCAATTAAAAACACTGCCAGAACTGATCTTTCATTTAGTAGTCTCCCGTCTCTTTCTTTTTGCTACACTGATTGTTATTGTTCTTCTTATTAATCCCAAATGTCGCACATAATTACAGCTCACTTTCAGACACCTGGGTCATCTACACCCCATGAGCTCTGCTAGTTCTAAATGCATACTGAGGTAAAGCAGACAAGTCTGATCAAAAATAAGAAATTATTTATTTTATCTACAAAGACACTACATCTTCTATAAATGCTGTTATAATCCCACACTATATGACTGAAAGCACTGAAAATCATTAACAGTTGCTTTGGTCCCTACCTGATGACATAGTGGCAAATATTTATCAGAGTGACATGTGGTAACCCTTTAGGAATATTACTATGATCCCTACTCCAATACTAATTCATCCTAACCTTAATGAGCCTCATGTCACTCCCTCTTCTAGCTTTAAGGTGGCCACTGTAAACAAGAATATACATATTTATGCTGTGTGCCTGCATAAAGTGAATTTAAACTGGTGCACATAAGTTGGAGAGCATGTTTGTATAATTTGAGAATACGTACATTTCAGTGTCAGCCAAAAGTTCTATTTTCAAACATATGAAAGTATAACAGTTTTAAATAGAGTTCAGTACATAAAATATGTAAACATGCAATATAAATACATAGTGCACATACTATGTGCTCGGCTTTTGTAACGGTTACATATGTACAATCACCTAATTATGGATGTTCTTCAAAAGCTGATGTGTCAGAGTGGAGATGTCAAAACAGTCTCCACTGTAAAATGGCTATCAGTCAAGTGGGCCCAAACAGACAAAGAATGCAATAAATAAACACGGCACATGTGTCACATAGACATCTGCTCTCTGATAGTATAGGTTTTAACCAAAAGAGATAAAACGTATACAACACTGATGTCATTAATCTGCAGTAGCCATTAATACTGTAGTACTCTACAAAACACACACAGAATATGACTGAACTGCTCAGATACTCTTGATAAAAATGGTATAACAAAGCACAACACTTCTACTGTCAATCACAGCTACACCACAAAAATGCTAGCCACATTAGACCAAGTCTTTCCTGTTCTAGTATAGTAACTAAAAAATTAGCAAGCCTCAGATACACTTGTACCAGAGACAATAACAGCAAATAAAATCATCTTCTAACTAGTACAGAAAACTGAATTCAGTGAGAACACAAGTGCTTGGAAAGCATCTTTACTTATGTACTTTAGAATCTCTAGCTAACCACAGCTCACAACTTGCAGTCACACGCTCTTGAATAACAGCCACAGATACTTGAAAAGACTTCTCTAGTCAATCTGACATTATTTTCATTCAAAAATAGAACAGATGAATAATTTGGCCCTATGAATCCACCATAAATGGACTTGGACATGGATTACATCTGTCATAAATGCAGAAATCCTCTGGTCTCTCTGAAATGTTCTGTCTGGCCTGGAATTGCCTCAAGGGAAAGATAAATGCCAAATACAAGGGCTTCAAGATTTCATCACTTGTGTTTCATGTATTTTATTCTTGTACATTCCAAGTATTGTGCAAGGTTTCTTATTATCTTAACACATTTTTGAATGCATCATTTCCCATTATTTGCTGATTTTTTAATGATTCACTTATGTCTTTCGGCTTTTCCCGGTTAGGGGTCACCACAGCGGAACTCCGGTCCGCTAATGATTGGCAGTGGATTTTTACGTGCCGAGTTGCCAGCCCTGCCGCACAACCTTCAACAAAGGTACGCCCATTCACGCATGTCTCCTCACAGAAGACGCTCTAGCTGAGAATCGAACGGGACGTCTTGCTGTGAGGTGACAACGCTACCGCAGCACCACCACCACAGTATTTTTAATGATTCACTATGTCTACTAAATTGTGTGTATTGTCACTTTGTGTGTCCATCTTTATCTACTACAAAATTTTAATTATTTAATTTAATCTCAGTCACAGATTGTTTTACTGTTTTCATAACTGGAGAAAATCTCACAAGAGTTGAGCATCAAATATTCTTACTAATGCCTGCTAATCAGAACTGCTTTTTTTTTTCTTCTTCACTGTCACAGTTCTTTTTAAATCTTATAAATTAGATCAAGTATGATGCAAATAACCCCTTTAAACCATTTCTGTTCTACACAGAAATCACCCTGCTTTATTTTTCCAGTTAAGTCTGGATTTAAAACCGCCACAAAATGTCCCAAATAAAGGAACCAAGCTGCTCCAGAGATACCAGGGAATGACCCAACATGATGCACTTGGATCAGTCTGACTTGAATTCTGAACTTCTGAGTGATGTCACTAAACAAAGGGAATAAAGTCTTTACATCTGCAATAACCAGCTGTTAAAAGCAGAAAGTGCAAGTGTTTTCCAGATGCATTCTATAATAGAGGAGGTAAGTAGCAATTTGCACTTTGCAGCATCTCTGCCTCCCCCCCCAGACTTCCAGTGTCTCAATGAAAGGCAGCAAGTCAGCCTTGCTTTGCTTTACAGGGATGCAAAGGCTTTTAACATGTGCCCCAAGGTAGTACTAATTGGGCTCTGATAAAGTATGCAGTTCAAGCCCTTTACTTTACCGTCTTCCCTGATATACTTCAGAAACAAAGCCACCTGCTACACTGCTATGGAACAAAAACAATGTATTCAAACTGGCAGGATGTAAGGAGGACAAATACCTCATAAATCCACAGACTAAAAGTTTGTTTTGAAGCTAAACTCCCTATTTTGAGGACAAGTCATGCTTTCAGGACAGTAGACAAGGGTAAGAATTGCATTTTTGTGGCTTTAGCAAGGTGAAAAGACAAAAAGCCTAAAAACACTATAGCAGAATGCTCAAGTTCCAGACATATGTCATAGATGTACAAATGTATTGGGCAGTAGCAAAGGTTTATTTTTTTTAATTCTTTTTATATGGTTTTAAAACAATAACTAAACAAATCAATTATCAAAAAAAAAATCAAACAAACAAACAAAAAAACAAATAAATGACAAGTTTCAAGCAAGCCTTTCAGTTTAAACCAAGATTTAAATGAATGTGTAACATTTTTACAGTACGCAAATCACTACTGAAAACAATTTTGCCATACTAATAAATTCAACACTAGAGGGCGCAACTTTAATTTTCCAATTTTCAGTAATTACTTTTCTGACTATAGCAAGAATAGACCAAAGAAAAGACACTTGGGTTTTTGGAATTCTCAGGAATTGGAGCATTAAATAAAACTAAAGATTTAGAAATATTACATTATCTGACTATAGAGCTTGAATTAAGTTAATTTATTTCCAAAAAGGGAAGATGAGTTCTCATTCATATACCATATGCTTCCAACCAGCTATTATTTCAGAATCATACCTCCAGCATTTAATTCTATTTGATTTATACATAATTGTAATTTTGTTAGTAGTGACAAAAGCTCTGTGTATGAATTTCCAAGTGAACATTTTCCAATATAATAAAGATAAAGTTCTGTAGATTTTAATATAATTTTCTTGTATTCTTCAGAAAAGTCATAATTTTTTATGAGAAGTTCCAATAGGAACTGTCTAAATATGTGAAATCTTAAGAATTTTATAAATATGTGACAAATATGATGTATTTTTCATTGCTGCATTATTATTTAAGAATTCCAATCATTTGGGGAACACTTTCTTATCCAGGTTAAATATATTATTAATTTCTGTGTTCACAAAGTGTCTTAATATTTGTAAAATTAACCAGTTCTCAGAATCTTTATTGTACTTGGACCTTATATTTTCAACAGTATTTATACCAGCACCATTTAAGAACTGATGCCAATAAATTGTTACTTTGTTGTTTCAGTACTAGCATTTTATTGAAGTTGTGTTTCTCAGAAGTCATTTGTATATGCAATTGGAAACATAGAAATATTAAGTCTTTAATACAATGGTTAGAATATGTGAGCTTTTGGAAAGAGGAAATAATGTCATTTAAATACGGAATTTGAGAAGAGGGTGCAATTCCATTTACACAAAAATCTTTTAATAACCAGATAAAAGTATTAGGGGCTACTTATGACTAGTTGCAATATAGTTATTATTTATTAATAATATTTATTGATGTACTACTTTCCATTTTGAATTGTAAGATGAATTTATCTACAACACAATAGCTTTTGCAGTTGTTGAAGTAGCATAAAATTGAATATCAGGGAATCCCATTTCACCACTACCCAACCTTTTCTGTGCCAATTAAAGGAAAATATTGGTTTATTAGGATGGCAAAAAAATCTAAGTAGAATATTGTTTATCTTCATTCATTTATTTGGTGGCGATAGTACTAAAGACTGCAAGATAATATTTTAGGGAGAATTACCATCTTAATAAGCATGAACTGTTCTTCCATGCTAAAGAAGAATTTGTTCCAATTTATGACGAAACTTAAAAATGTATCAACAACCCGCTGAAAGCTTGTATCGTTTCTTTACTATCAGACATAATGGTTGCACCAAGGTATTGCATTTGACTGCTATTCCAATTGAAGTTGGAATATTTTTTGTATAAAGGTATTAATTTTTTATGAATGAATAATGTATTTGCTTTATGTATGATTAAATCACAATTTCAGGATTTCTTCAAACTGACTCAAAGATCTAATTATATGTTCTAAAAATTCTATACATTTCCTATTGCTAGCAAAATATTTCCAGCGAAGAGTTGAATCTTTAGTTTGAAAGCTTTTTATGATGATACTATTAATGTTCTTAAGTCAAATAGGAGAAAAAACTTGGTAAAATGTCACCAGTAAACAGAAGCACCAAGCCAACCAATCCGAAGCAGGAGGCGTTATTTTACACACAAAAAACACAGAGGCAAGAAAAACACAAACGCTCCCAAATCTCTGCGTTTTCGTAAAAAAACTATCAGATGAAAACCCAATCATGTGATTAATGAGTACATTTATAGTCACATCAATTTAAGATATCCAATAGTCAAACAGCACTAATCAACTATACAGTTATTTCACACGCTAATCAGACTAATTAAACCACCTTATTTAGTAGCCGAATAGCCATAAAACCATAAAATGAATATTGCTTCAGTGTTGTTAAAAACAAGAATCTAAAATCAGATTTATTAAAAATCACTAAAAAAAATAAATAAAAGGAATACAATTCATTACATCTACCATATGGTTCAATAACATCACCACCATCTTGTGGGCAAGGTTGGTTTGACAAAACTTAATTTTATCAACAAAAATATTGCTCTCCTCTAATAAAATTGCACTCACAGATTATTTTTTGGAACATCCTCCAATTCAGCTGTAGCTTTGCTGTGCTCCCACCCCCCATATCATTGCCTTTATGCCTTACCACCTGGATCCTCCTATCCTTAGACCCCTCCCCTTCCCGTAACAAAGCTAATTCTTACAACCTCCCCCAACCAGCATTACACTTATCAGCCTATTCCACTAAAATCCTTTTTTAAACTATTGACTAGCCACTTTTTTCAACTTCCCTCTTCTAAACCATAACCTTGTAAAGCCATAACCCTTGCCTTCCACTCCTACCTATATCACTTTTTCCTCTTCAACCATGCATATATCAGTCCTCTCTACTCCTGCTTCCGCTATTCCTCCTACTTAGTCTTATATCATCCTCTACACTTCTACCTCCTTTTCATAAAAACCCTACCTACCCTCATACGTATGACTTCTCTTACTCTCATCAACCTATAGCCATCTCTGCTTCTATTCTTCCCAATCATACTCCATTCCCTAAAACAAAAATCCTTCCCTCCCACCCACTAACATCTAAAAACAAGACAAACTACATGAAATACTACCCACTAAAAATAAAACCTCATTACTACCCTACTACCCTGCTCTTATCAGGTGACATTCACCCAAACCCAGGACCATTCTCTAACTCTACCACCAGACTAAATACCTCACCAAACACAGGCTACTTATCTAAGACAAACAAACAAATCTCTTTCTAGTCTATCAATACCTGAAGCATCCTTAAAGTCAGCCAATTTCATGCATGGATGTATACTCATACTCCTGACATTATTTCACTAACTGAAACCTGGCTAAAACCACAAAACCTAGATAAAGATATCCTCCCCACTGGATATAATATACTCCGCCTAGATTGCCTTCACAAAAAAGGAGGAGATGCCATTGTATACTCCAATAACCTCACTATCTCCCATCCTAAACAATCTACTCCATCCTTTACTCCTGCTGAAGTACTGACAGCTAACCTCAAGCTTAATGACTATACTACCATTACTGTAACTGCCATCTACATTACACCTGGGGACAACATCCCCTTGTTGGAAAACATTCTCGCATCTCTCTCAAAACCTCCCTAATGAAACCATCCTACTTGGGGACGTAAATATACACTAGCAAACCCTCAGTAATCCTAACTCTTCACATCATATAAATCTATACGGATTTACACAACTAATCTCTCAACCAACCCATACAATTAACTCTCACTCTCCTAAGCACCCTCAAAGATTGGATACTCATCTCAAATCTCTCCAAATACTACAGTCCAGAAACACTTCCCGACTCCCTGAGTGACCACTCACCAATTAAAGTGCGCAGGTATACTTAATATCTATCTACACCACACAGATTCATCGCTTATCATAAACTCTCCAGCTTCAACCCAGAAACCTGTAATATCCTCCTCTCTTGAGTTACCTGGAACTTCCTCACCCAGCTCCCACTTGATGAAGCAGTCCAAGCCTTCAACTCAACTTTCCTTAACATCTTAAACTCACTTGCCCAACCTCAGAAAGTATGGATAAAAACCAATATATCCCCCCTGGCTATCTAAAATTACTCACTCCCTTATGAAACCCAGAGATAGGGCTTGGAAAACATGGTTACAATCTAAACTTCCTGCCTACATGCCAAGGTATAAAGAACTTAGAAATCAGACAAAAAAACTCACCAATAAAGACAACAAAGATTTTTACTACAACTCCCCAACAACTCTAAAATCTGATCCAAAAAATTTCTGAAATGCCATAAACCAAATACTACAATCTGGTAACCCTACTTCTCCCAATCCACCTTAGGACAAATCACCTGAAGAGACCGCAAACACCTTCACTACCTATTTTGTTGAATCAATATCCAAGCTATTTAATCCCAACCCCAACTCCTCCAATACCAATGCTCCTAAGTGCTCTGAATTTTCTCTACCAACTCTGCAAACACTTTCTCCCTTAAACCTGTTCCCACTACCTACATTAAAACTCTACTCTCCAAATTAAAATCATGCTCTGTATCTGCTGACAACATCCCTTCAGATTTTCTCCAAATAGCTGCACACCCCCTTGCTCTGCAGTATCTATAAATCAATTGCTCCATCTCTGAATCTAAAGTTACATTAATCTGGAAGCAATTCCACACTCTACCTATTCATAAAGGAGGTAACTCCACTGAAATCTCCAATTTCAGACCTATTGCTATCCTGTTCCCTCTATCAAAAGTCATAGAAAAATGAACACATACACACGTTATGCAATATCTCATACAGGAAAAACTGCTCACTCCTACACAGCATGGCTTCCGACCCAAACATAGTACCACCACAGCTCTACTATCCTTTCTCAACACTACTTCTTTAGCCAGAGATGATCACAAACAACTTGTCTATTCCTTTACCTCTCAAAGGCTTTCAACACTGTTTCCCACTCTCTGCTACTGAACAAACTGTCTGACCTCAACTTCTCCTCAGATATAGTTGCATGGTTCTACAGCTATCTCACTGACAGACAGCAACCAATGAGATGGCACTCTGCACTATCTACTCCCTTTCAATAAGAATGGGTGTCCCCCAAGGATCCATTCATGGACCACTACTTTTTAATACCTTCACCAACCTTCCTCTATTCTTCTTGCCCACAATCTTCCATAGTCCAATACACTGACAACTCTACAGTCATCACCACTGCCAACTCTCAATCTGAACTTCCAACAGCAACCCAGTCATCCTTCAACTCAGTTGAGACATGGCTTTCCAATAATCAGCTGATCCTCAACCCTAAAAAAACAAAACTGTTCATCTTTCTCCCCAAAACAGCTAATCACATCAAATCTTCCTTCTCCATAATGTCCCTAAACAATACCCTTATTGAAGTTGAATCTAGCACAAAACTCCTCGGCATTACCATTGACTATCAGCTGAAATACGACCTTCACAAATAATTGTATTAGAAAAAAACATCAGAAACTAGGACTTCTCTATAGAAATAGAGCATTTCTTACCTCTGAAGCCAGGATTACTCGCACACATGTCTATCTTCTACCGTGCTCAACATATTGCTCGCAAATACTCACTAATCTCAACTCCACCCTACTTACTAAGCTCAAGTCAACCTATCACAGGATAGCTAGATTTGCAGCTCAACAAACCTATAAATCCCTGTCACTGTCTCTCCCTAAAACACCTAAATTGGCTTGAACTACCTCACCAGCTTCTCTTCTCCCAGCTCTAAATCATACACTCCATTCTATATCAGCTAACCTTCTGTCCAGCTCTAAGCTCCCTCATCTCCCACTATTCCCCTACAAGGCAACTCAGGAGCTCGACCCAAGATCTATTACAAAACTATAAACCCAAGTCCAAAACTGGGTGTAACCTATACAGCTACCACCCCTCTATAGCATGGAATAAACTCCCACTTGAAATCAGATAGCTTACACATCCCAAACAATTTAAATCAGCCACAAAAGAGTACTTCATAAGGCACTGAACCGCAACTGTTCTCAGCCTCCCTGAATGTATCGATTCTAACAAACTAACCATAATTCTTTTCTCTCCTTACTTTTCCCTCTCATTAGCATCCTCTCTCCTTTTTAAACCATTCTTTCCTTTTTCTTCTAGACACCTCTTCTCTTTCTTTCTCATTCCTTAGCTGCATATACCTCTTAGGACACTGGTACAGTTCATGTATTACATAACAACTAGTATAAACATCAACCTACCTTTGCTTCCCATGTAACTTCTTATGCAACTATACCTGAACTTGTAACACAGTACTGCTGGCATTCTCTTTTGATTTTGTCTTTCAAGCATTATGGACTACTGTATTAGTTCTTAAACTACCTTGCAATTGTAAAATCGTTTGTATAATTTAGGTTCATAGGTTGGTACTAGGCTATCAGCCCTAGGGCCTATACAAGCCTAGCCATAACAATTCCCTGGCTATTTCTTCTCACACTATTTACTTCCCTGGATCCCTGTCTAGCAGGGCGACTGACGTGATCCCCGGAGTGAATTTCCTTTCTCCCATCCAATAGTCAAGGTTCCTTTTGAAGAGGACCAAAGAGGCACTCTGCATGATATGTATGGGCAATCTATTCCAGAGTCTGGGGAGTCTCTGGGTCAGGAACCTATCCCTCCAGCATGTTTTGTTTATTGTGATAAGGTTTAGATCCCTGGAGCATGTGGCTCTGAGGGATTGGGATTTCTTTAAGTGTAGCATGTCCAACAGCTCTGGGTTTGACATGGCCTTGTATGTTAAGCAAAGATAGCCTCGGAGTAGACTATATGCGACAGAGTATAGCTGGAGTTTAAGGTGGTCAGTGTAGGGCATCTGCTTTAGGCCTGTGATTCTTTTAGTGAGGTATTTCTGTAGCCTTTCCAGTTGTTGCAGATGTCTTGAGAGTTACATACCAAACGGGGCATTATATTCTATAATGGGTCTAATGAGGGATGAGTACAGTGGGACAATGACCTCCTTTTTTTCTGGATGAAAAGCCCTTAATTATGAGGTGTGCCACATAGAAGGATTTCCTGACTGTTGTGGCGATGTGGTTATCGAAGGCGAGACCACTGTCCACCTGTGTCCCTAAGTCTCTTATCAAACTTTTGGTGTTTAGTGTACTGCCACCTATATGGTAATTCACGGATACATGTTTTTTCCCAAAGGGAATGACTATACATTTCTTGGCATTGAGCTTGAGCCCATGGCTCTGGCACCAAGCATCTGTTTCTGTAAGTCCCTTTTGTAGAGTATCCACATCATTTGGGGATTCAGTAATGGCTCCCAGTTTGCAGTCATCTGCAAACTTTGTTATCCAGAATCCCTTAGTGTTGGCCTGTACTTCAGAGAAGTAGATGCCAAACAAGAGCGGTCCCAGGACTGAACTCTGAGGTACTCCACTTGTCACTTGTCTGGAGCTGGATTTGGAGTCGGCTACTTTTACAGTGTGGGTTCTATCAGTAAGCCAGTTAGCAACCCATTGGGTGACGTAGGGATTAATGCCCAGCTTAGTAAGTTTATCTATGATTCCAGAGTGGGGGAAATGGTGTTTCCCCGGGCCTCTGCTGAAAAAGGGCTTTTTGCTAAGTCTGACACTCCTGGTCAGCAAATGTAAAATAAATTAAAATAAAATAAAGTCAGTAACTGCATACATCAACTTAGAAACACAGAAAATCCATGGGAAGGAAATCATCCAAATATAAATATAAAAATAATATGTAAAGTAGTAATAAAATACTGTGATATTTTGAAATGCCATCATACATTAATAAGCCTGGATTTGCAACCCCCTACAATCTTGCTGACCTCATTTTAAGTACTGGGGCTAAAGAAACATTTTTGTTCAAGCCTGGGGGTGTTTTTCCTGCCTGTGTGATTTTCGTGTGTACAATAAAGCTTCCTGATTTGGATCAGTTTGGCTTGGTGCTTCTGTTTACTATTAATGTTCTTATTGGATCTGATACTATTAGAAAAGGGTTCTATTGCTAATGCAAAAAGTAAAAGTGATAGCATGTTTTGTGCCTTCTTGTAAATTAAATGAACTGGATAGAAAAGAACCTATTTTGACATAAGCGCAAGAGTTATGTATAACTTCGACATTAATACAATTATCCCAGCTGAGAAATTATAGATTTTAAATGTTTTCAACACATATAACCAATTAACTGAGTCAAAAGCCTTATCTAAATCAATACTAATGACAAAGTTCAGCTTTATTTTTTATTTGCATAGCTTGTTAATGTATGTATTCTTATATTATCCAGCACTTGTCTATTTAAAATAAACCAGATTGATCGTTAGTTATCTTTTGTATAAGTAGATAAAATCTGTTCGCTAAAATGGACATGAACATCTTATAATCTACATTTAAAAATGAAGTGAGTCTATATGATGAGCACTTTGTAAGATCCTTCTCTTTTTAAAATAGGTGATGTAAGGGAATGTTTTCACAATGGGGGACTTCAGCAGTTGTTCTTATTTCTCTATAGACCTTATCTAATATTTTAACAACATTATCCAGCAGTATTTTATATAGTTTTAATATAAGACCATCTAATCCTGGCGCCTTATTTTTTTTTTTTACTTTTTTTATTTGATCTTTTATTTCTGTTAAAGTGAATGGTCTATCTTTTTTTATTTGTTCACTTGTTATTTTATTATTTACATTTCCCTTAGAAAAGTTTCAACTGTATCATCTATGTTATTTGCATTACTTAACATTTTCATAAAATATTCTAAAGCTCTCAAAAATACCTTTAATAGCTGTTCTTTAATTTTTATAATTTACATGTTATAATTTCTTTGATATAACTTAGTTTATTCATTTTCTTTGATCTAAGAACAAGTAAATGCAAGCCGTAAAGGGTTTACCGAATATGACTGAAAAAGTTTTTCCAGGTTTATTGAAGCTTTATGATTTAGAATGTCAACATATTCTGTATGAATGCTTTTGAGTTCAGACTGACTGATAATGTCATTTGGGTTTAGATTCAACTTAACTGTCTATTTCGGCCTGTAGTGTATTCAATTCTTTGCCCCATTCTCTTGTTTTACTAAAATACCAGCTTGTAACTCTTCCATTTAAGTAAGCCTTTAGTGAATCCCACAGTACAATGTCACATACTTCACCATTCATGTTTATTTCTAGAAAGTTTCTGAACTCTTATCATACCAATCCTTGAATCCTTTTATTTTAGTAATGTACGTTGGTGATCTCCTGTGATGTACTAAACTGTCAGTTTTTAAAACAATATTAAAGATTATAACATTATGGTTTGATAACAGACATGAAACTATTGAAAATTCTCAGATATGTGATAACAGATTGTTTGAGACAAAATTTTATCGATATTTGTGTTCCATATCTATATGAATAATGGGTAAATTGAAATGAGTTTGTTTTCTTTAGTTCATATATATCCTTTAAATTCATTAGCGTTACAATATGTGTTAAATGTTTGGCCTAAGATATGATTTTTCAGCTATCTGCAGTGGAATCTGATAAAATATAATTCAATTATGACTTCACCTTTTATGTAATAGGCTATATAGTATCTAAGCAATTTTTTGCATCTTTAGCTCCATCCCATGGAATCCAATAAGAGTTTACCAATGTATATAGTTTTAGTTTCCACTCAATTATAACAATGCTTAATATACCATTTTTATTAATGTAGATATCTTTTACTTTGGGCATTACTAGTGAATTCTTCCATAAAATGAGGGTGCCTCTTCTTTTAGCTCGAAAGCCAGAAAGTACATTTGTGTACACCTACCATAAATGTAGATGTTCGAGTGTCTTCACTGTTGCAGTCATGACTGTAGGGTTCTCCCCTGCTGGCAGGCAGCCCTCGGTCGGCCAGAATCCCAAAGCCTGGGTCCGGCGTCGGCTGTTCAACCATGCTCCCGGACGTCAGAGCGCCAGGAGTATAAAGCTGACAGCCGACGCCATCTTCTCCAGTTTTTCTTGCCCCAGAGGTCAGGAGTCCCAAAATGAAAAAGGTCCCATAACCTTTGCAAATACACCTCAGAAGAATGGTGAAAAAAGGAAATACACAAAAGTAAAAATAAGAGGGGACAGGAGGAAGGGAAACCCAGACTGCAACAGTGAAGACACTCGAACATCTACATTTATGGTAGGTGTACACAACTGTACTATGTTCATCGTGTTTCACTGTTGCAATCATGACTGTAGGGTAGAATCCCAAAGCTGGAAGAAAGGGAGGTGGTCATAAAGAGGAAGGGGCGGCTAAAAGGCCCTGCAAGACTGCAGAGGCAAAGCCTGCCCTAGACTTAGAGTAGAGAGGTAGATTGTAGTGCTTAGAAAAAGTATGCACTGAACTCCAAGTTGCAGCTTCCAAAATGTCCTTGGTAGGAACTCCCCTGAGGAAGGCCGCAGAAGTGGCAGCAGCTCTGGTGGAATGAGTCCGTATACTCCCTGGGATTTGCTTTCCCTGGTGAGAATAACAAAATCTGATTCCATGAGCAATCCATTTAGAAATGGTCTGTTTTGAAATGGCTTTACCTTGGGAACTTGAAGCATAAGAAACAAACAGTTGTTCTGATTTTCTGATGTCCTTGGTTCTGTTCAGGTAAAAACGTAGTTGTCTGTGTACATCCAAGGAATGTAAGATCCTTTCCCCTTTATTTTGAGGAGTGGGGAAAAAGGTTGGCAAGTGGATAGTTTGATTTAAAGCCACTTTGGAAACCACCTTAGGCATGAAGGTAGGATTAGTTCTCAAAGATACCCTGTCTTGATGAAAAATAATATAAGGTTCCACAGCCATAAGAGCTTGTAACTCTGAAACTCTCCTGGCAGAGGTTAGGGCTAACAGGATAGCTGTCTTCCAAGATAAAAACTTGATGTCAGAAGAGCAGCAGGCTCAAAAGGAGGCAAGGTTAGTTTTTCCAAAGACATAGCTGAGATCCCAAGCAGGAATGGGAGGAGATCTAGGAGGTCTTAAGTTCTTAGCTCCTCTGAGAAACTGTCTCATGAGCTGGTGGGAAAAGATGGGAGGGTCTGTATTATAATGAGCAGAAATAGCAGAGGCATGTATCTTAATGGAAGAGAAAGAGAGACCCTTATGTAAGAGATCTGTCAAGTAAAGTAAAATTAAAATAATGTTAGGAAGAAGAGGATCAGAATCCTGAGCCTGCATCCAGGAACAAAATCTTTTCCATTTTCCTGCACAAGATTTTCTAGTGCTAGGACGTCTGGCTTCTAAAATGACATCCATAACCTGCTTGGGCAGTAAAGAAGAAATCAAAGGCCCTGGATTAACCAGGCCGCCAGGCTGAGAGTTCTGACATGAGAGTGTAGTACCTGACCCTGATGCTGGGATAGAAGGTTCGGAGACGGAGGTAAAACCCAAGGGGGCTCCAGGCATAGGTTTTTTAGAGTTGGATACCAAAACTGCCGAGGCCAATTTGGAGCCATCAAGATTATCATCTTGGGCTTGTCCTCTTATCTTCAATAAAACCCGTGGAAGAAGAGGAAGAGGCGGAAAGGCATATCCCAAGAGGTTCCTCCAACTGAATGACAGGGCGTCCACTTTCCAAGCTTCTCTGTGGAAAGTCCTGGTGCAACAATTCTGTAGTTGATGATTGAGATGGGATGCAAAGAGGTCTATGTGAGGACATCTCCAGACTGCTGTTATCATCCTGAATATTTTGGTGTCTAGCATCCACTCGTGTGGATCCAAAAGGTTTCTGCTCAGACTGTCTACCAGGAAGTTTTGTTTCCCTGGTACAAACTGAGCTTGAAGATCCAGATTGCAAGCTAGAGCTGTGTTCCACAGATCCATGGCTAGTTTGCAAAGGGGGTAGGAATGAGATCCCCCTTGCTTGTTTATGTACCACATAACTGTGGTGTTGTCTGTCCGAATTAGTAGTTGTCCTGGTTGTAAAAGATTCCTGAAGGCCAATAGAGCTTTCTGAAGGCTAACATTTCCTTTAAGTTGATATGCAGGTTCTTCTGATCCTTTTCCAAAAAGTCAAAACTGTTGCACGGAGAAGCAGGACTCTTGAAAAGCAATGTCCATGTATACTCACAAAGGCTGCCTGTAATGGCACACCCATCAACTGTTCTTTAAATTCAAAAGTCAGTTACAAAAAGTCACAACTTGCTATTCAGCACTGTCAGGAACTTCCAATTGCATCAGTTAACTTCACCGAACAATAACTTGTAGACATTCAAATGCACTAATCCAAGCGTTCAGCGAAGTTTAAAGAAAAAGAAAAGTTTATTTAACATCCGCTAGCTTTCAACAAGGTCTTCTTCAGGCCGTTATACAATTTTTCAAAAACTTTCACATACATTTATAGAGGATGTGACAAACAATCTGATGTCATATCCTGTACAATTTAAAAACAATTAAAAATGAAAACATTCACCTAACCATTTAAACACTGTGACATTTAAACGCATAGCACTCTTGGTAGGAGTAGCAAATATAGCTACTGTTTATAAAAGCATCAAAACTTTTTTGCATCCCTAAAACTATTACAAATAAAATATGTTAGAACTTTAAAATTATAAAACATTCTACTAACCATTTAAAGGCTATTGAGTTAAAATACCTGACTTTTAGTTGGGTATGACTTCTTACAAGCAACATTAGCACATGCGTTGACAAATGCCATACACTACACTATTATTCGCACGATCATCAACAATTACAGTTCTGTGACTGTTCACACTAAAATACCTTGAAAGACTGAATATTCTACTAAACATTCAGGCATCTTGAAATAATATACCTAACATACCGTTAGGTGTAAAAAATTGTAATATTACCAAGCGCTAAATTCTTGTTACTTATAACACATATAAGACCTACGTGTGTAGGGGGGGGTTTGGATGAAAGAGGAGGGGGGAAGGGGGGACTGTGATACAGATGATGGTGTATGAAACTGGTGAAAGGTCAGTCAAACCAGACAAGGGGGTGGGATAAAATGGGTAAAGGGAGTGGGGGGAAAAATATGTTAGAACTTTAAAATTATAAAACATTCTATTAACCATTCAATGTGATACTGATGATGGTGTTATATATTTGGCCACCTGCGTATATTGTCCTGCGTTTTACGTAGGAAAAACAGATAGAAAACTTAGAGAGAGAATTAGGGAGCATGTCTATAAAATTAAGATGCTATGTTTATCCAATGCACTGGCCAAACACGTCTCGAATACCTCAAAGGAACATAGCTTTGTGTTTCAAGTAATAGACTTGAACAAACCGGGTAATAGAAGAGGGGATGTGCATAATAAAACAGAACAGACAGAGGTGAGATGGATCATTAGATTGAGGGCTGATAGGAGCCCCGGCTTAAATGACAGGATATCAATCAAGCCCATACTTAAAGGTAAACCTATTCACTGAATCTAGTTTTCCAGTCATATTCCAACACTTAGCTTAATACTTTCTAGCATGACTCTGTCACTGTGCTCGCCTCCTTCCCTAGTTTCTGATCCTATTTGTGTATGGATCATTTACCATCCCTTGCTTTCCTGCCCCTTCCCATCCCCCCTCCCCTCTTTTTTCCCCCCACTCCCTTCACCCTTTCTATTCCACCCCCTTGTCTGGCATGACTGACCTTTTACCAGTTGTTTTATACACCATCATCAGTATCACATTCCCCTTTCCTTCCACATACACATAGGTCTTATATGTGCTATAAGTAACAAGAATTTAGCACTTGGTAATATTACAATTTTTTACACCTAATGGTATGTTAGGTATATTACTTCAAGATGCCTGAATGTGTAGTAGAATATTCAGTCTTTCAAGGAATTTTAGTGTGAACAGTCACAAAACTGTAATTGTTGATGATCATGCTAATAATAGTGTAGTTTATGGCATTTGTCAACGCATGTGCTAATGTTGCTTGTAAGAAGTCATACCTTACTAAAAGTCAGGTATTTTAACTCAATAGCCTTTGAATGGTTAATAGAATGTTTTATAATTTTAAAGTTCTAACATATTTTTCCCCCACTCCTTTACCCATTTTATCCCACCCCTTGTCTGGTTTGACTGACCTTTCACCAGTTTCATACACCATCATCTGTAGCACAGTCCCCTCCCCCTCTTTCATCCAAACCCCCTACACACGAGGTGTTATATGTGTTATAAGTAACAAGAATTTAGCTTGGTAATATTACAATTTTTACACTTAACGGTATGTTAGGTATATTATTTCAAGATGCCTGAATGTTTAGTAGAATATTCAGTCTTTCAAGGTATTTTAGTGTGAACAGTCACAGAACTGTAATTGTTGATGATCGTGCGAATAATAGTGTAGTGTATGGCATTTGTCAACGCATGTGCTAATGTTGCTTGTAAGAAGTCATACCCAACTAAAAGTCAGGTATTTTAACTCAATAGCCTTTAAATGGTTAGTAGAATGTTTTATAATTTTAAAGTTCTAACATATTTTATTTGTAATAGTTTTAGGGATGCAAAAAAGTTTTGATGCTTTTATAAACAGTAGCTATATTTGCTACTCCTACCAAGAGTGCTGTGTGTTTAAATGTCAGTGTTTAAATGGTTAGGTGAATGTTTTCATTTTTAACTGTTTTTAAATTGTACAGGATATGACATCAGATTGTTTATGTCACATCCTCTATAAATGTATGTGAAAGTTTTTGAAAAATTGTATAATGGCCTGAAGAAGACCTTGTTGAAAGCGCTAGCCGGATGTTAAATAAACTTTTCTTTTTCTTTAAACTTCGCTGAACGCTTGGATTAGTGCATTTGAATGTCTACAAGTTATTGTTTGGTGAAGTTAACTGATGCAATTGGAAGTTCCTGACAGTGCTGAATAGCAAGTTGTGACTTTTTGTAACTGACTTTTGAATTTAAAGAACAGTTGATGGTGTGCCATTACAGGCAGCCTTTTGCATTTGAATGTCTACAAGTTATTGTTCGGTGAAGTTAACTGATGCAATTGGAAGTTCCTGACAGTGCTGAATAGCAAGTTGTGACTTTTTGTAACTGACTTTTGAATTTAAAGAACAGTTGATGGTGTGCCATTACAGGCAGCCTTTGTGAGTATACATGGACATTGCTTTTCAAGAGTCCTGCTTCTCCGTGCAACAATTTTGACTTTTTGGACTTGGTATTATTTATTTTCTTGTGTGCACGGAGCTTGTTGTGAGTGCTATCTTGTCTTTACATCTTCTGATCCTTTGTCCAAAGGCCCTGCAGACAATTGCCCTGAAAATGGGCTCCCCAAGCATAATCCGAGGCGTCCGTGGTTAGAATCTGAGTGGCAGGAGGCAGACGAAAGGGTTTCCCTTTGTTTAGAGCACATGCCCTGGACCACCAAAGAAATTCCTTTTGAAGACAAGGAAGGACAGAGATCAGTATGTCTAAACTGTGGCAATGCTGAGACCATACACTTTTTAGGTATCACTGTATTTTCCTCATGTGTAGTCTTGCATATGGTACAAGAAGGATGCAGGAGGCCATGTAACCCAAAGCCTGCACGAATTTCCTTGCAGATAGTTGAGTTAGAGTTGCCAAGGTTTTGAAAGTTGAAGCCAGCTGTAATTGTTTTTCGGATGTCAGAAATGCCATCTGGGTTGTGGTGTTTAGAAGAGCACCCAGAAAAGTTATCTGTTGTGTTGGTGTCAAATTTGACTTTATGTTTACAGAGAATCCCAGGAACTTGAGGAGGTTCTGTACAAATTCTAGATGCTGGAGTAAGACATCCTTGCTGTCTGCCTGAATTAGACAATCATCCAGATAAGGGTAAATTTGAATTCCCTTGAGTCTGCAGTAAGCTACTACTGGAGCCAGGCATTTGGTGAAGACCCTGGGTGCAGTAGACAATCCAAAGGGCAGCGCAGAGAATTGAAAGTGCCTCGATCCGGCCTTGAACCGGAGGTATTTTCTTCGATCCTGCCTGATGGGAATGTGTAAATATGCCTCCTTTAAATCCAAAGTTACCATCCATGCATCTTTGGTCAGCAATGGAAGTAGCTGCTGTAGAGTAAGCATCTTGAATTTTGGAATCTCTAGAAAGGTGTTCAAGACCGACAGATCCAGAATGGGTCTCCATGAGTTTTGCTTCCTTGGGACTAGAAAGAGCCTTGAGTAAAAACCTTTTCCCATCTCTGAAAGAGGAACCAGTTCTATGGCATTCATAGCCAAAAGAGCTTCCACCTGGTTTAAGGCCTCCGTCCATTGATGTTTTGGAAGGTCTGGCCATCCGCTTGGCCTTGGCAAGGTATGAAAATGGAATTTGTAACCTCTTAAAACCACATCCAAAACCCATTTGTCTTGGGTTATTTGAGTCCAATTTTGATAAAAAAGAGAGTTTTCCTCCGAGGGGGGCTTCCAGGCAAGAAGTTCCTGTAGCCCAACAGAGGGAGTCATTGAATTTGTTTCCTTTGAGATTGTGACCTGTCCTCTCCTCCCCTAGGGGTGGAAGCAGTCCACTGTCTTGGTCTATAAGCAGCTTGTGTTTGAGGCCTCCCTCTGGAGAGTCTATATCTACCCTTCTGAGGCCTGTCTGAAGTGGGAAAGGACCAATTTTTTGAAGGCCAATTCCTACTAAATCTAGGTGGCTGTACTTGTAAGAAATCTTTAACTGTTTGCATGGATTTCGCCTTATCCTCCATCTTTTTAATCACCTCTTCAGCTTTTGATCCAAACAAAACATTATGCTGAACAGGAGCATCCAATAATTTAGCCTTTACTTGTTCAGGTAAATTTTGTTCCTTTAGCCATGCATGCCTTCTAATGACTGTGCCAGAGGCCGCAGCCCTACAAGAAGCCTCCAAGGCATCAAATCCACAGTGTAAACCATGCTTCCCAACCTGTTCAGTGGCATGCAATAAGTCATGTAATGCCTTATCTGCACAGGCAGAAATGGAAGTAAGCTTTTGTTTTAAGACAGACAAGAGAAATTGCTGGTATTTAAGCATATGAAACTGACAGTTTAAAGCCCTAATGGACAAAGTAGCAGAAGTGTACACCTTTTTTTGCCCCATCTTTCTCAGGATCGAGAATCCTTTTCAGTAGGAATGGGATTTTTGGCAGAAGCGGCCTTAACTCCCTTAGGACCCTGAGAAATGGTTTCAGGGTCAGCAGCAGGGTTCTTGTATAAAAACTGATGGGAATCAGGAACCCTGTAATATCTATCAGGCTTAACAGGAGCAGGAGGAAAAGAGTCAGGGGTTAAGTTAGCCTCCAAAAAGGCATCATCCACAATATCCAAAACAGGAGGAATAGCCAGGGGTCTATGTTGGGGAAGAAGAAAATCCCTCAGTCTTTTCTTGGATTCCGAATACTCCTGTCCTTCCCAGTGGAAATGTTCCCTCATTTCATGCAAAGTTTCCCCAAAAGAGAAATCCTCAGGGGGAGAAGCTGAAGGAATGGATTCTTCAGCATCAGAATCCTCATAAGGGGGGAAAGAATATTCCTGATCAGAAGAAGAAACTGAGGAAACAGAAGCCTGATCAGAGGAATCATAATAAACATCCTGCCTTGGCCTTTTGTCTGGAGGGGGATGAGAACCACTAATCATAGTAAGTAAATCCTCCGCCATCTTGAGTAACTGTTTCTGTGACTTGGGAGCCGGTTCAGAAGAGGCCTGTGTTGAAGTCTTTGATTTAGAAGGAGTCTTTGCCTTTGCCAGTAGCTGAGCAGGCCTGAAAACCCCTTCGGAAGCCGGTACCTGCACAGCGGCTCCGGACCCATCAGAAGGAGCATTGTCCAAAGGTCCTGCAACAGAAATATTTAAAGGCCTGGTTGGCTCCTCATGAGAGTCCGTTTCGGCCGTCGGTTCTGAAATGGCCGACAACAGGGGCTGCAAAAGCGCCTCACTGACGACGGCCGAACCTGAAGCTGGCTCCGCTTGTGCGCTATCATCAGATTTGGACCTCGGAGGCCTGTCTTTATCCTTGCGACGTTTGTGAACTCCGGTAGCCGGGACCGTATCCAAAGACATTTTGTAGTTAAAGCGCCTACCGAAGTAATGAAAAGCAAAATCGTACCTTCGCTTAATTGTACGTTGATTGAATCTAGCACAAAACCGACAACTAGCTACGTCGTGGTCAGAGCCTAAGCAAGGAATACAGTAAGAATGAAAATCCTTATGAGGTATTTGCTTCCCACATGAAATACAATTAACTTTTTCTGACATCGGAGTGGAGCAAGAAAAAAGTTTCCCCAACGGGGTACTTAGCTTTGAGTGGAGAAGTCAGTCTTCGGACCGAAGTATATAGAAAAATCTGTCAGGAGTCAGCCGACCGGCACTTGCGAACTGCTATCACCGCACGGCAAGAAAGACTAGAGAAGATGGCGTCTGCTGTCAGCTTTATACTCCTGGCGCTCTGACGTCAGGCAGCATGGTTGAACAGCCGAAGCCGGACCCAGACTTTGGGATTCTGGCCGACCGAGGGCTGCCTGCCGGCAGGGGAGAACCCTACAGTCATGACTGCAACAGTGAAACACGATGAACATCCCGCTAAAACCAAATAATTCTTTAATGAAAGTTTATTAACTTATCAAGTAAATGTCTTTCCTGTAGAAATACTATCCGAGCTTTATGTAGCTGCAAGTATTTGAATAGACTCCCCCCTCTTAACTGGATTATTCAATCTATTAATATTAACAGATATGCATTGAAAATCAGACATTTATACAAGAGAAAAAAACAAGTATAATGAAATCAGATTTGTATACAGAACTTATTATATCCTTTATATACAATATGAAGTCTTCAGTTATGAACAAAGCTTTTGAAACAAATACAAAAATTATAAAAATAAGACAGTTCCACCAGTGCTAAAATAACTTGAAAAACAAAAAGCCACTGACAAAAAAGTACAGTTGTGTACACTTGCCATAAATGTAGATGTTCGAGTGTATTCACTGTTGCAGTCATTACATTTGGGCAATCTGCTGGCAGGTTGCCCTCAGTCGGCCTGATTATAAAAGTCTTGGGTCCTGCATCGGTTACTGTCCTTTTTTCCATGATGTGAGGTTAGCAGGGGTATAAAACATGCAGCAGATGCCATTGAATCAGTTTTTCTTGCCCCAGATGTCAGGTGCCCCCCAAATGGGGAGCAAATAAAATTAAAAACACAAAAATATATATCACCAACCAAAAGCAAATACACCAAAAAGGCTTTTAAGCATAGTAAAAGAAAGTAGAGGTATAGTCAAAGAAAAACAGGGGGCTGGAGGGAGGATAACTAGGACTGCAACATTGAATACACTCGAACATCTACATTTATGGTAAGTGTACACATACTTTGAAATTTAGTTCTGTCCAAGTAGAATCTAAGTTGTCTATGCACATCCAAGGAATGCAGAATCCGTTCCCCTTTGTTCTGTGGATTGGGAAAGAAGGTTGGCAAACAAATGGACTGATTAAGAGCTACACTGGAAACCACCTTGGACATGAAGGATGGATTGGTCCTCAGAGATACCCTGTCTGCTTGAAAGATGATGAAAGGCTCCACTGCCATAAGGGCCTGTAATTCAGATATCCTTCTAGCTGAAGTGACTGATAAAAGGAAGGCGGTTTTCCAAGAAAGAAATTTTAAGTCTGCAACAGCAGCTAGCTTGAAAGGAGGTAGAGTGAGCTTCTCCAAATCAAAGTTAAGGTCCGAGGCAGGGGTAAGAGCTCTCCTGGGTGGTCTCAAGTTCTTTGCCACTCAGAGATGCTGCTTGAGCAGGGATGAGAAAAGAGGGGTGGGTTCTGTGTTATAGTGAGCTGAAATAGCTGAAGCATGGATTTTAATAGAGGAAAAAAAAGACAGACCCTTGTGAAGCATCTCAGTTAAGTATTGCAAAATCTGAGGTAAACTGGGCACTGCTGTGCTCATCCCTAAAGATTGGTTCCAGGCACAGAATGTTTTCCATTTGTCAGCATAAGATTTTCTAGTGCTAGGTCGTCTCGCATCCAAGATAACATCCATCACAGGTTTGCTGGGGGATGCTAAGGGTGAATTTAAGTGATTAGCCAGGCTGCAAGGCTCAATGTTGGAAGCTGAGGGTGCAGAATTTTGTTCTCCTGCTGAGTCAACAAGGAAGGTGCCCGAGGCAGGTGCCATGGAGATATTTGTGACACTGCACAGGAGTGGGTACCAGTGTTGGCGTGGCCAGTCTGGAGCAATCAAAATCATTCTTGGTTTGTCCTGTTTGACATTTAGCAGAACTTTGGAGAGCAGAGGGAGAAAGGCATAGACCAATAGGTTTTTCCAGCTGAAGGACAGAGCATCCACTTTCCAGGCTTTTTTGTGGGGAGTCCTTGTGCAAAACTTGTCCACCTGGTAGTTCTGGGGGGAGGCAATAGATCTATGTCTGGGCTCCCCCCATTTGCTTGTCAACATGTTGAAAAATCATGGTTCCAGTTTCCACTCGTGTGGATCCATGAGATTTCTACTTAGTCGGTCTGCCAGTGTACTCAATTTTCCTGGCAGGAATTGAGCTGGTAGGTGAACTTGGTAGCTCAAGGCTGTGTTCCACAATGCCATGGCTAGTCTGCAGAGGGGGTAGGAATAAGTACCCCCCTGCTTGTTTATGTACCACATAACCGTGGTGTTGTCAGCCTTTACCATTAGTTGTCCTGGAAGAATGTAGTCCTTTAAGGCTGTCAGAGCATTCTGTGCAGCTGACATTTCTTTTTGATTGATATGTAGGTGCATTTGATTTGGATTCCATTTGCCCTGAATACACTTCCCTGCCAGGACAGCCCCCCATGCATAGCCTGATGCATCTGTAGTTAGGGTTTGGGCGGCATGGGGTAGTGTGAATGGCAGTCCCTTGTTTTGGTGGCAGACCTCTGCCCACCATAGGAGCTCTAGGCGTAGGCAAGGTATAATAGGAATCATTGTTCCCAGGCTGTGACAATGTTGACTCCATAGACGTTTTTAAGTACCACAGTAGTTCCTCATATGTAGTCTTGCATATGGAATTAGAAGAATGCAGGAGGCCATGAACCCCAAGGCTTGCAGTATTTGTCTTGCAGAGAGCAGCGTTTTTGTGGCCACTTGTTTGAAGTAAGTTACCAAATGAATTTGCTTCTCTGGCGTGAGGAAAGCCATCTCGGCAGTTGTATTCAAGCTTGGACCCAGGAATGTAATCTGTTGAGAGGGTACCAGTTGTGATTTCTTTTAATTTATGGTGTACCCCAGATAAGTTAGAACCTTTTTTTTTTTTTTTTTTTTTTTACGCCAGATGATTTTGAAGTATGCCTGGTATTATGCCTGAATTAGACAATCGTCCAGGTATGGATATATTTGAATATTTCTTTGCCTGCAAAATGCAATTACTGGAGCCAGGCACTTTGTGAATACCCTAGGTGCAGTAGACAAGCCAAAGGGCAGTGCAGAGAACTGATAATGCAAGTAGCCTGCTTTGAAGCGTAGGTATCTTCTGCAAGATTCCCTGACTGGGATGTGCAGGTATGCTTCTTTTAGATCTAGAGTTGCCAACCAGGCATCTTTGCCTAACATAGGAAGTAACTGAAGAGTCAGCATCTTGAATTTTGGAATGTCCAGAAATGTATTTAGAGTAGACAGGTCCAGAATTGGATGCCATGATTTGTCTTTTCTGGGTACCAGAAAAAGTCTGGAATAGAAACCTTGTCCCTTTTCCTCTTCTGGTACCGGTTGAATAGCCCACATGTTTAAGAGGGAAAGTACTTGTTTTTGAGCCTCTGCCCACTGATTTGGGGGCAGGTCTGGCCACCCATTTGATCCTGGCAACGTGTGGAAATGAAATCTGTATCCCTGGGATACTATATTTAAAACCCATTTGTCCTGGATTATGAGTTCCCAGTTTTTTGCATGAAGAGCAATCTTTCTCCCCAAAGGGGCGGCTAAAAGGTAAGTGCTTGGTAATTTTAAAGGAAAGTCACTTGAGACTGCTTACCATAGGGGGGTGTCTTGTTATTTCCAGATTTGGAAGAGGAGGCCCCCCACTGCTTAGTTCTGAGAGTCTCCTGGGAATGAAACCTGGGGCTTTTGGTATGTCTGGGTTTGGCTTGAGAGAATCTGGAAGGAGCTGGAAAGGAACAGTTCTTAGTAGGCCAGAGGCTAATAAATCTTGGAGGTTGCACTTGTAAGAAATCTTTTACAGTTTGCATAGCTTTAGCTTTATCTTCCTTCTTTTTTAGAACTTCTTCAGCCTTGTTGCCAAGCAAGCGGTCCTGATTTAAAGGAGCATCCAACAATTTTGCTTCAACATGATCAGGCAGAGATTGCTCCTTAAGCCAAGCATGCCTTCTAAGCACATACCCAGTAAGAGCAGCCCTGCAAAAGGCCTCTAAAGAATCAAAACCACATTGTAAAGTATGTTTTCCAACTTGTTCAGCAGAATGCAATAAATCCTGTAAATCTTTACTTTCCACACAGTCAGAAATCAACATAATTTTCTGTTTAAGCAGTCCAATAATATGCTGTTGATATTTTAACATATGAAATTGGCAGTTTAAATCCCTGATTGCTATGGTTGCAGAAGTATAAACTTTATTACCCCATCTATCCACCGCCCTGAAGTCTCCATCGGAAGGGGTAGGACTTTTACCAGTAGAAGCCTTAATGACCTTGGGCCCCTGAGAAATAGTTTCTGGATCTGCAACAGGATTTTTGAATGGGAACTTGTGGGACTCAGGAACCCTGTAGTACCCGTCAGGTTTACTAGGAGCCAGAGGCAGGGAATCAGGGGCCATACTGGACTCCGAAAACACATCATCAACAATGTCTAGTACAGGAGGTATAGACAAAGGCCTATGCTGAGGTAGAAGAAGGAAATCCCTAAGCCTCTTTTTTGAATCAGAAAATTCCTGACTTTCCCAGTGGAAATGCTCCCTTAAGGTATGTAAATTTTCCCCAAAAGAAAAGTCCTCAGCGGGGGAAGCAGACGGAATGGAATCCTCTGCATCAGAATCCTCATAACTAGGCATGGACAAATCCAGGTCATTAGAAGAGTCAGAAGAAACAGAGTCCTGATCAGAAGAATCATAGTCAAGCTCATCCCTAGGCCTCCTAGAAGGGGGGGGGGGGTTGACTACCCCTGATTAGAGTAATTAGCCATTTTGATCATTTGTTTTTTAGGCATAGGGGCCTGAACATGTGGGCCTGGGCATCATTTTTTTAGACATAGATCGAGATTTAGGCCTTAGTATTGAAGGTGGAGTAGGTTTAATATGCAAGTCTGAAGGCCTGAATACACCCTCAAAACCCAGTGCCTGCACAGTGGCTCCAGACCCATCCAAGGTAGAGACATCCGCGGGTTCCATAGGTGAAGCATCTCGTGGCATACCGGACTCTGAATGGGTCTCAGTAGAGGCCTGCGAGTCAGAAGAAGCAGGCATCAGGGGCTGCGAAAGCCCCTCACTGAGTACCGGCAAACTGGCGACTGGCTTAGGAGAAGCATCGTCGGCAGTTTTGGACCTCGACGGCCTCTGTCTTTATCTTTGCGCTTTTTCGGAATTCCGGTAGTTGGATGGCTAACTGATGACATTTCTGGATAATTAAACAGAGAACCAAAATATTTAGAGGCAAAAATGTACCGGCGACGGAAAGTGAGCTGATTAAATAGAGCACAAAACCGACAGCAAGGTACGTCGTGGTCAGGACTTAGGCAAGGAATACAGTACAAATGAAAATCTTAATGAGGTACTTGCTTTCCACCAGTAATGCAATTATTAACTTTTTCTGACATCGGTAAGGAGCAAGAAAAAGTTTCCCCAACGGGGTACTTCGCTTTAAGTTGAAGACTTCGGTTCTGAAACTTGAAAATAAGAAGTTATGTACTCACCATAACGTTCCATCTGAGTAGGTAAACTTCATTTGTCAGCAACCTATGAGACCTATGGGAATTGGATCCGACTTCGGATCCGAGCCGGCAGTTTTCAACAGCTTAGATCCGAACTCCAAGCTCCTCCCCCTACCCATAATCCCCTGCCAACCCTGACTGACCTCAGATCGAGTTTGCCCAAAAGCAGATACTGCTTGAAGATAATTACTCTCAATATAAAATAGGTAACACCGTGTAAACCTGAGTATGACAAATAAAAAACATCCGAAGGTGAGGGGGCAGGAGAGAGGGACGGTTGCTGACAAATGAAGTTTACCTACTCAGATGGAACGTTATGGTGAGTACATAACCTCTTAATCTGAAGTAGTTAACTTCATTTGTGCAGCAACCTATGGGACAGAGTCCCCAGCTACCTGAACCTTGGACGGCCTTCATGGAAGGATGTTCCGGAGCACTGCAGAGCCAAAGGATGCTCTCCCTCTGGAGATATTGTCCAATTTATAGTGATTGATAAAGGTATGAGATGAGGCCCAAGTGGCTGCCGAGCAAATATCATCCAAAGAGACTCTAGCTCTAAAGGCCGCAGAGGTAGACACAGATAGAGTAGAGTGGGCATGGACTCCCTGAGGTGCGGGCCTGCCAGAACTTTCATATGCTAAAAGGATACACTGTGAAATCCATCTAGACAGCATGACTTTAGACACAGATTTACCCAAGTTAAATTTGGCAAAGGAGACGAACAACTGGTCAGACTGCCTATGACCAGATGTCCTGTGGATGTAGAAGCGAAGTTGTCTATGCACATCCAGTGAGTGTAATTTGTATTCCCCTTTGTTTTGGTAATTAGGAAAAAAGACTGGTAGGTTAATGGATGGATTAATATTCGACTCAGACGCAATCTTGGGAAGAAAAGAGGGATTGGTCCTGAGGTAAACTCTATCCTTGTGAAAAGTCAATTATGGGGGTTTTACACAGAGGGCTTGTAGTTCAGAGACCCTTCGAGCAGAGGTGATAGCGACAAGAAAGGCCGTTTTCCATGACAAGAATTTAAGATCTACTGAAGCTGCAGGCTCAAACGGGGGAGCTGTCAAGGCCTGAAGCACCAGCGTTAAATCCCAAGGAGGGACTACATCCTTCACTGGAGGTCAGAGCAGAAAGGTGCCCTGCAGAAAGGTCTTACACAATTTTGTGGTGATCAAACGTCCCAGTTCATTTCCCACGTGATAATGAGAGATAGCTGCTAGTTGAACCTTGACTGTGGAGGAGCTAGCCCCCTGATGAAACAGCCCTGACAGGAAGTCTAATACAGCGGGCAAAGGAGCTGTGAAAGGATCCAAATTTCGATGTTCCGCCCAAATGGAGAAACGCTTCCATTTGCTACTATAGATCTTTCTAGTAGAAGGCTTGTGCGCTGCTACTAGGATAGCTTTAACAGGGGAAGAGATACCGGGAGTCCTAGCTACGAGTGGAAATGGAGCAGCCAAGCTGTGAGCTCGGACTGGGAGATCTAGGAGGTGGGATATTAGATCCGGAAGGGGATCCAGAACCCAAGGAGGATTCACCAGATGAGACCAAACGTAAGGGAACCAGGCTTGACGAGGCCAGAATAGGGCAATGAGGATTATCCTGCTCCCCAACCGACTGGCTTTCTGCAGAAACTAAGCATAAAGTAGACCGGGAGGCCAAGCATGCACCAGAGAATCTCTCGGAGATTCCCCTGGGGGGGGGGGGGATGAGAGTGAAGTAGTCGTAACATTTTGTGTTCGAGGGAGAGGCAAAGAGATCGCAACAGAGTGGACCCCATTCGGCGAAAATCCGATTCGCTACTTCGAGATTCAGAGACCACTCGTATGGTAACAGGATGGTGCGACTCAGTCTGTCCGCTAGGATGTTGGACCGCCCCAGATTGTGCGTTGCTATGAGAAAACGGTTGGTGGAGATTGCCCATTCCCACACCCTCATGGCCTCTCGACAGAGTGAGTAAGACCTGGTTCCTCCCTGTTTGTTGATGTACCAGACAACAGACATGCTGTCTGTCTGAATCGCAATCGTTCCTACAGGAAGAAGGTCCTGAAGTGTGCTTGCAACGCCAACAGCACTGCCCTCATCTCTAGGACATTGATATGCAATGAAGTCTCTGTGAGGTCCCATGTGCCTTGGACTGTGCTGCCCGAACAATGCCCTCCCCCACCCGAGGCGGGAGGCGTCTGTGGTCACCGTGGCTAGAGGAGGGGCCATAGAAAAGGGGCATCCTTCCTGGAGGTCCGGAGATTGGAGCCACCATAAGAGGGCCCTCTTGCAAGCCCTGCTGAGGGGAATGGGATGGCTGAGAGGATACTGAAGGAAGGACCACTGGACTTGGAGGGTCCATTGTAAGACCCTCATGTTCAAACGCGTCATTGGCAATAGATTGATTGCCGCCGCCATTAACCTAGAGCCCTCAGGACCAATTCCGCTGGAGGAGCTGGGGATTGTATAATGGCCCGCACATGTAGCCTCAGGATTCGTACCCGGTCCGTGGTCAAAAAGGCTAGGAGCTTGTTTGTGTTTAATCTGGCCCCTATGAAGTCTACGGTCTGAGGCGGGGCAAGAGACGACTTCTCTATGTTGATAGTGATCCCCAGCTGGGGAGCTAGATGAAGTAAGTAGTTTCTGGCTGCGCAGAGTAGATGCCTTGTTGGGGCGGTCAGGAGCCAGTCATCCAGGTATGGGAAAACCTGAATTCCCTGGAGCCTCAGGTGGGCCGCTATCACCGTTAACAATTTGGTGAACACCCTGGGGGCTGTGGTGAGACCAAAGAGGAGGACCCTGAATTGGTAATGACTGGCTCCTAGCCGGAAGCGGAGGAACCTTCTCGATCGCCTGTCCATGAGAATGTGGTAGTACGCATCCTTGAGGTCTGTAGAGCACATCCAGTCGTTCTCCCGCAAGAGGGGGAGAATGGATTTAAGGGTGACCATGCAGAATTTCTCTTTGTTTACTGACAGGTTCAGGGGCGAAAGGTCAAGGACTGGTCTTAAGTCCCCCGTCTTTTTTGGCACCAAGAAGAACCTGGAGTAAAAACCCGACCCACACTGGTCTGGGGGGGAACGTGTTGGATGACTCTTTTCTCCAGCAACTGTTGGATTTCCGTTGCTGCGGCCTCCCTCTGATCGGGTGGGACATCGGGGAGGTATCTGGGGCTGAGTGGGTAGAGAGAGAAGGGGATATGATATCCTCTGGATATGATGCAAAGCACACAGCGGTCTGTCGTGATGGACTCCCAAGCTGTTAGGTGCTTCGAGAAACGCCCCCCCCCCCGACTGCCTCCAGAGTGGAGCAGTCGGGCAACCCCTCAGGGGTGTTGCGTGGGTTGGTCCGAGAAAGGCTCTCTGGATTCAAAGTTCCTCGGGGCCCCCTCTGCCTCTAGGGCGGCGTCCACCCTGCCCTCCTCTGCCATGGAAGGGCTGGGAGTCCGGAGCGGGACGGGACTGTTGCGACTTCCGGAACCACATCTTCTTCTGTCCCTTTTGGTTCTTGGAGAAGGACCTCTGGGGAGCAGAGAAGCGGACTCCGACGGCAGACATCTTCCCGTTAACGAAAGACGCCTTGAAGGGTTCCGTGAAATCACAGTGATGGAGCCAGGCCCGACGCCTCATGACGAGGCCCGCTCCGCTGGCTCTAGCGGCTCCTTCTGTGGCATGGGACAGTAGCCGCACAGAGGTGTTTGATATAGATCGGAGAGTGGCCATCCGGGTGGAGTGCAACTGTTTGTCCTCCGCCGACATGGACTCGGGGGGGGGGGGGGCGGCGTACTCCTTGATAAGGTCCTGCTGCAGTCGAAGAACATGTGCCATGTAGTTCAGCGACCTCACAGAGAAGGTAGCCGAACTAAAAAAACGCTTCCCTAAATGGTCCATCGACCGAGACTCCTTGCTCGGGGGGTGGACCGAGGGACTCTCCTGAGCTAGTTCCCTCTTGGTGGCCGCCGCCACCAACATGGCATCTACAGTGGGACCCTTACTCCAATGGGACTTGTCGGAGAGGGGGCTAAGAATTTTATCCGAGCACTTGGGGACTGGCTCCACAGTGTCCAGCTCCTTCCATGCCCTGGTAGTAATCAAATCTACCAGGGGGTCGGCCGGAGGGGACACCCAAGAGGTAGACGGGCCTGCTTCAAACACCTCCAGGAACACTAATTCATCCGAGGTAGGCTTTGGGGCAGACCACCCCCCCCTTATCCTGAGCATCTCCATGATGTCACCAAAAGAGAAATCTTCGGGGGGGTGATCTTGGGAAGCCTTCCCCTTCCTCCAAATCCGTGTCCTCAGTCAAGGACTCAGGGGAGTCCAGGTGCCTCCTCTTGCACTTTCGCTTGTGAGGAACCTCCTCGGGGGGGGGGGGGCTGTCCGAGCTAGTCTCACCAGCAACGTCATATTCCAAAGGAACGACCTGGGATGTCAAAGCAGGCTGTCCCTGGGGCCGGGTGATGGAAGTCGGGCCCAACAGAGAAGGAGTGCAGGGTGGAGCTGTGGCAAGGGATGGGGGCCTGGAATCTCTCGACAGAGCCCTCTCCACCACGTCGAACACCGAGGGAGAGCTGCTCTCTCTAGGATCCAAAAGCAGACCCTCACTCGGATCCGACGGATCGGGGCCGGTGCCGAAGCGATCGGATCCGAGGGACCAGCATGCTCCAACCTGGACGGAGCCGAAGGCATACTGATACCCCTGGATCCGAAGCTCAGCCCTCGGCTCAGAGAGCTCGGATCCGACGAAAATGGACCCGACAGACTCAAGGGAAGTGTTGGCGCCGAAGTACTCGTGACTATCGGCGCCGACACCCCCCCGGCTCCATGGCTGCCAGGCTCTGAAGACTCCCAGCCCGGGAAGCGGGACGGAGAAGGAGCTATCGGGGCAAAGAAGGGAGTTGAGCTCCCCCCCCGGAGGAGGGAGGCAGGAGCACTCCCATCGGCAGTTGGGCCTGGAGGAATCTTCTCATCATCCGGTCCAAATCTGCATCAGTGAGACTTCGGTTCGATCTCGATGAGAACACCGAGGTGGGCGAGAGTGCCGCCTCGATGACCTCGAGGGAGATCGGGTCTTCTCCTCAGAACCCGGTGAAAAGCCAGAAGACCGGATCAGAGAAGGAGGAGACCCAGAAGTCCTGGAGGGAGAAGACTGCTTAGGTGGGGGGGGGGCCGAAGCGGAGGCCTCGGCCCCCCGCTTGTGGTGTTTCCCCCTCCTTTTCTCTTTTCTAGCCTCCCTCTCCTCCGGGCCTAAGGCGGGAGGTTGAGTCCTGGCCGGGGGGAGGGAAGCAGGAGTGGCAGCCGCAGCGGGAGCCAAGGAACGACCGGAGGTAGAAGCCAAATCCGGGTGCAGAAGACCCGCCAGAATCAGCTTAGACCTTCGGTCCTTAAGTGCCCTGGGGTTGAACGCCGCACAAATGGAACAACCAGAGGAGAGGTGCTCAACCCCAAGGCACAGCACGCACAGAGTGTGGCCATCCGCTGGGGACAGCTTATGGCCATACTCGGTGCACTTAGAAAAAATAGGCTTTGGGGCCTCAGACATTTTAATTAAGGAAGGACAGCCACACATGTTAGGCCCCAAACACGCACACACAACCCTAACAGAACCACGAGGGAAGGGGGAGGTTAATTACAAAAAATATAAAGTTAAGCTAGGGAGGATTTTAGTCAAAAAGGGACCTGAAAGCACTCACAACCAAGTAGGGTAGAAAAGAGAAAGAAAAAGCTAAATTTTTCTCACAAAAAAACTCTAAATGCCTGGAACTCAACATCGAGCTGCTGTTGGTTAAACCGCGGCAAACTAGACCTGAGGTCAGTCAGGGTTGGCAGGGGATTATGGGTAGGGGGAGGAGCTTGGATCCAAGTTGTTGAAAACTGCCGGCTCAGATCCAAAGTCTGATCCAATTCCCATAGGTCTCATAGGTTGCTGCACAAATTAAGTTAACTACTTCAGATCGAAAATTTCAGGAGTCGGCCTACTGGCACTTGCGAACTGCTTCTGCTTCGGGCACCGCACGGCAAGAAAGACTGATGTAATGGCGTCGGCTGCTTGTTTTATATCCCTGACGACCTGACGTCATGGAAGAAAGAACAGCAACTGACGCAGGACCCAAGACTTTGTTAATAAGGCCGACTGAGGGCAACCTACCATCAGATTACCCAAATGCAATGACTGCAACACTGAAACACGAAGAACATGAATAGTTAAGAGTCCAAGAACTGAATTAGCATTCAAAGTTTAATCATCCAACAAGACTTGATCAGAAACTATTCAACCAAAAATTTCAAGCACTTTTTATACAAAACCTACCAATGAAAAACTAATTCATTATTCAATTAAAATTCTTTAGTTAACTCTTTAAATGCTAAACCAGTTAAAAAACTTAAAAAAAACTTCATTAATAGTAATACATATGGACACAATAGAAATAAAGTGCAAAAAAGTACAAGAATATTCATTTATAAACCTTTAGCCACCTATTCTTTACGAAACACTTAATATTAACACATTCATTTAAATCTGGATACTTGTCTGCTCTTACCTTTATTTGCCATTCAGCTTCCCCTGTCTCTAATTACTTTTAAAATCGCCTCTTCTTAAATCTGGTAGGACAAATTCTAACACAGAGACCAAGACCTTTTTAATATTTCTTAGCCATGGTGGAATGCTTATACAATGCATTTTCCCTCTCTTTAGCTTTTATGGAATACTGATGTTTGTTAATTCTCTTCTCAGGGCTTCTAGTTATGCCAACATGGAAGGCATTGCAACTTGAGCACATGGTGGTATAAACTACCCCCACTTACTTGCATGTAAAACTCCCTGAGACAGTAATAGCTTCATTTATATGATCTAAGGTCATTCTGAAATAAATCTGCATGCATTACAAAACACACATTTGTAAGTACCCTTACCTTTTTCTGTCTCTGGTAAAGAGACTTTTATGCTGTCCTTATGTAACAAAACTTTTAACCTGCTAGTTTTCTTCCGAACAAACTTGGGAGTATTACTTACAGACATAATGAGGTCTGGGTTGCCGTTTAAAATTCTCCAGTTGGCTTTGATAACTTCTTGAACGGCATCTACATCTACAGACATTTCTAAAAAAACAGGCATTAGCTCCATCAATGTGACCGTCCTTTTTCTTGTGGACAGGCTAACAGGCTGATTTAGAATAGGTTGGAAAACAGCCCACCATTTTTCCTATAATTTCATTAGCAGCTTTTGATAACACATTTTCACTATAACCCCTTTCTAGAAATAATAAAGTAAATCTTATTTTTAAACCTCAACTCATCGGTAATCATCCTGGAGTACCTAATACACTGGCCTCATGGGATGTTTTTCTTCATAAAGTAGGGGTGGTTAAAGTGAAGGTACCACTGGAAAAGGTTTTATTCCTGTATAAACAACTTTCAAACTTCTTGACCATCCATTCTAAGGTTACATCTAAACAGTTAACCTTCAAACCCATCCTTTAAAAATTCTCCAACCTTGTTGAGGTCTTTGAGAAATGAAACACTATTTTCTGGACTTCCAGCAACAATGAAAAAATGTCATCCACAAATCTTCTAGTAGTATCTCACTTTGGTGATTAGTTCACTTTTATACAAAAAATGTGCCTCCTACCATCCAAGTACCACATTGGCAATGGCTGGAGTAACCGCAGACTCCACTGCAACTCCCTTTGTTTGTAGTATTTTTTGTTAAATAAGAAAAAAAATGTCTTCTAAAAGTAATTGTAATAACTGGCAGCAGAGTATAATTTTATCACCTGACAGCTGACTAAAGTTGCTTAGGTACAACCTCACCCATTCAACCCCTAAATCATGGGGAATACTTGTGAATAGTGAGCAGGCATCTACAGTGACTGTATAAGCATGTTTGTCTTGATAATTACATTCTTGATTAAACTCTCTTATTTTATTCAAAAAAATCCCAGGATTCTTTTACATAGGTTCATAGCTAGGTACTAGGCTATCTGCCCAAAGGCATTTATAAGCCCAGCCAGAATGTGTTGGCTTTCGCCACACTCTTAGATTAATTCCCTGTGCCTCTGTCCAGCAGAGCCACTGAAGTGATCCCTGGGGTAAACTTTCCGTTTCCCATCCACTTGTCAAGGTTTCTCTCGAAGAGCGTTAGCGAGCTCTGCCTAATGTAGATTGGAATCTTGTTCCAAATCATGGGAAGTCTCTGGGACAGGAATCTATCCCTCCAGCACGTCCTATTTATTGTTGTCGTGAGGTTTAGATCCCTAGCACGTGTGGCTCGAGGGGATAAGGTTTTCTTTAGGTGGAGCATGTCCATCAATTCTGGGTTGGACATGGCCTTGTAAATCAGGCAGAGATCACCTCTGAGTAGGTGGTATGCAACAGTACCGCTGGAGTTTCTTCAGTCAAGCTGCAGAGGGCATCTGAGGCCAGTGATCCTCTTGGTGAAGTACTTCTGTGGTCTTTCCAGCTGTTGCAGGTGTCTTGTAAGGTACATCCCAAATGGGGTGTTGGACTCTATGATGGGTCTGATGAGTGATGAGTAGAGAGGCACAATGACCTCTTTTGATCTGGATGTGAACCCTTTTGTGATTAGGTGGGCCACATACAAGGATTTTCTAACCACTTTGGCGATGTGATTATCAAAGGAGAGATTACTATCTACTTGGGTCCCCAGATCCCTTATTACGTTTTCTGTACTTAGGGGACTACCACCTATGTGGTAGTTAGTGGGTACTTTGTTTTTTCCAAAGGGGATGACTGCACTTTTTGGCATTTAGCTTGAGGCCATGATTTTGACACCAGGTAACCGTCTCAGTGAGACCCTTTTGGAGGATGTCTGTGTCAGCCAGAGAGTCAATTACAGCCCCTAGTTTGCAGTTGTCTGTGAACTTGGTCAGCCATAGTCCTCCTGTGCTTGCCTGTACCTCTGAGAAGTATATGCCGAACAGGAGGGGTCCTAGCATTGAGCCCTGGGGAACGCCACTTGTAACCAGTTTAGAGTCGGACCTAGCTCTCGCAACTCTCACCATGTGGGTTCTAACCGTGAGCCAGTTGGCAACCCATCTTGTGACGTAGGAGTTTATGTACAGTCTGGTGAGCTTGTCTATAAATACTAGAATGGGGAATGGTGTTGAAGGCCTTTGCGAGGTCTAGGTAGGTTACGTATACCATCTTTCCCTCGTCTATAGCCTTGGTAACGGTCTCAAAGTCCACCAAGTTTAAGAGGCATGATCTGCCCTTAAAGCCGAACTGGGTAGGGTCCAATGTTTGGAGGTCCCCAATGTCTCTGTTAATGAGTTCCATGAGGATGCGCTCCATTAGCCTTGCAGACTAAGCTAGTCAGGCTTATAGGGTGATAGTTCCCAGGATCTGTTGTGGCTCTACCTTTGTGGAGTGGAATAACCGTTGCTGTGCGCCACTCTATGGGTACGTAGCCTGTGGAGAGGCTGAGTTTGAACAGTGTGTTTAGATGAGGGGTTAGTTCGTTTTTGAGCTCATGTAGGACACAGCCTGGGACACCGTCCGGTCCCATTGATGCTGTTTTTTTGGCTTTGGAGAGGGCTATTTTAACCGGACTGTCTGTGATTTCCGGGGCTCTACATTCTTCTGGTATGGTTATGGGCCCTTTTGGGAGTGAAGTTTGCACTGAACCTGTCTGCCAGGATGTTGGCAATATCGGTCATTTCAGTGTATTTTGTGCCATTCTGCATTAACTTCGAGCAGATCTGAGCATTGTCGCTTAAATTCTTGACATAGCTAAAGAATGTCTTGTGGTTATCTTTGGAGTCCTTGGCAATTTTTCTTTCGAAGCTAGCCTTGGATGATTTTATGAGGGATCGTGGTTTCTTACCAATACTGATCAGGGATGTCTTTCTTTCTTGGGATTTGCTTTTTTTCTGAACTAGTTTCCTCCTCCTATTGTATAGCCTTTTTATGGCAGGGGTCCACCAGACTGGTTTCCTTCTCTTAGAGGAGTGAGTCTTGGTTTTACTAGGGATGACACGATCCATGCATCTTTGTAGGTGCTCACAGAGTGCATTTGTAAAGGTTTCTGCATCTTGGGCATCATTATTCTTTAGCGTGGGGGCTGTGAAACTTACTGCCTCTGTCTTAAGTAAGGTGAAGTTTGCTTTAGAAAAGTTTTTTACTGTGGTTTCCATAGTTGGGGGTGGTGGTGGGGTGTGGACATCCAGAGTGATTAGTTTATGGTCTGATCTAACCAGTGACAGGTTGACTTCCAGTGTGGAACATCTGTCACCCATGTTTGTGATGACCAGGTCTAATATGCTTTCACCTCTGGTAGGGGAGTTTACCAGCTGATCCAGGGCGTTTGAGTTGAATTCCAGGAAGCGCTGGGCCTGGGAGTTTGTACTCTAGTAGTTTTCGCAGTTAATGGTAGGGTAATTGAAATCGCCCAATATCAGGGTGTTTGGTAGGACCTTAATGTTTTCCAGTGTCTCCAGAAAGGTGGAGTGGTGGTCCTGGGTCATGGAGGGTAATCTGTAGCTCGCCATAATTTGCACTGCAGATTTGCCCGATGTTAGTTGCACATGGATGGTATCATGCTGCACCACTAACCTGGAGGTGTAGGTATCCTTGATGAATATGGATACATCCCCTCCTTTTGTGTTTCGGTCCCTGTTCTGTGGCTGAAACGTGTGGTACGAGTTGTAGCCCGGTAGTGCTGGGGTGCTCTCTGGAGCCTTGAACCAGGTTTCAGTTACTGCACAGGTGTCGTTCTCCATACTGAGTAGTGCTTCGAGCGTATGCATTCTGAGATTTAAACTCCTAGCGTGGAGTAGCATAACCCTCAATTTTTTGTTAATTGTGCTGTTTACAGAGGTGGGTTTGACTTTTAAGCCTTGCCTAAAAAAGGCAATATGGGGACAGCAAGAGCCTTGGCCAGTATACGAAAGCCTAGGGCTGACAAGTGCAAGCCATCTCTTGTGAAGCAACGCAGCTTGTCGAGCATGTCGTCCCAGGCTGACAGACACTGGATCCCCTTTGAATGACACCATAAGCTCAGCCAATTGCTGAAATTGGTATTTTTTTCTTTATATTGAGGTATCATTCTTGGTGAGGGCAGGATGCTACTCAGGGTCAGGGTCATACCAGCCTGGGCTACATGATCAGAGAGCTCTTCCGTGTCTCTTTTCATGTAGTCCAGGGAGGTACGTCTCAGGTCATTCACACCAACATGAAAAATGAGAGAGTCATATTTGTACTTGTTCTGGAGTGACCAGAGTGCTTGTGTTATGTGGCAGATTCTGGCTCCAGACAGGCAGCTATCAGTAACCTTCTGCTTGTTCAGCCTAGTCAGTGGGATGTCAGTGTGCCTGACTATAGAGTCACCTATTACTAGTGTGTTAGGTATGTTATTTCACCTTAAGGGCTGTGATTGTGCGGTGCACTGATTTTGTGTTTTATGTGTTGTCTGGTTTGTGATGGGAGGTGCAGGTTTGTTTGGGTGTCTGCTTTGGAGGTTTCTGATGCTTTTGCAGGTTTTTATTTAGAGCCTCCGAGTATGATTTTGTGTATTTATGTGTATTTTTTGCCAGTGCTGGTTTAGTAGGTCTGTGTGTGGCTGGAGGTGTGGTGCAAGTGTTAACCTTCTCCTCCTGACTGTTCCAGTCTTGGGTGGAGATAGCTTAGCCTCCAGTTTGGCTGTATAATTGGATCTTTCACATATGTTAGTGTTTTGTGGTAGGAGGAGAGGGTTGTCTGTGTACATGAGGCAGTTGTAGCATTGCCTCAGGATACCCAGATTCACCAGCTGGACTGGAGAGTACACCTGAAATTGCCCTTTGCTCATGCCTGAATAGTAGGGTGAGACACTTAGTCGCTTGGTTGGTGAGGGGTGAATAAAGAGCCTTCCCTATTGGGCAATCAAGTGTAAGGGTATATTAGTGCTTGCTATTAGGTCTGAGCAAGTGCTGGGCTGTAGGATGCTTTTTGAGTGCTTAGGTTGAGAGTTAGGAATCTTGAGTTAAACAATTCAATAGCTTTAAGGGAAAAACTGAAGAGGAGACTTACTGGAGCTCCTTATATGGTAACTAAACTCCACTAAGTTTAGATTTTGTAGAATTTTGAATATTAGTGAGGAAAGAGGAGTGATAAAGGAGAGAGGGTAATAAAAAGGTGATTGCAAGGGTTTGTCTAGTAGAGAGGCTAAGAAAGTGTTGATGCCTGTAGAGCAAACAGAACTTTTGGTGTGCTTTTTGATGTTACTGTATGTGCAGGTCGAACTTAAGGTTTTCATCTATATTAATGCCTAGTAGTTTAGTGTGTGGGATAACTTCTGTAGTGGTATTGTCTTGGGCTTGTATTGGGAAGATATTTTTTTTTTTTATCTAGGGGAGTAGTTTTCTTAGGGGTAAAAAGTACTAGTTTAGTTTTTTTTTTTGGATTTAGGGCAAGGTGATTGTTAAGCATCCAGGATTAAGTAGAGGTGAGGGCATTCTGGGTGATTTGCTGGAGTTTAGACCTGGAATTTGCAGTGCATATTACTGTAGAGTTGTCAGCATACTGGATTACTAAGCATTGTGGAAAAGTGGAGTGAAAGTTGTTAATAAAGCTCTTCAATAAGAGAGGACCAAGTATGGAGCCTTGGGGTACCTCTGTGGAAGTACTGAGGAAGGGAGAGTAAGATGGCTGTCATTTGGTGGATTACTACCTATTGGAGAAATAGCTATTGAACCACTGTAGGGTAGGTGGGGAAATGTGGAGGGTGGATAGTTAGAGGAGGATCATGTGGGAAATGGTATCAAAAGCTTTGGAGAGGTAATGGAAAAGAGAAGCGAGTATTCTGCCAGAATCCCATGCCCAGCTAACTGTATCAAGGAAGGAGAGGAGAGCAGTAGTGGCGCTGTGTCCTGGTCAAACCATTTTGAGTGGGTGACAGAATTTGGTTTTCAAGCAGGTGGTTGAGAAGTTGGGCTTGGATGCATTTTTCCAGTATTTTAGAAAGGAATGAGAGAATTGCTATGGTCCAAAAGTTTGTGGTGTTTGTGTTGGTGCCACCTTTGTGCAAGGGGAGACTGAATGCTTTTCTCCAGATGTCTGGGATAAGGGATTTTTTAATTGATCTGTTAATGAATATGCTAATGAGGATAAGCTACAGAGTTTGCAGCTAGATGCAGGAAGTGTAGGGGTAGATTGTCAGGGGACAGAGTACAGGGTTTTAGCTTAAGTAAAAGTTTTTTTATTGAGCCGGTGGTTATGGGGGAGAATTTTAGGTTGGAGTCAAGGATAGGATTATTTTCTGGGATGGTTTGGTCATCAGCTGTCTTGGTGGTGGCGGTTTTAACTGTAAGAATAGTGGTAGTTAGGTTAGCTATGCAGTCAATGAAGTAGGAACTGAAGAGGATGGCAAGGTTGGTGAAGAGTGTGTTGGTCAGGAAATGGGTTGCTTTGAGAGCCTTGGTGTAATAGTTGGTTAATGGAGGACCAGAATTTTTTGGGATTATCTTTATGTTGGCTTTGTAGGTGGAGGCATTGGGCTTTTTTTATCTCTGGTTATTAGACATTTTGCCTGGTTACGGAGTTACTTGTATTGTAGTAGAGTTGAGGGGTCTTTGTTTTTCTGCCATGATTTCCAGATTTTATCCCTTGTGGACATGACTTCTTTCGTGGATTTTGAGAGCCAGTTTGCATGGTTATGTTTTATTCATTTTTGGCGTGTGGGTGCTTGCCTATTTAGGATGTCTAGGAATCTTGAGTTAAAGAATTCAATAGCCTCATTAAGTGGTAAGGATTTGAAGGGTTCCCAATTTACTTTAGCTAAAGTTTCGTTAAATATGGATGGTTGGAACCTAGTCAAATTTCTGGTTGATTTGCATTGGTGTTGGCATGGGGTTGGGGTAGATTTGCGTAGGATATATGCTGGGTGGTGGTCGCTAATGGCATTATGTAGTATGCCTGCCGTGGTGATATTGTTAGGGAGGGACACTAATATCCAGTCTGTTGTAGAGCCCCAATTGTTACTTTTGTGGGGTCTGGTGACATCTTGAATTAGTTGGGAGAGGTTGTAAAGGTTTATGTTTTTTGATGAGTTGTTTTCAGCAATGTCTAACCAGTCAATGTTTACATCATCTAAGATGATGGTTTCATTATCTATGTTTTGGGATGTCCAGGCAAGTATGTTCTCTAATATTGGTATGTTGTTTCTTCGAGAAATATACACAGCAATTATGCAAATGTTTTTATGATTAAGTTTTAATATAGAGATTAGTACTTCGGCTGGGGAGAAGCTGGGTGTTGGTTTTGAGTAAGGAATTAAAGTACATTTGCTAGGGAAGAGTATTGTTACTCCCCCCTCCTCTCTTGTGGGGCCAATCAGCTCTTAGGCATGAGTAGCCTGGGGGGAGGAATTCGGTGGCTGGGAGGGTGGCCTAATGGTTAAGGTGTTTGCCTTACAAACACAAGGTGCAGGGTTTGAGTCTCACAAGGGATAATTGGCTAGGCTTAAAATGGCTTGCAAGGGCAGTTAGCTTAGTACTAATCTATGAACCTGTGAACCTATATAATTTCAACCAGGTTTCAGTAGCTGTTATAACATCAGGGTTGTTTTGTGAAATCCATGCCTGGAGTTTAGGTACCTTGTTTGTAAGGCTTTGGAGATTTATGTTTGATAGCATGAGATATTTCCTAGGTTTGCTGGGGCTGGGAGGCATTGGGCCTGGGTTAGGTTGCATATCACCGCAATAGGATACAATGCTTTGGCAAATTATGTGGGTTATACTTATTTTTTTTCCTAGAAATGGTATAGTTGCTGGTGGTGGTGTGATAATGGGGGTGTCTTTGGAGAGGTAGAATTGTTACTTTGGATAGTACAGAGGTGTGAAGGCTGTCAGCCCAGCTAGATAGATTTTGTAAATAATTAAATTCTATGTCATTTGTGAAGAGTAATAGGATTTGTATGCTTGCCTTAGAAATGTAAGAAAACTGCATGGTCTGTACTGAGCACTATATATATATATATATATATATATATATATATATATATATATATATATATATACATACAACACACACACACATACATACATACATACATACCACTGCCAAGGAGGGAGCCACGGGAGGAGATGGGCCTGCCAAGGTGACTGGCACGGAGGTCGACATAGGAAAGGTAGGCACCATACCTGGGTACATGGTGCTGACAGGTCAGTCTCGGTCCCGAGGATGGCCTGGCTCTGAAGTAGACTCAGGCCAAAGAGAAGTCTCCGGCACAGAGGTCAGATCTACAAACGGTGCCGAGGCAGCTGGAACCAGGGTTGCAGTCAGTGATGGTTGTTCCAAAACCTGCAAGGAGGTCGGGGGAGGAAAATATTGTGAAGACTTTGGAGCAGAACCCTTGGCTCTAAAATGGAGGGAGGGTTTAACTGGTGTAGTAATGCCTCTGGCCACTAACAGCTGGTCCACCAAGCTCACTACGTCCAATTCCAACAGACTCCTGGAGGAACGAGTGGATAACCCAGACAGTGAAACAGGGCGTTCCAGAAAGGGACTGTACTGTTGGCCATAGAAGGGGTCCACCGAGGGGGAATATCTGGTCTAAGGAAGTGTCACCACTCTATCCCAAGGCCGAATGACCAGTATGAAGTTCGGGGGGGTAGACTGGATCTGGGATGACTATTGTTGCCACAGAAAGGCGAGTCGTTGCCAAAGTAGACATTACAGTAGTTGTCGGTGCTGTCAAAGTGATCAGTGTCGAAGAGGGGATGGACAGCGCCGATACAGTAGGGTCTTTGGGAGATGAAGTTGGAGCCGAGTTTGTTTGTTCAGGCCTCGGAGCCAATGACTCTTCATGAGATTACTTACGAACCTTAGGTTTCAGTTCCGATATTTTGGCCTCGTGTGGAGAAGAGAGTAAAGATTTGCTCCTCTTTTTGTCTTCTTTCTTGGGAAGCGTTAGGCCTCCGACTCCGAGATAGTCTCCGCAAAGGGAGATTTCAGTAAGTCAGCATGCATAAGTTTATTTTTATGCTCCACGTGCATATGGAAGCTAAAAGCATTTCCCTAACACATCTCTTAAAGCCAGTAGTTCCTTTCTTCTCCAACATATTAAGGAATTCAACAACAACAAACAATGAACACTAAACAAGGATATATAAATAACTTCAAACTTTCTTTTTTTTTTTTTTTTTTTTTGATAAAGAGTAAATACCAGATATGGTAAAAGAAATACCCGGATGGGTAAAAGGGAAAGAAGTACCAACAATGGTATGAAGAATACCAGACAGGTAGAAGTAGAAAAAGTTGGAGGGACATCAAGAAAGAGGGTTCAACAAGAAGAAAAAAAGGAGACTAGCGAAAAACTTTAGTAAGTCTATATATATATATATATATATATATATATATATATATATATATATATATATATATATATATATATATATATATATATATATATATTTTAGAAACTTCAAAAGTATTAAATTAGTCACTTAGCTGAGAGGCTGGGCTGACACGTCTAGTTTTTTATGCGACAAACAAGATCTGAGGTAATGTGGAGACAGGCACAATGGGTAAGACTTGGCTTGAGAGTTTTCTGGCTGGCATGGGCTTGGAAAAATGGCCAAGTCGGAACAGAAGATTGGTTCCGAACCCACATGTAAGGAATGAAGGAAGATTAACAACATTAGATGGCTGGAATATACAGAGTTAACTTGCAAACGCTAGGAAAATAAGTGGAACTCGTTTATGACTTATCTCTGTTTCAGCTTAAAGCGGACACAAGGTTTAGAGTTGCAGGCTTTCCTATTTCCTGGAAATGGAAGTAATAACAGGTTTCCAAGGTTAAGTGTTTTACGACTTCCAGTTTCAGGCAAGCTTTTAAGAGATGAGTGTCAGCTTCTGAGAGAGAAGTATTTTTCAGAGACATGTTAAATTCTGTTGGTATCTGTTTAGCCTGGGAACTAGATGCAGATGTCAAACAGTGATGTCATCTAGCTAACCCAGCAGTAATGTGTATTATTAATTTAAGAACTATCGCAGAAAGAAAGTTTGGGCATTTTGTATTTTGTTCTGGATCTGTAAAAACCTCTTCAGCACTTCTCATCTATATCTTCCTGGCTGTGTAAGTACGACATTTAGGACACAGTATCTCTTCGAGATAGACAGGAATATAGCAAGAGTAGTCTAGATGTTTTCTGTATTTGTGGGAGACTGTTCTGCAGTGTTGTTTTAAAATATTTCCTATGATTCTGAACTCTATTACCACTGTTTTGAGTTAATGAGTACTATTTTATGCTTTTATTATTTATTATTAAATAAATTTAAACATTTTAATTGTGGCTGGTTTGTGTACAGATATTTAAGCTCAGAGTACTTGCATATGTATTTGGTGAGACTGTATAGGCCACTTCTAAACAGCCTTAGTCTTGGACACACTTACCTTTTGGATAATAGTAACATTACACAGTAGACTTGGTCACCCTTTGGTAAGGACCATTATAGTAGCTGATAAGGGTGGTTGGTGGCAGGTGGTACTACCGTACAGTCTGGGCAGAAGGGGGCATAGCTAGAGAACTTGTGCCAGCCTTCCTCAGTGAGTGTCTGTGTGTTTGTATATAAACCAAATCTTAAAGTGTGTGTGTGGCAGCTACTGGGGCAGAGACATGAAGCACTGGTTGGACAGACAGGGTGCTGGAGGTTTTGACTTGATCACTTGGCTAAGACCTTAACCCTATAGCTGTGCCAGTGGGGAGTCTTACTGGGGATCTGGAGAGAGAGGGAGAAACCAGCCCCAGACTGACTGATCTCTGTAGGCTCTTAAGGGAAATTGTACTTTAGTGTGTGTGTACTTGTCATCCTCCCAATGTGCATGCCCCTCACTGCTGTTAGTGGTGAGGATTGAGGCTCCTTGATTACTGGGCCAGGGCAGGGGTGTCACAAGAGATACTACCTGTGAATAAGCTAGAGTGGATGTCCGAGTAACTTGATAAATGTGGGTTATGTGTGGTAGTTGTACAGGTGGGTGCAGGAGATATGTTGGGTGTCTGGAAAGTTGTGATTACTGTTAAGAGAGACAGTGCAAGTAAGAGACGTGAGATCATAGTAATAGAAGTGATGGACATGATGGTAGTTGAGTGCAGTGTGAGAACAGAATGAAAATGAGCAAGATAGTGGTAGTTTAGGGGATGGAGCACCATATGGTCCTATTTAGAATAGGTGCGGAGGTAGAGTATGACTGGATGAATAATTAGGGGGGTTATGGGATAGGTGAAGAGAGGTGTGGGAGGGGGTCAGGTTAGGTATAAGGTTAATATTATGGGGATGGTGGCAGGGTGGACAAATCAAAAAAAGTTTCTTACTCTTGTTAATACAATCACAAATAATTTCACAAGCCTGCTCAAACACTCTGACAGTGTTACTTAAAGTAGGGATAACACTGAAGGCTTACTTAACATTTTTTTTAACTAAGGTTAACATCCTTCAATAAAAACACGTTTAAATTCCTACTAAAATATTAAGTTCCAGTAATGCTTTAGTTACATTAGCTCTGTGCATGTACAAAGTTCTCCCCCAAGTGTAAAATTCGTAAATAAGCAGGATTTAAAACAAAATGAGACAGGTTAAAATTTTTGGTAGTTAAACTCACAAAATGTCCACAATTTAGTCCTTGGAACCCTGTCCTCTTCGTCTGTCCTTTGCGACCCGCACTTTTTTCTCTCTTGATGAGTTTGTTTTGGTCTGACATCCTTAAAATTCTCCTCTGAAAAAGAATTGTGTCCAGGGGATATAAAGGATGTTCAAAAAAGTAACTTTCTGAAGAAAAAAACGTCCGCATTCTTTCCTTCTTTTGAGTTTTCTATCTCCTACACCAAAGTAACCATGGAGGAGGTGTCATGAATTATGTCATCGGCGTAGGCAGAGCCTGAAGCTACAGAGCTACCAGGAGCAATGCTGGTAGGTTCACTGCTTTCCTGGTTTCCTCTCAAGATGAAAAAGTTGACTAAATCAAAAGACCCCTTCTTATTTTTAAGTACAGGGTCAAAATGCTGGTAAGCTAGTTTTTCCTATATGATACGCTGTCTCTTTGCAGCTTCTTCTCTTTATGAAGTACAGTAATTTTCTCAAAATGCTGCAAGACAGACAACATATCATAGCCTGACTGCAATTCAGGCATATTAACAAACATAAGGTGAATCAACTATCCACCTTAATCTCATCTTTAAACTGCTTTTTAAACTGCTTCAGGATTCCAAGGTTAGTTTTTATAATTAACTTAAAGAAATCTAATCCAGCTTTGTTGAAAAATTCTGTGATTTCAGAGAAGAAAGGATCGTTGCTAGTTACATTAGGGCATTTACAGAATTGAAGACCTGTAGGAACAATGCACAAATAAATGCAATACTCAAAATACTTCTCAAGAAGCAAGGACCGATACTTTCTGGGATGTTACTCATGTTCCATGCTGACATTTTTTATTTCTAATTTAGACTGTAGTTCAGTTTATTTCAAACCACAGTTGCCAAAAGGATCATAGTTTAGATCCAAAACAGTTTTTTACATCTTTGAAACTTAAAACAGTCATTCACAACAAATAGGTTGGCATTTGGTGAACCTGCTTCAACAACCATTCAACTTGCATCTTAAAAATAATAACCTAATGATATAAATCGAAACATTCTACCATGGAATAACATCGCTAGTTTGTTAAAAAAGATGAACAAACTACCTCTCAAACTCTCCATTAGACGAACAATGCTTAGCTCATGCTTCTGATTCATATTAATGTCTCATATTTTTAGTATGCATCATCTTAAAAAAGCCTGTCAGTGAGTTATTATGAATAATAAAAAGTAAACAGGTGTTCAGAATATTTAACAGTTGACCAAACTGACTATTGCTACAATCACCTTTCCCTGGTCTATTATAGGAAGAAAGTCAGCTGTTACTTTCATGTTTATTAATTTATGGGTCAGATGATTTATACTTTTTCTATTTTTAGTTGTTCATAAGATCATAAGTTCATAAATTCGTACCAGGGTAACTGCCTTTGTGAGTCATTCCAAGCCCAGCCAATTAACCCATGTGAGAATCTGCACTTTGTGCCTATAAGGTGAGCACCTTACCCACTATCCAACCTCCCATCCTTGCAGACATATTTATATTCTTTAACTATGACATACCTGTGGAAGCAAGGAGGTGTTTAGGTGAAATGGCAGCGGAGTTTATAACCAGATTGTTTAATGAAATCTTGGAAAGTGAGAGGATGCCTGAGGAATGGAGAAAAAGTGTTTTGGTACCGATTTTTAAGAATAAGGGTGATGTGCAGAGCTGTAGTAACTACAGAGGATTAAATTGATCAGTCACAGCATGAAGTTAAGGGAAAGAGTAGTGGAAGCTAGGTTAAGAAGGGACGGGATGATTAGTGATCAGCAGCATGGTTTCATGACAGGAAAGAGCACTACAGATGCAATGTTTGCTCTGACAGTGTTAATGGAGAAGTACAGAGAAGGTCAGAAGGAGTTGCATTGTGTTTTTGTAGACTTACAGAAAGCATATGACAGGGTGCCTAGAGAGGAGTTGTGGTATTGTATGAGGAAGTCGGGAGTGTCACAGAAGTATGTAAGAGTGGTACAGGATATGTTTGAGGTTAGTGTGAAAGAGGTGAGGTCTGCTGTGGGAGTGACGGATGCGTTTAAGGTGGAGGTGGGATTACATCAAGGATCAGCTCTGAGCCCTTTCTTATTTGCAATGGTGATGGACAGGTTGACAGACGAGATCAGACAGGAGTCCCAGTGGACTATGATGTTTGCAGGTGACATTGTGATCTGTAGTGAGAGTAGGGAACAGGTGGAGGAGACCCTGGAGAGATGGAGATATGCTCTAGAGAAAAGAGGAATGAAGGTCAGCAGGATTAAGACAGAATATGTGTGTGTGAATGAGAGGAAGGATAGAGGAATGGTGAGGATGCAAGGAGTAGAGGTGGCGAAGGTGGATGAGTTTAAATACTTGGGATCAATAGTTCAGAGTAATGGTGAGTGTGGAAGAGAGGTGAAAAAGAGAGTACATGCAGGATGGAGTGGGTGGAGAAGAGTGTCAGGAGTGATTCGTGACAGACGAGTACCAGTAGGAGTGAAAGGGAAGGTCTACAAGAGGGTAGTGAGACCAGCTATGTTATATGGGTTGGAGACAGTGGCATCGACAAAAAGGCAGGAGTTTGAGCTGGATGTGGCAGAGTTAAAGATGTTAAGATTTGCACTGGGTGTGAAAAGGGTGGACAGAATTAGGAATAAGTATATTAGAGGGTCAGCCTAGGTTGGAAGGTTTGGAGACAAAGCCAGAGATGAAGATTACGTTGGTTTGAACATGTGCTGAGGAGGAATACTGAGTATATTGGGAAAAAGATGCTAAGGATGAAGCTACCAGGTAACAGGAAAAGAGGAAGGCCTAAGATAAGGTTTATGGATGTGGTGAGACAGGACATGCAGGTGGTTGGTGACAGAGCAAGACGCAGAGGACAGGAAGAAATGGAAACAGATGATCCGCTGTGGCGACCCCTAACGGGAACAGCCGAAAGAAGATGAACTATAAACATATTTACTAATTCTGATCTCTTTCTTATTCTGTTTGTATACTATATCTAAAAATCAGTAGTAGTGGAAGACAGAAGGCAAACACAACACAAAATCTAGTTAAAACATGAAACAGCCACAGCAATGCTCCAGACACAACAGATTAGCGCTTTCATTCCTTAATTACTATTGGAACTTCTTCAGAAACAATGTGATGCCCAGTCAGCTGTAGGTCTGCCAACAATACAGATGTAATAATTAAATACTTAAATGCTTGTGAGTGGGACACTACAGCAGCAGCTACTAACTTTCAAGTTATGAGAAGAGAAAACATTTCTTTTTATTTTGTTGTCAGACTCTTGTCCTTTTCAGGGCAAAGGGCTGACAGGTGCTTGCTTTTACTTTATATTAGAGCTCTTCTGCAGCTTTACAAAAATGTAGGGAACTCCATTGTTTTTGGTTTCCTTTTTCCTTGGCTGACAGCAGCTTCAACCAATCACATACTTTGTGTGCTGTGCTATGTAAACTGCCCTTTGTGAGTGGACATGTGATACCGGGAATAATTCTGATTACATCCATAAAATATACAGAACTGTTAAGTCTTTCTATGTTTACTTTGTTTCTTGGTCTGCTTTAGTTGTTTACATTTCTAACTTAAATACCTTTATCTGCCCCAAAATTACATCTGTGGTGGATGGTAGCACCTTGCAGCAATTTTCTCTTTAACCCCATCATTTTATACTCTACCTTGAACACAGATAATCGTATTAAACATGTTTTGGATTACTTAATAAGCAATAATTTTTATGTAATGTGACAAGTGTTGCACTTTTTTATGAAATACTACTCAGAACATCACCGATATCTGCTTGAACTGCTTAAAGTTGAATGATTTAATGGATATATTGAAAGGGAAAAACAAATTTAGAGATGAATGTACTTGGGTCTCTAGTAAAGCAGTTGAAACTATAGCTACGTTTATTGAATGTTGGCAAGATGATACAGTGGTTAGGAAAAATAACAGGCTATTTAAGAATAATTTTGGAAATGCTATAAATGGAGCTAGATCTAAGGCTTTATGTGGTACCATAAACTGTAAAAAAAAAAATAGTTAACATATAATTATAATTGATAATGCTGACTCAGAAAATGCAGCTAATACAAACCATCACGTAAGGGATGGTGAAAATTCTGCTTATAAATTACACTGGCCGCGGTTGTGCAGCTGTTAGTATTGTCAGCTCACAGCAATGGGTTCACCGGTTCGATTCTCGCCTGGGGTGTCTTCTGGGGTGTCGTGTGTGGAGTCTGTAAATCCTCCCTGCAGTCATGTGGGTTTCCTCTGGGTGCTCCGGTTTCCTCCAACATTCCAAAGACAGGCAGTAGGTTGATTGGACACTAAACTGGCCATAGGTGAAAGTGTGTGCATGAGTGATTGGTGAGAATTAACTACCTCAGCAGGGCTAGCACCAGTGTAAGCCTTGGCTCAAGATGATTGTCACTGCAGAAGTGACACCCCGACTACATGTACAAAATAGAAAAAGGGGCTGAGGATGGATGAATTACACCATCACTGATAAGAAATCTTCAGTAGTAAATGAGAAAGATTTAACATTTTGATAAAAAAAAAAAAAAAAAAAAAAGACTACTGTATACAGATGAGACAGCTGCTGCTGAAAGCTCAACTGACGCATATAATTTAACGATATACTGGATGCAATTTTTGATGAGCAACCAGCTGGTATAAAACTTAGTTCTTCTATTTCTAATTTAACTGAGAGACTGCACCCCCAAAAGGTGAGAAAGATGAAAAATAAAAATAAAGTTCTGTTCTTACCATAATGTTCCATCTGTGTTGTCCATTTTTATTCATCCTCAACATATGGGGCTCAATAAACCCCCGGATCAGACTCTGCCACCATTTCAGCTTGTAGAAGCCTACAAACTCTCGATCTCCTCCCTACCCACAATGCCCTTGTCCTCATTCCCCTTAGATAATCCATATAGCTTGATAAAGAGGAAGAAGAAACAGGAACCCATACCAACTGCCATCACTGGAGTTCAATCCTTAGGAACACGATGTCATACACGAGTATGTGTCCTCATATACATGCTTCTTACTATAGGAGGGTGGGGAAGTAGAAGATGAATGAAAATGGACAACACAAATGGAACGTTATGGTAAGAACATAACTTCTTTATTTGAAGTTGTCAATTTTCATTCATCCTCAACATATGGGACAGAGTCCTCAGCCACCTGAGCCCTGGATAGACCCCAAGGAAGGATGTTCCTGAGAAAGGATGTTCCTGAGAAAGGGCAAACCAAAGGCCGGTCTTCCCCTTGAGACCAGATACAATTTGTAGTGATTGATAAAGGCATGTGGATTTGACCAAGTATCAGCTGCACAAATCACCCATGGAAGCCCTAGATAGGAATACAGTGGTGGCTGCTATGGATCTAGTAGAATGAGCATTGAACGGTCTCTGCAGGGGAATACTCATTTTGTTGTATACAAAGGAAATACATTCCAGTATCCATCTGGCTACAGATACTTTAGTGATAGCTTCCCCCAGTCTATGGTATGGAAAGGAAATAAACAGTTGGACTGATTTCCTAAAATCCTTTGTACAGTGTTAAGTAAAAACATAACTACCTGTGTACATGAAGTGAATCTTACAAGTATTCTCCTTTGTTACTGAAATTTGGAAAGAATACGGGAAGGTTAATGGTCTGGTTAATACTGGATTCTGACACCATCCTCGGCAGAAAAGGACTGATGCATAAGGTACCCCTATGTTTATGAAAGACTAAGTAAGGAGATTTCGAGGATAAAGCTTGAAGTTCTGATATTCTTCTTGCCAAAGTTATAACAACGAAAAAAGCTGTCTTCCAAGACAGAAATTTTAAATCACATTTGGGTGCAGGTTCAAAAGGAGCCTGAGTCAGGGCTTGGAGTACTACACTTAGATCCCATGGGGGAATAGGGTCTTTAAATGGGGGTATGAGCAAAAGAGTACCCTTCAAAAATACTTTACAAATTTTTGAGGAAGCCAAAGAAGAATTCTGGAATCCCACATGGAAATTTGAAATTGCTACTAGCTGAACTTTAATTATAGATGAACTTGCTCCTTCCAAAAACAACCCAGTTAGAAAATCAAGGACTGTGTGCATAGGAGCTATAACGGGATCTATATGATTCTGGTCCACCCAATAAAAAATAGTCAACATTCGCTTTTGTAAAATTTTCTGGTGGATGGTTTATGGGTGATGTTAAAACTGCACAGACCAAAGAAAGCATAGGTTGCCTGGCCATTAACGGAATAGCAGAAACCATGAGGCTAGTCTGAAGTTTGAAAAGTCTGGGTGAATCAGTCCTGTCAGATGGGACAGAAGGTCTGGAATCAGATCCAGAATCCAAGGTGGAGACAAAAGATGAGGCCAAAGAAAGGAAAACCATACTTTTCGAGGCCAGTAAGCTGCAATGAGGATGACTCTGCTCTTCAATCTGGCTGCTTTCTGCAGAAATTTGGGGATCAACGGGGCTGGGGGATAGGCATATAACAGACTGAGGGCTAATCGTGGAGAACATTATTCCTCGGTGAATCCCTCATCAGGGGGACTAGGGCAAAGAAACTGCTACACTTGTTTAGGGGAGATGCAAAGAGATTGCAGCAAGACTGACCACACAGACAGAAAATAACTTTCACCACCTTGTGGTTGAGGGACCACTCGTGAGGTAAGAGGATGGACCTGCAGAGTTTGTCTGCTATCACACTGGACTTGGGATTGTGCATTGCCACCGGAAAGTAACTGGAGGCTATCACCTACTGCCACACTCTGACAGCTTTTCGACAAAGTGGGCAAAATCTGATTCTTCCTTGTTTGTTGATATACCAAACTACTGACATATTGTCTGTTTGAATCGCAATTGTCCCGAGAGGGAGAGAGTCTTGGAGTGCTTGAAACACAAGAAGCACCACTCATCTCTAGAATCCTGATATGCAGATTGGCTTCTTTGGGGGGACCAAGTGCATTGAACCATCTTCCCCAGATAACGTCCCCGCTCCCAATCTGAGAAGCATCTGTGGTCACTATGGTCTTGGGCCAAGACAGTACGAATGGTCGACCTTCTTGGGGCAGGCAAGACTGCGTCCACCATGAGGTAACTCTTGCATATTTGGGTGACTCTTATCTTTGTGGACATAGGGTGACTGAAAAAAGACCACTGTACTTGTAGCATCCATTGTAAAAGTATCACATAATACCTCATCAGTGGCACTAGGGTTATGGCTGCAGCCACTGAACCTAGAGCCTGCAAAACTTTTCTGGCTGAAATCTTCTTACTGCAGATGATCCTTTTGACTTGGTTTCTGATAGTCTGTACTCATGATAATGGAAGGGACGCAAACATGGATTATGTGCTGAAGATTATGCCTATGAATTCTAGCTTCTGGGTGGGTTGCAAGCACAATTTGTTGTGATTTACGGTGAGTCCAAGAATTGAGCAAGTTCTTAGTACCTGGTCTCTTGCTTGTACCAAATGATACCTGGTTGCGGCGGTGATGAGCTGGTCATTTAAATATAGAAACACCTGGATTTCCCACAGCCTTAGATGTGCTGCTACCACTGCCATGCATTTGGCAAACACCCTGGGGGCTGTGGGGATACCAAAGGGCAGCGCACTGAATTGACTGTGACTGGCTCACACTCAGAAGCACAATAACCTCCTGGACTGACTGTTCCTCTTTATGTGATAACACGTGCCCTGGAGGTCTATACAGCACATGCAGTCATCCTTTCTCAAAAGGGGTAGAATGGACTGTACAGTGACCATCCGGAAAGTGGTGTGTGTGACTGATTTGTTTAGCGCACTGAGATCCAAAACTGGTCACCAGTTTCCCCGTCTTCTTTGGAACCAAAAAGAATGTTCTGCAAGTCCAAGACCCTATTTGGTCTGGTGGGACCTCTTTGATGACTCTTTTTGCGAGCTACTGCTGAACTTGAGTTGCCAGTACCCTCTGACTTGGTGGAACATCGGGGAGCTTTATCATCAGTGGGGACAGAAGGAAAAAGGGTACGGTATATCCTCTGGTAATAATCATCTGCAACCAAGTGTCATTTTCAGCCAGGCTGTTTGGTGCAGGGAAAGTTGACCCCTGACTGGTTCCAGAGGAAGACAATCGGGCCTCCTTTCAGGAGTGCTGATAGAGCCCATCAAAGAAAGTATCTCTGGACACCGTATTCTGTAGGCCTCCTCTGCCAAGACGAAATCTTCTGCCATTACAATTTCTCCCTCTGCCTCTGGGAGAACCAGTTCCACAAACATCTTGGAATGGACCATTAGATTTTTTGAACTACATTTTATGACCTCCCCACAGATTTCTTGGAAAGGTTTGTGGGGGGGGGGGGGTCGAAAAACATACTCCAATAGCAGATAAAGTCTTTCAGTCTTTCTCGCACCTGGAAATGGTTTCTTTCACCGCGGGTCCAAAAACAGAAGATCCATCAAACGGAAAGTACAGTTGTGTATACACTTACCATAAATGTAGATGTTCGAGTGTATTCACTGTTGCAGTCATCACATTTGGGTTATCTGCTTGCAGTAGCCCTCAGTCGGCCTGATTATCAAAGTCTTGGGTCCTGCGTCGGTTGCTGTCTCATCTTTCATGACGTCAGGTCGTCAGGGATATAAAGCATGCAGGCAGACGCCATTACATCAGTTTTTCTTGCCCCAGATGTCAGGTGCCCCCCTAATGGGAAGCAATTAAATACATATATGCAAGGTTATACCTCCAACAAAAAAGCAAATACACCAAAAAGCTTTTAAGCATAGTAAAGGAGAATAGAGGTATAGCCAAAATAAGTCAGGGGGCTGGAGGGAGGGTAACCAGGACTGCAACAGTGAATACACTCGAACATCTACATTTATGGTAAGTGTACACAATTGTACTATGTTCTTTGTGTTTCACTGCTGCAGTCATCACATTTGGGTAGATTCCCAAAGCTAAGGATGGGGGAGGAATTTAGATAGCATTAGGACCAGCTATAAGGCCCTGCAAGACTGCAGTGGCAAAACCAACTCTGGATTTAGAGAAAATAGGCAAATGGTAATGCTTGGTTAAAGCATGTACACAACTCCAGGTAGCAGCTTCTGGATGTCCCTGGTAGGGACACCTCTGAGAAAGGCTGTAGAGGTAGATGCAGCCCTGGTTGAGTGTGGTCTTATCACCTGTGGGATAGGTTTTCCACGGTGCTTATAGCACAAAATGAATGCAGTGGCCTATCCATTTAGAAATGGTTTGCTTTGAAATGGCCTGTCCCTCTGCCCCTGCAGCAAATTCCACCAGCAATTGCTCAGATTTCCTTTGTGGTTTAGTCCTGTCCAAGAAAAATCTAAGTTGTCTGGGCACATCTAAGTAGTGCAGTATTCGTTCCCCTTTGTTCTGGGGATACTATCTTGGGCATGAAGGAGGGATTGGTCCTGAGGGACAACCTGTCTGCATGAAAGATGATGAAAGGTCCCACTCCCATAAGGGCCTGTAATTCAGATACCCTTCTTGCTGAAGTGATTGTGGTTTTCCAAGAAAGGAATTTTAACTCTGCACTTGCAACTGGCTAAGTAGGAGGTAGAGTGATTTTTTCCAATACAAAGTTAAGGTCCCAGGCTGGAGTTGGGGCTCTCCTGGGTGGTCTTAAGTTTTTGGCCCCTCTGAGGAACTGCTTGAACAATGGATGAGAGAAGAGGGGTGGTTCTGTGTTGTAATGAGCTGAAATGGCTGAGGCATGAATTTTTATGGAAGAAAAAGAAAGGCCATTGTGAAGCATCTCAGTTACGTATTGAAGAATCTGAGGTAAACTGGGCGCTGCTGTGCCCATCCCGAGTTTGGTTCCAGGAACAGAATCTTTTCCATTTTTCAGCATAAGATTTTCTAGTACTAGGCCTCCTTACCTCCAAAATGACATCCAACACTTGTTTACTGAGGGATGGTAACGGAGAGGTCAAGTAATTAGGCAGGCTGCCAGGTTCAGGGTTTGAAGCGGAGGATGGCGAATCTGGCCCTCCTGCTGGGACAGCAGGGTAGGGGTCTGAGGCAAGTGCCATGGTGCCAGCAGTGACACTGCGCAAGAGGGGTTACCAGTGTTGGCGTGGCCAGTCTGGTGCAATCAGTATCATCCTTGGTTTGTCCTGTTTGATCTTTAGTAGTACTTTGGAGAGGAGAGGCATGGGAGGAAAGGCATAAACTGACAGATATTTCCAGTTGAAGGACAGGACATCCACTTTCCAAGCTTGTTTGTGGGGAGTCCTTGTGCAGAATTTGTCCAATTAGTAGTTCTGGGGGAGGCAAACAGGTCTATATCTGGGCTCCCCCATTTGTTTATCAACATGTTGAAAGTCTTTGCTTCCGGTTTCCACTCGTGTGGGTCCATGAGATTTCTGCTTAGTTCATCTGCCAGTGTATTTAGCTTCCCTGGCAGGAATTGAGCCTGTAGATGCACTTGGTAGCTCAAGGCTGTGTTCCACAGAGCCATGGCTAGTATGCAGAGGGGGTATGAATGGGTCCCTCCCCCCCTGCTTATGTACAACAGTGGTGTTGTCCGTCCTTCCCATCAATTGTCCTGGAAGAATGTGGTCCTTGAAGGTTATCAGAGCATTCTGTACAGCTAACATTTCTTTTTGATTGATATGTAGGTGCATTGACTTGGGTTGCCCTCAATGCACTTCCCTGCCAGGTGAACCCCTCCATGCATAGTCTGATGCGTATGTTGTTGGGGTTTAGGCGGCAGGGGGTAGAGTGAGTGGTAGTCCCTTGTTTTGGTGGCAGGCCTCTGCCCACCAAAGGAATTCTAACCGTAGGCAAGTTATGATAGGAATCATTGCTTCTAGATCCTGAGAATGTTGATACCATTGTAGTTTCCTCATATGCAGTCTTGCATATGGAATTAGGAGAATGCAGAAGGCCATGAACCCCAAGGCTTGCAGTATTGGCCTTGCAGATAGCAGGGTTTTTGTGGCCATTAGTTTGAAGTAAGCCGTCAAATGAATTTGTTTCGCTGACATGAGGAAAGCCATCTGGGAAGTTGTGTTCAAGCTTGCTCCCAGAAATATAATTTGTTGACACGGTACAAGACGTGATTTCTTTTAGTTTATGGTGTACCCCAGACAAGTTAGCACATTTTGTACAAACGCCAGATGATTCAAAGGTATGTCCTGGCTTTCTGCCTGAATTAGACAATCATCCAGGTATAGGTATATTTGAAAATTTCTTTGCCTGCAAAATGCAATGACTGGAGCTATGCAATTTGTGAATACCCTGGACGGAGTAGACAAGCCAAAGGGCAGTGCAGGGAACTGATCGTGCATGTAGCCTGCTTTGAAGCGTAGGTATCTTCTGCAAGATTCCCTGATTGGGATGTGCAGGTAGGCTTCCTTTAAATCCAGTGTTGCCAACCAGGCATCCTTGCCTAGCATAAAAAGCAACTGGTGAAGAGTTAGCATCTTGAATTTTGGGATCACCAAAAAGATGTTTAGGATAGAAAGGCCCAGGATAGGATGCCATGAGTTCTTTTTTCTGGGTACCAGGAAAAGTCTTGGGTAGAAACCTTGTCCCTTTTCCTCTTCTGGTACAGTCTGAATAGCCCTTATGCTTAAGAGAGAAAGTACTTGCTTTTGAGCCTCGGCCCATTGATTTGGGGGTACATCTGGCCAACCGTTTGGGGTTGGTAACGTGTGGAAGTGAAATCTGTATCCTAGGGAAACTATATATAAAATCCATTTGTCCTGGGTAATTAGTTCCCAGCTTTTTGTCTGCAGATAAATCTTTCCCCCTAAAGGAGCAGTCAGTTGAGAAGGGCTTGGAAGTTTTAAAGTTAAAACAAAAACCAGAAGACAAAATTACCCTGTACTTGTGAACGCCAAGGGAATTCTTGTATAGTCCACACTTGTAAGTTCTCCACACTCAAATGGCTGCTGTAGACAGAATCCAGGATAAAATCAGTTATATTAGATGCTAAATAAATGTCCACAAAGAGGTCCTATGCGACTAAATATCCATATGAATCAAGTAGTAAAAAAGATTTCTCCAAAAGCTTTATTGAACCAATACTGTGAAGCGCTTTTCGTCCCACTAATAGTGGGACTTCTTCAGACAAACAGATTCTGACAAAAACCAAGGTTTAAATACTGGTTTTGGCGCCAAAAAGGTGCCGTTGCTAGGTTACAGTTCTGTGCTTCAATTAGTTAAAGGTACAGTGTCCTAACAACTAATGAGGTGAATCTATGAATGAATTTAAAACAAAATCAACAAAACTTCAGAACCATTAAAAAGATTAAAAGCATCGCTAAGATGTCATTATTACAGTATCTAAATAAATACTAAATATAAAACAAATATAAAAATATATAAGATACATATGGTACTACTAATCACATCTATATATTACTACATGTTTCAGACTAAGGAATGAGCAGTAACAAACAAAAACCAGTATGTACAAAAGTTACTCAACTTGAGCACTGAATACATATATAAATAAATCACATCAAAGAATCGAGTGGTTACAAAAAAGAAAGAACATTGTTATGGGAAATTGCTATTGAAAGATGGTACAAAGTCACATTAGAACTACAATAGTCTGGTCAGAATCCCACCTAAAACACATAACTAACTACAAAGTCTAACAAAAGTAATAAATATATGTTCAGGATATACAGTGACACCTGAACAAAGAACTATTAAATAGTGCAATTAATGTAGCCAGGTCATGTAGAAAGCATGTGTATTGTAATTGTAAAAGAAATATGGTAAAAATATATATGTTAACATATAAACAATAAATTTAAAATCAAACAGCAACTAGTAAACCTATATAAAGGTAAAATGCAAGGTTACTAAGGACAAATTACTCCACAAGTGCACGGTAGTGTACAGAAATTCACTTCGAAAACAAAGCAAGCAACCCCCCCCCACACACACACACACAAAAGTATATAACATAACAATGGTGTATATCAACGTCGTAGGCTTCTCAATTTCAGTAACGGATATAATGTGATAGTCTCATTAAGGCCTGGGGGGGCATTGGCATGGCACCTAATGGGCCAAAAAAGTTCTAGTACTTCCAACAGGACTTCAAAGGGTCCTTCACGGCTATCAGGTGATATGGTATCAATTGCTTTAAAGTTGAAATTATGGCTAGGGTTGTCAATAATATGTTTAGCAAGTGCATTCTCTGTTTTCTTTTTCTTAATTGCGTATAGGTGTTCGTAGACCCGTTCTCATAGTTTCCTGTCAGTTTTTCCTAAATAAAGTGAAGGACAAGCCTGGCACTGTGCCAAGTAAATTACTTTAGTTGACAAGCAGTTAAATTTATATTTGAGGTCATATGTAATGTTCCTTACTGTGAATGTCTGCCCTGTAATCATATGTGCACAATAATTACACATATTGCACTGATACATTCCCACTCTCTGTGTTCCTAGTGGCACATTGTTTTGTAATATCTGTTTCAAGTTTCTCCCTTTTTTTCCAGACAATCTTTGGCTTAGGTGGTAATTCTTTACTCAGAACACCATCGTTAGATATGATGTTCCAATTTTTATCAATGATGAGAGAAATAAAATTACTGTCTAAGCTATAGGGAGTAATAAAAGAAACATTAATATACATGGGTTCACTAGTACTTACAGGAACGGGTACTTGATTCAAGGCATTAAGAATCGGCATATAGGTAACCTGCTTCTCTTTTTGATCCAACCTCAGACATAACTTCCCATCAATAAGGTGTTTAGGATAACCTCTCATGGTAAACATAGAACACAAAAGTCTACATTCATCATGAAAGTCTTCGTTCCTTGATACCATTCGGGCCGCCCGTATGAATTGACCTTTTACAACAGACATTTTCTGATAAGGGGGATGGCAGCTTGAATAGTGTAATAAAGTATTAGAATAGGTATCTTTCCTGTGTATGTTAGCATAGTAAACTTTCTTTTTAAGGTCCTTCCTTAAATCTACATCTAAATAACTAATCCTGTGTCTATTGAAGTTAGATGTAAAAGTTAGAAAGTTAGAACTAGAATTAAAAAATGATACTAATTCATGTGCTGTATCTTCATCCTGATTTAAGGGAGCATCTAGCAATTTAGCTTTAAACGTTATCTGGCAGATTGCTCCTTAAGCAAAGCATGCCTTCTAAGTACAGACCCGATGACAGCAGCCCTGCAAGATGCCTCTAGTAAATAAAAAACACATTGCAAAGTATGTTTTCCAACTTGTTCGGCAGAATGCATTAAATCCTGTAAATCCTTAGTTTCAGCACAGTCAGGAATCAACATCATTTTCTGTTTAAGCCATTCAATAATATGCTGCTGATACTTTAACATATGAAACTGGCAGTTTAAGGCCGCTCACACACTCACACTCACCTAACTGCATGTCTTTTTGAAGTTTAGTCGATCGCAGGGAGGACATGGAGACTCCACACAGAAGGCGTACCAGACAAGAACCAAACCGGAAAGCCTCTTGTTGTGAGGCGACAATGCTAACTGCTGCACCACAGCAGCTGCTAAAATATACCACAGACAAACAGTAATTAGAAAATGGAAAGAGAAATCGGAGCTACAGGTAGAAATACATAGAGAAAGACACACAAAAGAGAAAATAAAGCTTTTTCAAAAGGCTTATCTCACTGAAAATGACGAAACTCGAGAGCAGTCAGCAACCACAACTGGATGCTAAGAGCAGCAATGAGAATAGAGAGAAATGGGGACAAAGACAATGTGGGTAGGGAGTAGCTCGAGAGTTTGAAGGCTTCCATGAGCTGAAATGGTGACAGAGTTGGGTCAGATCAGAGTCCCACATGTTGAGAATGAATGAAAATTTACATCAGATCATATATCATCAGATTAAAAAAAAACTTAGAAAAGAATTCTGATCTAGGTTATGCATTGAGCAATAGGAATTCAGAGAAGATGATAAAGTAAAAAAAAAAAATCAAAAAAGATAAAAGTAGAGGACAGGTACAATTATACTGGCTTACAAACTGACATGGTTACTAATGGTAGATCAGTAAGTGGTTACTTATCTAAATCTAGTGACATTAAGATTAGTCCATTCTTAAGTGGCTATTTAGTCAAACAAGTTGATGAAGTTAGGGGAAATGATTTTATTCCCCATTCCATTACAAATGGACCCTCATTTATGTATGGAGACATGTACCCTGTTAGGGAACCAGAAACGTGTACAAATAATAAAAACTTAAAATAATAGGATTAAAAGAGCAATGGGTGAGATCAGTGATGAAAATAGTTTTTTTGTTATTAAACAATGTTGGACAGAAACTGACAACATTCTAATATTAGGGGACTCCATACTAAAAACAGACTAGTAGAAAATTGCCTGATTTAAATCTGTTTAGGGTACATTTCCACTCTCCCTGGCCTGAAATGAACTGATGTTCAAGACTTTCCACAAAAAATAATTGCAGGAAAGGTCAGTTATATACACTTGATACTGCATGTTGGTACTACTGATTCAAAGGATACCTTTAAAACTAATGAAACATGCTGTTTTAAGGATTTTGAAAAGCATGGAAAAATGTCATACATTGCTACATTTAGGTGAAATAATACCTACTCTAAGACTGTTGGATTAATGTTCTAAGTCTATTTTCCTGGATTTTTGTAGCAAATCAGTGAAGACTAAATTCACTAAATGATGACAGGCATTTGAGTTTCAGACTTCACATCCTTCAGAAAGTGCCTGGTGTCACAAGACCTTTTATTCTAGCAACTTTCTAAGTTTGTAAGAGCAATATTTAAAATGTGTCCCTATTTTTGGCTTTGTTCAGATTATTTGTGCTGAGAGCTATGATACAATTAGATTTGTGGTATGTTATCTTAGGCCTAGCATGGTTATGAATGCTTGTAAAAACATTCTGGATATTCTAGATAAGTACCTGAATCATAAGGAAGTGTTTTTATTAGGGTATTTTAACTATCCTTACATCATCTGGGATAACTTTACTACATCCAATTCATATGCAAGGAATTTCTGGATATATACTAAGTTTCTACCAATCAATACAATTGAAGAAGAAAACAAGAGGCAATTATGTTTTAGATGTAGAGGCCTCTGATACTCCAGAGGTTATAATCAGTTTAGAAACTGGACTTCCATTAGGTATGTCTGATCGCAATTTTGTTTTTACATATCTTTTCATAACACTATCAAAGAATTTGATCTCAGGTATTTGGATTTTGACAACATTAAAAAATGAAGGTCAATTGAAGCACTCCTGGTATAAATAAAGGTGTTGGTTATCGTTACGGTGCACTTCAACAAATTTAAAAGCATGGGATGGATACTAACTTGTGTGTCAAAAAAACTGTGATTAAAAATTACCTAGATAGTGGAGTAGAAAAATAATACAATTATAAGCGAAAGAAAATGAAAGTTATGTATTTACCATAACAGATCCGTGTTGTCTCATTTTTGTCCAGTTCAACATTTCGGTTGTCAGACATGATCAGATCTGACCTCAACACCTTCTTCCAGAGATTTGGATCCAAGGAAGAACTCCTTGTCTAATCATAATTCCTTCCTCCTTGGTAATTTACATCAGATCAAGACTGCTGGTTCAACTGTATAGATCTAGTATTGAAAAAAAAATTAACAACCTGTAGATATCAAAAGCAACAACTTGCTAAATATCTCAGTATGGTTGGGTTGAGGTCTGTCCAAGCACTAGAAGTTTACAGGATAAAAGCACTCTCATCAAACTAAACAAACAGAGGACATATAAAGTCTACCAAAGCCAAGTTTGAGGTAAGTTTGGCCTCCCAGGCCAAGGACAACCACAAAGCATTCTTTAGCTATGTCCGCAACCTCAAAGGCAATACACAATTGTGTGCATAGCTCATTGTAAATGAAGTCACCTACAGTGAGCCAGAAGATATAGCAAAACCTCCTGGCTGATAAATTCAGCTCCAACTTTACCTCTCTCTTCCCCTCAACCTTCCCTCAGGAAATATCATCAAATATAACTCCCCCCTACTATCACTATTGAACAGGTCCCTTAATGCTCTCTCTAAGACCAAGAACACTGCATCAATGGGACCAAACAATATCCCAGCATGCCTTCTAAATAGCATGAAACATGACTTATCTGGCCCTCTGGAATGACTAACTGCAGCCTCCAAACAGGTTTTGTGCCTCATGAATGGAGAAAGGCAAAAGTCATCCCTCTACAAAAGTGGGCCGTCTACAGACCCTGGAAACTAAAGATCCATTAGTCTCACTACTGTTGTATGTAAAGCCATGGAAAGAATTATCATGGAGATTTTCAATAGAGATATAGTAAACCTCCAGACACTAGACCCAACCCAGTTTGCTTTCGTCAAGGGCAGATCATGCCTACTCAACCTGGTGGACTTCTTTGAGAAGGTCGTCAAAGCAATGGATAAGGGCAAAATCGTTCACACTGCCTGCCTTGACCTGGCCAGGGTATTTGACACAATACGCCACTCCGGCATTACTGACAAACTCTATAGGTTAGGTACAAATCTGTGCGTCACCCGTTGGATAGCCAACTGGCTCACAGATGGGATCCAGGAAGTTAAGAACTGAGGAGTCCACCTCTACAAAGAGGCCAGTCACAAGTGGAGTTCCTCAAGGATCAGCCATTGGGACCGCTCCTTTTTGGCATTTACTTCTTAGAAGTCAAGGCCAAGTCAGTGGTCTCTGGCTGACTAAATATGCAGTCGATTGCAAATTAGGAGCTGTCATTGAATCTCATACGGACACAAATGTTCTCCAGGAGGAGCTGATGCAAACAGTTGTTGTCAGAGCCATGGACTAAAACTAAATGCCAATAAATGCATAACAGTATCTTTTGGGAAGTCATCCACCCCTGGTAACTATCATATTGAAAACACACCCCTTACAGATGACCCAGTAGTCAAGAACTTAGGGACACACAAAGATAGTAATCTAGCCTTTGACAATCACATGTCTACAGTGGTGAGGAAATCATTTTATGTTGTGCAACTTATAAACAAAGGTATGGCATCCAAGTCCAAGGAAGTCATTGTTCCACTTTATTTGGCATTCATCAGACCTATAATAGAGTACAATGCGCCCTTTGGTATGTACCTAACCAGGCACATCCAACAACTGGAATGTCTACAGAGGTTTCTCACTAAAAGAATACAGGGTATAAGTAAAATGTCCTATGCAGACTGCCTCAAGGCCCTATCCCTGTAGTCCGTCTCCTACAGGCTTTTGAGAGGAGATCTACGCCTGGCATACAAGGCATTGTCAGACCCTACTCTGACAGACCTTCTGCATATCCACAAAACAAACAGCACCAGAATTAACCATTCAAAAGACTTAAACCTTACCTGTGATATTAATAGGACCTGCTGGAGAGATAGGTATGTATCCCAGAGACTACCCAGCCTATGGAACATGCTTCCCCAACCATGTGAAGCAGAGTTCCTCCTTAACCCAATTCAAGTGCAATTTGGACAACTGGATGGGAAACCGGAAATTTGTCCCTGGTTTCGTACTTATGTATCTAATGGACACAGGTAACCTATAAATGGTTCATCTCCCAGGCCCATGCTTACACTTATCAAAGGTATCAGAACATGTCAGAGATTTGGGATGCATGGCTAGGCATAAAAAAGGCCCTTGTGGTCGTTAGACTAGTAAACACTTATGAACAGTTGACAATCTGGAAGGGGGATGTTGAACCAGATGAAAATGAGAGCATGGATCTGTCATTATGTTAAGTAGATAACTGTATCAGATGCTATTTTCATCTGATTCAATGTTTGGGACAGATTCTCAAGCTACCTAAAGTAAAATTGGGTGGTATCAAGGAAGACATTCCTGAGAATGGTAGAACCAAATGAAGTGCAAGCTCTAGATTGCACATCTAGTTTGTAATGAGATATCAATGTATGAACTATTGACCATGTTGCCACTGCATAAATGTCATCAATGGAAACTCTTTCAGCAATGCTGCAGGAATAGCCACCACCTTAGTGGGCTGGGCTTTTAGTTTTGTATACAGGGAAAACCCCCTGTCATTACATACAAAGAAAATACAGTCAGAAAACAATTTGGAAATTGTAACTTTTGGCACATTTCTTAGAAAAGCATACAGTTGATGTGACTTTCTTATATTTTTGGAATGTTATAAGTACAACCTGAGCTTGAACATCCAGGCTATGCAGCAGATGTTCAACTTTAATAGAGAAATTGGGGAGGGGGGGGGGGGGCTAGCAAATCAATGGAACGGATTCAAATTTTTTTGGATGTCACCTATGGAAAAAAGGAAGGATTAGTGCTCACTGTTACTCTGTCCTTGTGGAAAATAAGGAAAGGTGGTCTGCATGGCAGTACTTGTAATTCAGAAATGTATTTAGTGGGTGCAAGTGCAATCAGAAAAAAAAACAGTTTTGCAATAGATACTTAAGATCTCCTGATGCTGCTGGGTTAAAGGAGTTAAGTTAAGGAGCAGAAAAAAAGGTCCAGTCCCTTCAATAAGGCCCAGATTGAAAAGCTTCTTCAGTTACATATGCAAATATTTTTGGTTGATTGTTTTTGTGAAGTAATAATGTGTGAATTACTGGAAAGGAAAGCCTGGTGTCTCTAGCTATTATTAAAATTGGAGAAACCATGCTGTTAATATTAGGGTTTCTAGATCTGGTACAGGTGATCATTTTCTGAACCATATTTTCTTACCACCTCTTTGGTTCCTAGAAAAGGACCTCTGAGGGGTGGAGAAATGTACTCCTATGACAGACAGGGTCTTACAGTCTCTCTCACTCCAAGCAAGAGTCACTTTAATTTTTGGTTTGAATAGCGTGGAACCATCAAAGGGACATTAATAAAGAATGCCTTGAAGCTCTCCACAAAATCACATAGCTGTATAAAGGCATGGAAATGCCTGTGCCAGCTGCTCTTGCTGTACCATCTGCTAGGTTGGACAGCAGGCACATGGCTACATTAGAGGTGGATGACAGGCTACACCATTGGAATTCACTGTTTTCTGAACATCCAAAAGCAAGTTACCTGAATGGGATTTGGAAATCTCATTGGTTAAGACCCTCTGGATGCAACTCAAATGTGCAAGGTAGCTCAGTGCTCCAAGTGCAAAGGTTGCCGATGCACAAGTCTGCTTCCTTAATCCATCCAATGCCCTTGACTCCTTATTAGGGGGGTGGACAGAAGAACTCTCCTTGGACAGTACTTGCCTCATGGCTACTAAGATCCTGTTTTTTTTTTTTTTTTGAGACTAGGTTCTGTAATGACATGGGTCTTTCCATGCACTCTGTGCCACAAAAATCTATAAGGGCATGGGGGGGGGGGACACACCTAGAAGTAGATGAGCCAGTTCCTAAAGCTTCAAGGAAAGCAGATTCATCTGGGGAAGGAGAAGGAGTTTCAGTGGACCACCCACTCTTCTGCTTCATCAATTCTAGGATGTCTCCAAAGGTGTCTTCTTTCCAGGGGGGATCTAGAGGAACCTTTGCCTTCATCCAAATTTGTGTCTTCAGTGATTGACTCAGGAGTGGATTTTAAGTGTTCCCTTTTGCATGTCTGTTTCCTGGGAACATACCTTGGGGTTCTAGCGGAAACATATTAGAATCAGAATGAGAACTCGAGTGTCAACCAGGGTCAGTGCTTATGGGTTTTGACAGTCTCTGTTAATCCAAATGACAGGAATAAGGTACAGGTTCCAATGAGAGTTGGGATGGATCCAAACTTGACGTGCACACCTGCCTTCTTGGTTCAGCCAAATTCTTTTCAAAAGCCTTGAAAGCAGACTCTGCAACTGGAACGGAGGAAGCACTCTGTGTCAAAAGATTCAGGAACTCTCCCTAGTCCAATCTAGGCTGAAGCCCTAGCAGGAGGAGAGGGCCCAAAAATCAGAGTCTACTTCACCACCAGGTACTCAACACAAACTATTTAGCTCATACACTTATCTCAATCCAATAGCATCGGAGCAATCATAGTAAGGGATGTAGCTGATGCAGAAATACCCTGAACTGTTTGATCTGACTGAGGTGCATCATAAGGGTTTGGACCCATGGCAACAGCTTCCAAAAAATGAGCCAGCAATGGAGAAAAAGATGATCGGGTCAATAGGCCTGTACCTACACCTCCCTTTGGGGATGGTGTCAGGAGGATTCGGAGTTGATCTGTCTCCTCAAGAATTTCCCTATCATGCAGTCGATATTCAATTCATAAGCCTTGTAGTGGATTAGTCCAACCGCAATGATGAAGCTACTGAAGGAGGTCTAAAATGGTGCTTAACCTGTAAAATAGGTGAATGGAGCAGAGGGCTCAGCAGAGAGGGAGTTTGGACCTGACTATCAGGCTGGCCTTGATGTTTTAGGTACTGGTCCAGAAGGATCATTTGGCACCAGGGACCTTTTTTTCCACTACATTTTATATTGGCAAGTGTAAGGTGATATATTTTGGTAAATAAACAATAAAGCAGAACATAATCTAGGAGACTGCAATTTGGAAGAGGTTACTCAGTACAAACATCTTGGTACAATAATTCTTTGTGATCCCTCTTTTTCTAATAAAAACTTCGATAGTGTTATCAATAAGTCTTTAGTACAACTAGGTATTTTCTTGAAGATAGCCTCAAGTAGAAATTGAGATAACATGGTTCATCCATGTAAAACGTTTAGAAGACCTTTTATGGAACAGAACAATTAATTTTGCATATATTCAAAAACAAAAAAAGATTTAACTAAAATAGAGAGTTCAGAGAAAATCCAATATTTATTTATCATTTATTCTGATGGACTTAAAATTTTGAATTTATTTTCATTACATTATAGACAGTATAGAGGGGAAAAATGTTTCCTGCTTATAAGCCATTTAGGAGTGAAGAACTTAGAATTCTGCTACACCTGAAGCTGCAGGAAAATATTAGGACTTTTTGATGTTGGTTTTAATAGAAGTAAATAAAGACAAAACTTTATAACACAATCTTTGCCTTTTAGGTAGAATCATCTATGTGTTTCAGTAAGTTATTCACTTAACTGGCCTTTTTAAAAGAAATTAAGACTCATGGATTGGATCAAAAACTTTTAATCCTTCTTTCTCAGAGCTTGTATTCCTTGAAGACCTTAGGGCCAGAACACAGTTTTATAACTTATGAATATGAGAAGACATTGTTACTTGGGACTTATAAAGTCTCTAGCTCTGTTACCCAATGTCCAAGTCCCAAGGCAGGTTACGCACAATATGGAAAACGGTAGAAATTGTAGTCTTGTGGTCCAAGTTATGAAACTGAAAAACCTGTCCTGAAGATTAACCCATATGAAATTATAAGTTTGTAGAGACTGCCTCCATTCTATGCTTAACCCCCCATGGAAAAGTTGCCCATCTGAATCATTCTCAATGAACACAAGTTCAGTATTCTACACGCATGCAAGCAAACACACAGACAGACAGACAGACAGACACAGACAGACACCACCAGCAGCATGGTTCTACTGGCAAATGGCTAGAGAAGCAAGCAATGAAATGTTTCAGCTTTGGCTCAGCTTCTTTCTCAAGAAAGTTTCTATTAAAGGATGTGTTTATGTGGCTGACTGATGTGAGACTATGTGCCATACCTCCTTCGGGAAATGGAGATTAGATGATAATATCCTTTTAGCTTATACAGGTATGAGGAGGCAGCTGCATTTATTTGTACGTATTCACGAGTATAACATCACAATGCATGAAATATATTCAGGTAGATAGTTATAATTTATACGCTACATAGTCACATAAGTGAAGATCTTTTAATTTCTAGGAGTTATAAGTTTATCTGATATTGATAGGGGCTGCAGTAATCTGTTCTTTCACAAGCAGCAAGCATCACCTCCAGAAGCACAGCTAGGCTGGGACAAAGCGGGCAGCCACCCTGGTGCATCACAAGCATTCATCAATGCCAGTACTGCATACTGCGGTCTGAACTGAATAAGCTGGATAAAGCCATTAGCTGCATATTATGTGCTACAAACTTTACTAAGTAAACTACATAAAAGATAACCAGACTTTTTTAGGATAGGTTCAGTCACTAGGAAATTAACCCCTCAAGTACATAATTAAAGTCATCAGGAGACTGACAGAGCTTGTATGGGCCCACTACTATAGCTACCCCTACATACGGGATCTTTAAAGCTGGCTATGACACCAATGATCTTTTTTGTCAGGAGTGGACCACCCAACACTATGATCAGGGTGACTGAAAGGTCTACTCCAGTATGAGCATGGATTTGTAGATGGGTAGGAACCATCTTACTTCAGTCTTCAACAGCTTAAGAACTTCCCCAAATCTGGAGTCATATGGGCAGGTTGGTGGGGATGACTCTTTACTCTCATCCTTCAAGTCTAGGGTTGGAAACTCTACAGGAGAGTTGAAGTGCTTCCTTTTACATTTAGTTTTCCTTAGACTACTGGTGGGGAACATTCTGAAGCAGAGGAAAATGCCATGGACTTGAAAGAACTAAAAACTGGAGTAGGCCCCCAACTGATGGTATCAGAGTAGAGAGGTGGATGACTGTCAAAGCTGGCATATGTGATCCTGAGAAGGACACAGCAGTGTAGGTTAATGCCAGAGTCAATCAATACAGTGAAGCATGCATCATTAAGGTTGGTACAGACAGTGGCCTATTGAGCAAAAAAGCCCAACATTTAAGGGTTGAAGCTCCTGATGACACTGAGGCTGATGCCAAAGGTCTTGAAGCAAACTTTCTGAAGGACAAACCCAGGATGGAATGGCTGGCCCAGAGGAAGTTAAGAGCAAACTTGGCCCCAAAGGCCAAAATCCAGGTTGAGGAAATCCCCAATACTGACTAGCTTGAGCCTGGAATGTATGGCTTCTATTAGCAACACTGACATCAAAGTAGTCAAAGTTGAGGATAGGCATTCCTAAATACTGCTGTCAACCTCAATGCATCAGTCAAAGTTGTCCTGGACATTAACAGAATAAATGTCAGTTGAATGGGAATCTGGATTTAAACAGGACCTGATAAGGAAAGAGATGGGGCAGGAGCAGCACTTTTTACAAGTGAAAGAGCCCAGCTTACTCTGATGTTAGTGGGGAAGGACATCACAGACCACATATGCTAGATTGAAATAAATGCCTGCTACATCTCAGAATAGTCCAACTGAAATAGAATATCTAAACCTAAGGGACCTTAACAAGTGTGATCAAGGAGTTCTGATGCTATTTAAACAATATTACTAGGTCTAGATCAGGGATTTACAACCTCCCTAGGTAAAGAAGACCAAGTAGGGGATGGTGCCTTGAGGACAGAGTATGGTTTAAGTCCAGAGGTGCTGTCCTTTTGGAGGTGTGAAAAAGTGGAACAGAAGGGGAACAAGAATCCATAAATTAAAGATTAATAACAGTGGAATTCATCTTGTCCAATTCTAAGCAGTTTCTCCTACCTTTGGACCAATGGTTCGATGCAGCCACGTATAAATATGCTAAGAAAAAAATGAGCTTCGCCCAAGGCACTTAAGGCACTTCGGATGATGATCCTACATAGGAATTCTGATCTTACATTTCCTTTTTTTAAACTTTATAGATCAAGAGTCATCTTTCTTGTCCATGAATTACAAATGGCAGCAAAACTACCACCAGAAAATGAACCAGCATGAGTACATCAATGAAAAGATTAGTTGTGTAAGAACTTACCATAATGATAGATGTCCTTCTCTTTTCTGTTGCAGTATTCCTGACTTAAGGGAAGTGCCTGCCAAGGTGACAAACCATCGTTGCCCAGTATAATAAAGTCTTTTACTACCCAAAGTGCATGGTACATCTGACGATGGCTGTCAGCAGACGTCAGCCATAAAAGACACGCAAGCGCTCACCGCCCTCAGAACTGAAGCTCCAGATGGAGAGACAGTAAGGGAATGAAGATCAGTGCATCCAATAAAGGCAAAAAGTGGGGGAAAGGAGGGAGGGTTGGAATACTGCAACTGAGAAGAGAAGGACATCTATTGTTATGGTAAGTTCTCACACAACTAATCTATGCCCTTCTGTTCTTTTGTTGCAGTATTCCTGACTTAAGGGAGAGTACAAAAGCTCATGAGGAAAAATCGGTGGGAGTGGCAGTGGAATTTTTAATGAAGCCATGGAGAATGGCTCTAGCAAACCCTGCCCTGGATCTAGAGATGGAATCCAGCTTATACTGTTTGGTGAAGGTGTGGACAGATGTCCAAATAGCAGTTTCTAGGATAGAATCGGCATCCAAACTCATGAGGAAGGCCCCTGAAGAAGATACTGCCCTGACAGAGTGAGCTTTGACAGAGCCAGGGAGAACCTTACCATGGTTGGCATAGCAAAAGGAAATAGATTTGGATATCCAATTAGAGATGGTCTGTTTAGACACAGGCAATCTCAGAGCCCTGAGATGGAAAGACACAAATAATTGGTCTGTTTTCCTAAAGGGTTTAGTCTTATGTAAGTAGAAACTGAGCCATCTGTACATCCAGGGTGTGCAGGATCATCTCACTACTGTTCTGGGGAGAGGTAAAGAAACTTGGTAGGTGAATTGCCTGATTTAGGGACAATTCATTGACAACATTTGGCATGAAGGAGGGACTAGTCTACAGGGACCACTGTCTGTGGAAAAACAAGAAGGTGGGAGAAGCCATAAGGGCTTGCAACTCTGAGACCCGCCTGGCAGAGTTAATGGCCACCAGGAGGATTGTTTTCCAAGTGCAGTGTTTGAGTGAACTAGAGGAAGCAGGTTCGAATGGTGCTTGAGTCAATTTCTCCATTACAAAGTTGAGGTCCAAAGGTGGAGCCACTGGTCTCCTGGGGGGTCTGATATGAAGGACACCTTTGAGGAATTGTTTAGCTTTAAATCTGGAAGCTAGGGGAGGATTAAGTGATAAACATGAAGAAAGAGCTGACAAATGAGCTTTGATGGAAAACTACACTAATCCTGCATTAAGCAATTCATACAGATAGGCTAGAACCATAGGCAGGGGCACCTTCAATGGGTCCTGGGTTCCTAGCCAGACACCAAACAGATAACCTCTTCCATTTGGAGAGGTAGGATTTTCTAATACTGGGTTTCATGGCCTCCTGCAGTACTTGAAGCACGTCCTCAGAGTGAAGAGTCCTCCTCCTCCTCCTCTGGGCTCTATCACCCACAGAGTTAACTGAAGGGTTTCCAGATATGGGTGTAGGAGTGAGCCCTTGTTCTGTGTTAGCAGGTACACTCTGTGTAATGTGTGGTGATTGCCCTTGGCTAGGTGAAAGCGAATGGGGAACCAATGCTGTCTTGGTCAACAGGGAGTCACCAGCAAGATTTTTGGCTTTTCCTGTTGGACTTTCAACAGAACTTTGGAGATGAGTGGAAGGGGAGGGAATGCATATAAGAATTTACCCTTCCATGAGATTGAAAGGGTGTCCACTCTCCATATCAGAGGATGGTATTCTCTAGCACAGAACTGAGGAAGCTGTTTGTTCATGGGGAGGCAAACAAATTTATCTCTGGAATACCCCACTGGAGGACAATGTCTAAGAACACATCCCTGTGAAGCATCCATCCGTGGCCTTGTGTCCTGGACCTGCTTAGGGTGTCTGCCACTGTATTCTGGCTGGAGGAGATGTACACTGCTTGGAGAAATACATCTAGGAGGCGAGCTAGATCCCATAGCTGCATGGCCAGTCTGCACAGGAGAAAAAAATCTACCACCTCCCTGCTTGCTTACGTACCACAAGACAGTCATATTGTCGGTGTGTACACATAACCTCCCTGGTCTGATCAGTGATTTCAACATTTGGAGTGCAAAAATTAGTACCCTCATTTCTCTCACTTTTGTGAGTTCCTTCATTTGAGAAGGAGACCACTCCCCTTGAGCTGAGTGGAGGTTTAAGGTTGCATGTCTGAAGCATCTGTAAATAAGGTCTGAGTAGGTGGAAGAGGATGAATGAGAAGACCTGGATTTAGAGATAGTTGTGAGATCCACCACTGGAGCTCCTGCTTTAGACATGGAAGGAGCAGAACGAGGTGTTCTACAGGGTGGGCATGCTGAGACCGTACCGATTTGAGGAACCATTGAGGTTTCCTCATGTGAAGCCTTGCCACAGGAAGCAGTGGGATGGTGAAAGTCATCAGGCCCAAGATCCTGAGGAACTGCCTGGCAGAAATCTGATGTAGTAGGAGTGTCTCTGCAAAGATTAGGAAGATCTCCTGTGCCTTGAAAGGTGGGAAGAGACACTAGAATGCTCAGAGTCTGGAATCTGCAGCCCAGGAAAATGAGATCTTGGGCTGGGACCAGAGAAGATTTCTTGAAGTCAATGGTAAATCCCAGGTCTTAAAGAATGGCAATTGCCATTTGGAGGGATCTTCTCAACTCTGTCTGAGAAGAGGCTTGGATTAACAGACCATCCAAGTATGGGTAGATTAAGATCTCTTGGAGCTTGCAAAAGGCTACTACTGGGGCTAGACATTTTGTGAAGACTCACGGGGATGTAGACAGTCCAAAAGGCAAAGCCAAGAACTGATAGTGTGAGAATCCCAAAGAAAATCATAGAAATCTCCTGTATCTGTGGTGAATGGGGATATGGAGGTAGGCATCCTTGATATATACTGAAGTTAGAAATGCCCAAGGAAGGATAAGAGGAAAGAGTGTTTGTAGGGTTAACATTTTGAATGAAAGGACTATGAAGAAATCGTTGATGTAAGAGATCCAGGATTGGTCTCAAGGGTCCTTCCTTCTTGGAACTTGGAAAAAGTGGAAGTAAAAGCCCCTTCCCCTCTTCCCCACGGGGAACAGGTTCTAAGAGTTCTAGAAGAACTGATGGGAAAAGAAGGAGCAGATCTTTTGGCGGTAGGGGAATTCCCCTGATGGCAGGCACCTTGTACCAAACCATGAAGTATCCCCTTTTGATGATGCTGAACACCCAAGACACATGAGTGATGAGTTCCCAGGAAGGAAGAAAGGGAGAGGGAAAGGCATAGGGACAGGTGAACTAGGTTGTTGCAAGAGCCGTGAAGAGGAGCCCATTTGATCAGGAAAGGGCTGCTTGGTTACGTGAGAAGCAGAGGCAGAAGAGTAGGGAAACTGGTGGGTTTACTTCGTCCTCTTTTGGGGTCTAGATTAAAGTGCTCAGGATTGCCTGTGTATAAAAGTTTGTTTTACTTGATAATTTCTATGAAATTTAGGCACAGGGGATGCCAAAATATGCTTGAGATCCTTAAGTTCTTTGCTTTTTTTTCCCTGCAGAGATTTGAAGAGCTCTGCGGACGGTTTTCCAAACAGGGTAGTAATATCCAGGGGGGCATCCATCAGTTTTGCCTTGATATCCTCAGGTAGAGGCTGAAGCCTAAGCCAGGCAAATCTTCTAAGAAAAGAAGAGGAAGTAGCAGCCCTAGAACAGGCTTCTACTGCATCCTAGGTGCACTTGATAGAATGTCTGGCTATCTGAGAGGAGGTGGCAAGGAGTGATGATGCCAGGGCCTTATTTGCAGAGTCAAGCATATCTGATACCAGTTTAGAGATCTGGGAAAAGAGTTTCAAGTTGTACCTGGTCATGTGTGTCTGACAATGTAATGCTCTGAAGGCCAGGGTAGGTATAGATTTTCTTCCCTAGCCTCGCCAACTGTCTGCTGTCTTTATCTGAGGGCAGCAGGGAATAGGAAGGAAGCGACCTGGAGGCCTTATCGGAGGCAACAGAAATAAAAGGAGAATGCAGCAGGTGCTTTAAAAAGGAATTGGCAGTCCTTGGGTACAACTGCTGTAACTGTCAGGCTTTTATGGTGCTGGGGGGTGTGACTCTGGGTGAGTGGAAGTGGATACAAAAGCATCCAAAAATGCAGGTATTACAAGAGGGATAGCTGACTGACTGGGGGGGGGGGGTCCTGAACCTGGAGGAGGTCATAACAACACTTCTGGACCTCTGACATCTCTGTGGAGCCCCATTTGAAGTGGTCACGCATTTTGGAGATAGTCTCCCCAACAGAAATCTCCTCCATGGGGGAGTCTGTCCCACTGGAGTCCTCTTCAGGGGAGGCATAATCCAAGGAGGAGGAAATTTGGGATGAATAATCCAAGTCCTAACCTATGTCTCTTCCTAGGGGGAAGAAGGCTGGCCTGAGGGGAAGCAGCACGACCTGACAGAGGCCTAAGGGCTGTGAAGGCCTTAAACAGGTCATGGGGAAAATTCGACCATTCTTTTTGTGGGTCCGGGGAATAAAAAACACGCTTGTTTTTTTTGTTTCTTCTTTGCAGGCATATCTATGTAGTGCAAAGGAGGAGGGCCAGACATAGACCTGCACTCTACAATATCAGATTCAACATCCTACCTAATGACAAACTGGGTAATCCCCCTAGGGCCCTCCACCACAATAAGTCTCAGTTCCCCCCTGTACGTCAGAGGCTGACATCTGAGAAGCCTTTCTGGATGTTCAAATGTCTGGAGCGAAGACAGCCTGTGAAGTGGCCTCAATCTGTTCATATGGATCTCAGTCAACATGTGTCTCCGAGCTGTCATGTGTTTCAGGAGAGATGTTAGTCTTGAGAGGCACAGCTTTGGATATGGGTCTATGTTTTGTGGGTTTTCATTTTGTAGGCTCGGTTGTCGGATCTGGAGGGGGGTACATCTTGCTCTTAGCTAGAAGTGTCAGACTCTGGTTTTCTAGGTAGATCACAATAGAGGATAACCAACTCTGGAGGGTTTTCGGGACAAAGGATTGGCAAATAGTATAGGATCTGTGACCGTGCTGAGGGCCTAAGCAAAAAAGGCACAGAGTAGGACCGTCTTTATGTGGAATCAGTCATCTACAGTCACACCTCCCTTTTCTGGATGACATGAACCTCAGAGATAGAGGGTAGCAAAAAAACAAAAGGTTTCCCCAACAGGGCACTTATCTTTTTCGAAGAAAAGCAATTCTGACAGGACAGCGACCTTCAGAACTGGCAATCTGTCTGGTGGCAAAGAAGGTCTGAGGATGGTGAGTGCGTACGTCTGTTTTATGGCCATCTGCTGACGGCCAACGTCAGATTACAGTGCACCTTAGGAAGTAAACGACTTGGGTATACTGGCTGACGTTGCATTGTCGCCTTGGCAGGCAACTCCCTTAAGTCAGGAAAACTGCTACAGAAGAATAGCACATCTGCCACAAAGGTCTACTAGAAACATAGCTCCTAATAATTCATGAATCTAGCTACCTATAGAAAATATTAGCCAAGTCTTGATATGTATATAGCAAAAATACTGCTAAAAATCTTGACTAGAGTAACAAAATAAACACAAAAACATAGCACCTAATAAATAAGACGTGCCCCAAAACAGTGGTAACCAAAAACACCAACAAAAAATACAAAAATGCAGAGACCAGCAATAAATATAGAAAAATATTTAGCACTTTAGCATAAAGGAAATTTAATATCCCCTTTCGTCTGCACCACAACAGACTTCTTCAGAAACATCCACTAGTAATAAACCATGTCAATTTTTATAAAAAAAAAAAAATATATATATATATATATATATATATATATATATATATATATATATAAATGCACATAAGACTCAATTAAATTCTTAAAGGCATATCACTCTAATAGAATCTTTTTTTTTCACTTTAACCTTCTATTCTTTAAAAAGCACTCAATGTTTATATTGTTAAAACTACAAAAGCAGTCTCCCCTAAGCTTTAGCTGCCCCTCAGTTTCATTTCCGATTTTTTAAAATCCCCCTCCCCTTAAATCATTTTGAACTGGTTCAAGTAAATAAAGCAAAAATCTCTTATAATTGACACATTGTAAACAAAGCATTGTTAAAACCTTTTTGCCTCAACAGAACGCAAATGTTCCTTACTTATTTTGCACAAAGCCTAAGTAGTTACACCTACATAAAAAGCCTGATATCCTGAGTAAATACTAATAAAACAGTGTATGAAACTTCTCTGTGTGGAAGATTTGCAGTCCATATATTTCTAGTTAATCACTGTATATTAATCAGATCAGACAATAGTAAAAGAAGTAGCGAACGTAAACTCGTTTTAAGTCAAAACAAAACAAAAAGTAATAATAGAAAATATATAATTGTACAGCATTACTAAGTATTAGAAAGTAACCCAAGCAAGGCAGGCAGTCTGTTTCCAGTCGAACATCCTTTATTAAGTACACAGACAAGCGATCCAAGTAAAACAAAAATATAGCAATAATTTCCTCACAAGCTTTCTAAATATATATATATATATATATATATATATATATATATATATATGTATACACACTTTTTATCAGGCATAGGAGTGGTTTATTGTGCTGTAAAACAAGATGTTATTGGTACACATGTTAAATTCACATCCCTTCCCCCATCAGTGTGACATTCGAGCTGGTCCTGCCCTACTTAGTAGCTGTCATAATAATATATAACCCTTATGTACTTTAAATAAAATTATATAATGATGTGGTACCTCTTATTTAACCAAATTATTAAGTAGATTATTAAGTCTGTGATTTTATCCAAGACAATATACTACATGGCTGGAAATATATCAACCTTAGCTCATTTGGCAATCAAAAAATATATATAAATATATACATATACATTTTGCATATAAAAATCAATTTCTATTTTCATAACCTATTGTTAAAGATCTCTTTCGTCCTTCTAGACTTCAAGTCTGTGTACGAGAACCCTAAAAACCTATATAATTGTATAATTAGTTAGTATTGTTATTACACATCAATTTGAATAAAGTGGAAAAGAGAACCAGAAAAAAATAAGAATAAGAAAAAATGTATGTATAATGGAAACAAAATATACACTTAAATTTCAACTGATTTAAAATGGTATTTAAAACCAATTTGTAGAATAAAATAAAATACAATTAGTCATGTAAACAATGTGGCAATTTTCAAAGTTCCAGTGCACTTTTAATTGAACAGTAGTAGTTTAGTCCAGGCTTCCTAAAAGAGTTCAGCTTCAATTGCCACATGAGTTCATGTTTCTCCAGAATATTTGGGATGTCTCCTTCAAGATCACCCATGTCTATGCGATCCAGGATCTGGAACTTAAAACCTGTGTGTCTTTTATGAAGAGAAAGGTGTTTGGCTAGTGCATTATTTTTACATCCAGAGTGGATTTCTGACAAATGACATGAAATCCGACGCTTGAGTTTACTTACAGTCTTGCCCACATAATATGCATCACATTCATTGCACTGTGCGCTGTAAATTACTTTTTTAGTGTTACAGTCACCCCCTGCACTTGTTTTTAATGATCTTCTTTAAATAAGAGCAATAAAAACTATCACACCTTGCTGTATAACTATACAAAATGTACAATTAGTTTCACATCTTTTAGTGCTTTTCTCACATGGTCCAAGTTTAAATTCACCAAAACTTCTAATGTTCCTGGCCTTCCTATAAACAAATGATGGGGCTTCACCTAAGATGTTAATCAGAAAAGGGTTTCCTTTGACAATGTCCCAGTTTTTTTCAATAATATTTTTGATACTGTGATAATCCAAAGTGTATGTCAGGATGCAGCTATTTTTGCATTTGTCATTCTCTGTGGAATTACTTAACATTTTTCTACTGGGGAGGTTGAGTGAAGGTGCTTCAGTCCTTTTCAGTTTTATAATGGGTTCCAGGATGTTTAACATCTGACTTTCATAGCCTCTCACTAGAAAATCATTCTCCAAGTTGTTAAGGTTTCTCAAAAATGGTTCCATCTCTGTGGTAATTCGAGCTAATCTATAGCCTTAGGACTTCACTACATTATACTTGTTTTTTGTAAGATGTAGACTTTTACTATGGAGTAATAAGTTAACCCTTGTTGGTTTTCTGAATAGATCAGTGGTGATTCTGTTATTGTTGGTGTCCTTGGAAATCTGCATATCTAAGAAAGCGGTTGAAGTACAGCTATGGGAAGAGGTGAACTTCAGGAAGGGGGTTGTTTGATTGAAGTAAGTGATAAAATCTCCAAGCTGCAAGGTGTCACCTTCCCACACAATAAAGACATAATCAATAAAACGTGAATAGCATGCGATATGCTGCATGTAATCTGTGTTGTTTAACACAAAGTCATCCTCCCATTTGCCCAGGTCTATGTTAGCTATGCTGGGAGCCATGGCAGCCCCCATTGCTATACCAGTTTTTTGTTTGTAGTGTTTGCCATAGAAAGTAAAGAAATTGAAGTCCAGTACAAGATTAATGAGCTTGCTTAACTTTTGCAGTTGTGTCTGTGTACCCTGATTATGTTTCTTAAAAGACTCCATAGCTGCTGTTATACAGTAATTGTGAGGGAGCACTGTGTACAAGGATTCCACATCAATAGTTATCAAAATACTGTCAGCTTCCACTGCAATGTTTTTTATTTTCTTCAAAAAAATCCATTGAATCCCTTATGTATGACTTATTCTTTTCTGCTAGAGGTTTCAGCAAGTAATCAAGGTAAATGGCTGTGGCTTCAGTAAGGGAACCTCCACTTGCTACTACTGGTCTATAAGGTGAGTCTTCTCTGTTCTTGTGTGGCTTTGGTATTCCAAAAAGTAAGGTAAACGTGGGCATGGGCTCCATAAATAATTATAAAGATTTTCAGTGATAAGTTTTTCTTCCCATAATGTGGTGAGATTAGTGTTCCATACATCATATGCTCTTTTTATGTCATCCATGGTAAATAACGCATAAAATCTGTTATCCTCAAGCATGTTCTCTATCTTTTGGTTGTAGCTAGTGGTATCAGTCACAAGTATACCTCCTCCCTTGTCTGCCTTCATTACACACCTGGATTTATCACTGCCTAGCTCAAGCAATGCTTTTCTTTCTCCCTGTGTTAAGTTATAAAGTTTTTTCTTAGGAGGTTTTTTAAGCAGTTTCCTGATATCCATCTCACATTCACTTCGAAAGCAGCTAGTGTTTGATGTAGTGGTGGTCAATAGCTGTGAGGCCTTTTTATAGTTTAATCAATAGGCTTATTTTCAGTGTCATTACTTCTGCCATGAAACTGTACCCTTAAGTTGAGCTTCCTCACAAACATTTTAAGGTCTGTCAGTACCTGAGCAACCTAACTCCTGCAGCTTGGTACAAAAGTAAGTCCTTTGGACAACACACTTTTATCCTCTTCAGTCAGTGCTTTAACAGAGTGGTTCCAGATAAGTGGAGCACCTGTTATTGTGGTACCTGTTGTTGTTATTGTAACCGTTATTGTGGCTGGTTCCTCCATCTGAGCCTTGGACCTGGGTTGTAGTTGGGGTTCCAGTCGGGATTGCCCAGGTATTATATTTCCCTCACCCCTGTCCACTGTTTGGTTCTCCTGTCTACCTGGGAGTTCATGGATAGAGTACAAGACCTCTGGAATTCCTCCTCTGCTTTCTGGAATCTCGGTGGGTTGTAGTAGTATTCCTCGCTGTGATATGGGGGACCTGGTAAGAGGGACAAGCTCTGGGGCTCTGGTGGTGGTCGTTCTTGTTCTAGTACTGGTGCTGGCTTTGGTATTGGTGTGGTGGTTGATGTCTGTGCTGTCGATATTGGTCTTCCTGAAGAAACTGGTATCTCTGAAAGTGCTGCTGCTCCTGGTAGCTGGATTGTCTGTGGTCCCAGTTGTCCTGTTAGTCCTGTAATTCGTCCTGTAGAACTCTGTCGGTATTGGTTGCTGCTGTGGCTTATGTTCCTGTCCTGATCCTTCTGTTATGTCAAAGGCTCCTGCCGAGTGTTGATAGCCAGAGGGGACTGGGATTGTGGAGAATGAGATGTTGGATGAGCAGTCTCCTGGTGGTCCTGTATTGTGCCCCTGTCTGGTTTTGTGTGAGGATCTCCCCTGGGAAAATCCTGTTGAGGTCTGCTGGCACAGTTATACTTTCCCTTATATCCCCTGTAATAACTAAAACCTTGTCTTTTGTTGGTTCTTCTGTTGTTGTTATTATTATTGTACCTCCTAGTAAGTCTCCCAGGATCACCTTTGTCCAGTTGATCTAGTTTCATTTTATAAATCTTTCTTTAATGGACTGCTCATATCCTTTCACTCCTTCTTTAAGCAGCTCAAATTTAGCATCTAGGTTATTGTGGTTCTCATTTTCCAATGTTGTTTTTAAAGATGTGATGTCAGCCTTTGTAGCTTCCTGCACACTAAGGTTGTTCCTTACTAGCAGACGAATAAGTTTGTAGCTGGCATCCTCTAAAATATCTTCCCATTCCTTAGAAAGTGAATCATCCATACTTTTCCACATTGGTCTTTTGTTCAATCTAAGTCCCAGGGGAAGTCTCTTCTTATCTATGCTTTGTTGTAAATAAATGTTTTCCCAGTAGAGACCCTGCATGCGTTTCAGTTGCTTTTCTAGTTTAGAAAACGTCTCTGAATTCATATTTTCTGGGCCCATTCTTCCCTGTCCATTTTCTCTATCCATTTGTATCTGATCTGCTTCTGTATCATTCCAGATAGGTACAGTTAGTAAATCTTTTAGTCTGTCATTATCCATGTCTTAAAATGCTGGAATTCCACAACAATTCAGGGATCCTTTGACGGAACAAAAACCTTGGTCTCAGAAACCAGAACAAATACTAATGTATACAACTCCTTGTGACTGGCGATTAAAATGATAATTAGCACCAAATGTTCAAAACTAATATAAGTCCGTTAAAAAATAAACCTACATACGACACATCCCCCACATTTATAAGTACCCTTAGCCTTATCCGTAAGTGGTGGACCAATCTTAGTAGTATCATTTTGTAGCATCAATTTAAAACTAGTGTTTTTCTTCTAAACAAATAATGTCTGGGTACCAATAACCTTACATAAATCACTGTTCCTTTTGATAATTTTCCAATTGTTACAAATAACCTGACTAATATTGTATACATCCATAGACATATCCAAAAAGCAATCCAGATTACGTTTATTAGTATAACTACTACTTTTCTTCAGTACATTATCTGACTACCACAGAGACAAAACAGGCAAAAGCTATTTCTCTCTTACTAGTCATTTTTCTTGATGTTTCCAACAAAAAAAGGTCTTTTATAACCTCACTGTTCAAACAATAAAATCAACTTCTAAAATCCAAATCTCTATCTGTCAACCTACAGGCTCTTATAAATCGTCCTCTAGGTATGCTCTTCACAAATATCAGGCGAATGCTTCTAAAATGCAGGTACCCACTTGAAAATGTGTTTTATGATAAATCATACTGTCAAAACTTCTTCTTTGAAGATCCCACTCTAAAGTGATGTCTAAAAAATTAACATTAAGTCTCATTTCACCCAGAAAAAATAAAAAAATAGTACTGCTATTTAACTATCCAATAAATGATATATACTCATCGCCTCTGCAATGAAAGATAAAAAAAATCTACAAATCTTGTGTAAAAAATAACTCTATTATAGTACCTAGTAGAAGGTAAAATCTCTGTCTCCCATCATCCCAAAACTAAACTGGCGGAGGCTGGAGCAAATGCAGAACCCATTACCACTCCCCTTTATTTGTTTATAATATTTCTTATTACAGATAAAATGTCTGATAGAATATAAATGGATTTTATTTGTGAAATCAGTATATTTACACAAAAACTACCTAAAAAATTCAATACTTATATCATTCGGTATGCAATTGAACAGAGAGGAAACATCCACCATAATCATCTTTCAGACTTTAAAATCATAACAGTAACTATTACTGAACTCTCTTATTTTCCCCCAAAAGTCCCAGGGTCTTTTATACAAGATAGCTGTTGAACCAAAGGATTTATAATGCCATACAAAAAAAAATGAAATACCCTCAGTGATACTTATTAGTTGCAGAAACTATTGATCTAAAGAGGGAATTTAACATCCTTATGTATTTTTGGAATGCCAAATAAAATTCCTATTTCTAGTTTGTCAATTAATAAATATTATTCCAAATTAACATTATTCATAAAAAATCATATAAACAAGCAGATAAATTTATGATAATTATGTGTATCAAATAAAGAAATTATCAAACATACAGGCCATATCTGACACTTAGAGGCATCAGTAGGAGTTAACTGCAGATGCACCTGGAGGCGTCATTCAGATGTAATGAGTTAAGAGATGTAGCAAAAAGGGCAGAAGTTGCAATTACAAAATAAACAAACTGTACATAAAAAAAAAAAAAAAACAGCCCCTTTCATTAAACCAACAGCACGCAACAATTTAAACTCCATCATCATGTATATATAATAAAGCCAAAAAAAAACCCCTCCACATTCTGTACCTTATCTAATGTTAAAGGGCATTTTTAGCTGCTTGAGGAATATCACTGTAGTAAAAGATTGCCATTGTTGATGCGACACCCTAACCCTATGTGCAAAAATAGGGAAAAGGGTTATGGAACGATGGAAGGATGGATAAACCTCACTGGTTTGAGCCATTATTGAAAACAGCTCTGGAATTTTGCAGCTTCTTGAATAAGCCACATGAATCAATCTGAAAAGGTACAATATCTTAACAGAAAAATCAGAGGCTTGGAAAAGTTTTAGGAATTTTCTTCTATTTATTAAAGGTGATCTTTTCCTGGTCTATAAGGCAATATTTGATCCAGTTGTTTGAAAGTCAGTGCTTGGAACACACCGTTGGAAGAGCAATCAAATTAGGGAATGCAATACTAAGAATAAATATCGATCAGATACAAATTGTGGCATGCACTTTACACTGCATATTCCAAAACAATAAATAGGCTTCCATTTACAGTCAAGACAGTCAAGTCATTAACTTCCTTCAAAAAATACATCTACATCAGATGATGGAAATCAAGCTTTTTTTGGGGGGGGGCCTGCAAGCTTTGCGATCAAACATATGAACCTATAAGAAGGTAGTTCCCTTTTAATGTGCAATTGCAGAAATTCACCAACATTATTACCTCATAAATATCTCTAGCTACTTCTCAGATGGGAAAAATGAAAAAAGCTACAGCTCTACGGGCATTGGCTAGTCAATATCTGAACATTGACATTTCTAAAGACTCCACAACTCCAGGCTCAAACTAATGGAGTTTTATGTTCAAATACTATTGGATAACTTCACCTCAGAGTTGAACAAAGTAATTTTCTGTAGTATTTGAAGGTGACTGCTTCGACCAAACAGTGACCAGAAATTTTACTGGATTCTACTATACTTTCAGTGCTGAGTTGCCATTTAAAATTCTTAACTTTCTCAAGGGATTTAAATGCTTGCAGGATATCATGCCCAGAAAGAAAGTTATTCTTCATTTTCTCAAAGTAATAAAATCCTTGTAGTTTTCTGTGCAGGAAACTTTATTCTTGAATGCTGGGAATAAACTACCAAAGACAAATATGGACCAGATATTCAGAAAAGTTCCTTTTTACCTCTGTACAGGTGTACGTGTAGGTGTGCACATCTGCTGTGCGAGTACATATGCTCTCAAAGAAGGAAGAATGTTGCTATGACTATGCAACCAATGTTCACTGCTAAAGCCAATAATTTGGGGTGTGCTGATCACACACAATTTACTAAGTATATTTCAGCAATTCTAGAACTGGAAGCTCAGAACAGTGTTGACTTCTCCATAATAATCAGTAACATGTTTGTAGAACACTTCTGGGAATTTATATTATCCTGCTAGTAATCATTCATACAGTGGATATAAAAAGTGCACACATCCCTGTTAAAATGGCAGATTTTTGCGATATACAAAATGAGACAAATCATTTCAAAACTTTCCCCATCTTTAATGTGACCTATAACCTGACAATTCAATTGAAAAACAAATCTGTCAGGGGAAAAATATAAAAAACTAAAAAAACATATAATAAGCTGGCTGCATAAGTGTGCACACCCTTAAACTAATACTTTGTTGAAGCACCTTTTGATTTAATTACAGCATTCAGTCTTCTTGGGTAGGAGTCTATCAGCATGACACATCCTGACTTGACAATATTTGCCCACTCTTCCTTGCAAAAGCGCTCGAAATATGTCAGATTGTGAGGGCATCTCTTGTGCACAGCCCTCTTCAGGTCACCTCATAGATTTTCTATTGGATTTAGGTCTGGGCCATTCCAAAACTTTAATTTTCTTCTGGTGAAGTCATTCTTTTATTGATCTGGATGTATGCTCAGGGTCATTGTCATGTTAAAAGGTGAAATTCCTCTTCATCTTCATCTTTCTAGCAGAAGCCTGAAGGTTTTGGGCCAAAAGTGACTGGTATTTGCAACTGTTCATAATTTCCTCCACCTTGACAAAAGCCCCAGTTCCAGCTGAAGAAAAGCAACCCCAAAGCATGATACTGCCACCACCATGCTTCACTGTGGGGATGGTTTTCTTTTACTGATGCGAAGTGTTGTTTTTGCGCCAAACGTACCTTTTGGAATTGTGGCCATAAAGTTCAACCTTGATCTCATCAGACCACAACACATTTTCCCACATGCTTTTGGGAGACTTAAATGTATTGTTTTGCAAATTTTAGCCGGGCCTGCATGTTTCTCTGTGTAAGAAAAGGCTCCCGTCTTGCAACCCTACCCCACTGCCCAGACATATGGAGAACACAGGAGATTGTCATTTGCAGTTCACAACCAATACTTGCCAGAAATTCCTGCATCTCCTTGCTGTAGGTCTCTGGCAGCCTCCCTGACCAGTTTTCATCTTGTCTTTTCATCAACGTCACTGTTGCCCCATATTGTCTCCACTTTTTGATGAATGCCTTTACTGTGTTCCATGGTATATCCAATGCTGTGGATATTTTTTTGTATCCTTCTTCTGACCGACACCTTTCAACGACGAGATCCCTTTGATGCTTTGTAAGCTCTCTGCGACCCATGACTTTTGCTGTAGCAGGCAACCGAGTAAACGTCTGGAAAATCCCACTAGGACAGCAGAACTTTATTTAGGGTTACAGTCTATTTTAATTGATGGCAGGTGTGTACCCAATAAGACTGAATGCTACAATTAAATCAAATGGTGCTTCAACAAAGTATTAGTTTAAGGGTGTGCACACTTACGCAACCAGCTTATTGTACTTTTTTTAAATATTTTTTTCCCCTAACAGATTTGTTTGTTTTTCAATTGAATTGTACAGATTATAGGTCACATTAAAGGTGGGAAAAGTTTCAAAATGACTTATTGTGGCCTCACTTTTTGATATCACAAAACCCTGGCATTTTAACAGGGATATGTATACTTTTTATATCCATTGTATATCTGGTAAGTAGTGATAAGACTGGAAAGTATAGCTGCAGAAAAAAAATCAATCCACTATTGTATTAATTATCTGTTCCATTTGTTAACCAGATAAGTGAACTGGTAATGGGACATTATTCAGCCCAGGCTAGTCAGCACAGAGTATAACAACGTCTCACAATGTTACAGTTAAACACAGGCAGTGATGTATTACAGTGATTATCCTACCTATATCCCAAATACCACAGTGTCCACAACTTTATTCAGCACAGTGGAGAACTCAGAGGACATCTAACACCTTAACAATTAATGTACAGTTAAGGCACACAGAAGTATGCACAGTATACATTCTTTGTATAACCCAATGCACTCTACCAAAGCTGATGTCTGACATCTGACCAGTTTTCAAATCTTTCTCCCTCCCTCTATACAGACATTGCATCTCCTACCTCCCCAGAAGTCTATGTCATGGTACAAAAAAAGAAGTATAGTTCGTGGTATTGTAAAGATGCTCATTACAATCAATCTGTCAGGCCAGGCCAAGAGTGGAAGAGCACATCAGTATCTCTTTTACAGAGCTTTCATTCTACATTGTAGAAGTGCTATTTGTAGGCAGATATATCAATTCTTGTGTTTTGCTCAAGTCTTATGCTGGGATCCGGACATGCCCATTCAGAGGTGTGGGGATGCCATCCTAACACACTGAATGAACATGTTAGCAAAATATTAAGTTCAAAGACAGGCGTGGCAATTGTGTTTATTGCTTAGGTTTCATACAAATCACCTTGTGCAACGTTAGCAAGGATTTCTAATAACAGGATGGAAAAGACAACATGCTTGCCCATTAATACCACAAGAAACTTGCATTGTTTATTCACCATTCACCCATAGCTTCTGAGAGCAGTTGCTTAGATGTCTCATAATGGAAGCTTCACTCAAGTTTCAGGAGTCAGTAGACACCCCACATGCTTCTTGGTCTAAGGAAGCAGTTACCGAGGAGGCGTTTACTCATTCCCCAGGTCCAGCATCAAAAGCATCCCCACCCAATGAAGTACGTTGGTGAATTCAAACATGTCCTCCAACACAAAGCATAAAGGAAACCTCTCCAATATGAATTACCCCACACTACCAGTAGAAAAACATCTCATAAGGAAGGGAAAGTCAGCCTACCCTTTATGATTGTGGACAAAGTTGAATGCCCACCCAAATGCTGTACATTACCAAAACACCTTAGTTATAAGCCTAGAAGACCTCAGTCAGACACCTCACCTACTTCTCCAATGTCATTTCTGCCATAATTTTCATTAGCACACAAAGCTTTTTAACCCTTCATGGCTGGGAGTCAAGGCAAGACAAGGTGTCGCAGGACAGGCAAAACACACTGAAAAATGTGTCAAGGATACTATCTATTCTGTTTAAAGAGGTTTCATGGGAGGAGAATGACAACAGACTACAGTGTGCAAATGCCCTCTCCCAATGTTATGATACTGATAGTTAGGACACAATAACCCCAGACTTTCCAGCAGATTACCTTTCTTTTGAGGATATGTTAACACTCATGACAGACCACCTAAAATGACAAGCTGCAGAGGTCTCAGACACTCAAAGGAAGGCACTGGAACTGATTGGGGTTTACCCACCCAAGCTAGTACTGGTTCCCTCAATAAACATCACACTGCTGCACATCTTCAGCACAAACTACACCTTCTGTATCCCAAGAGACTGAATTCATGTTAGAGAGTTCATAGCAAACATTCCTTCCTTTCTTTACTAAAAATTCACCTGCAGATCCAGATACTCTATTACTGGAGAATACCAAATGGGCTAAACTCCACCCAAGGAGAAAACATTATTCAAAATAAGGAGACTGTTGAAGTTTGGCAAGAAGACATGCCTCAGCCACTTTGTCCTTTAGAACCTTGAACTGTCTGTCAAGTCTCGTACTAAAGTTCCAGGAGCACACACGTAAATGATGAAACTAGACTTCGCTAAAGGGGGACTGCAAAGCCATTTTAACCCAGCTTATTCAGAAGTCCATTCAATTAGGCAGACATAGCATTAAGTGTGTCTATTATGATGCACATTGTGTTTTTGAAGCTGCTGCCACTGGCACGGTATTACAAAACATGCTCAACTCCAAACTCAACTATTAGCCAAGATATATGGCCAAATTCCTCAATGCACCCTTATACACAGATCTGTTTTTGGTCCTCAAATTTATGAGCTGTTCGAAGAGAAAATGATGAATACAGTCCACAATATGCTCAAGTACATTAGGTACTATCCCAATAAGCAGGGACACTTTCAGAAAACCAGTTAAGAATAAACAACCCATGGGAGTAAAACCCTTTTACAAGAAAAAATGGCAGGATGATGAAGTTAGGCAAGGGAAACAAAAACCTTTTGTCCCATTTCAAGATCAGTTACAACCAATGAGAACAGACACCTCCCCCTCCTCGTTTGGTTGAGTGGAAAAATACTATTTCAGATAAATGGGTTCTGGACATAAATGCAAAGTGTTTACACCACAGAGTGGCTTTTAGGCCAACCACCACCACAGATGTCTGAGCTTAGAAAAAAAAAGAGGTGAGTGTAAAGTGGAGATATAAAACCCTGACTATGTTGCAGTAAACTAGAGTATGAATAGTAACCGGCTGGCCACCTGTAGGAAATGGAAGGGGAGGATAAGAATGTGGGGGCCACTACCTGCTCTCCCAACCAGGGAGGGGGGGTTATTGCTTTGGCTTGCCAAAAGGATGGCACCTAGAGGGAATACAATCATGTCCACAATGCTGCATCCAATCACAATGTCATCTAAAGGGAGCTCTTGGAGGACAGCTATAGCTGAGCTCAGAAGAGCCCCACAGAGAAAAGGTGGCCTACCCACAGGGCCAGCAAGGCTGGCCCACTTCCTACCACCTAACTCTCACTATATGCGGATGAGCTCATTCAGGATTCACCTACCCGGAAATCCAAGGCTCCCATGACTGCAGAACAAGTTGGCTGATAAGGTGCAGGTAGAACAGCTGTTGGGTTCAGTCCTGCTGGGGAGAGAAAAGAAATGTTGCAAAAAGATGCCTACCTGCACATTTCTGTTTGTTCAAAAGGAAATTGTCAAGATTCCGGGGAAGGGGCAGGCACTACCAGTTAACCTCCATACCCTCTGGCTTAACCACTGCTACAACGGTGTTTGTTGCGTTGCACTACTGTTTCCTCGCTGTAGGACAAGGAGCATGAACATTAACTCATGGCTACATAGCTGCCTTCCACAAGCACCTTCCAGGGTGGAGATCATAAAGGCCTTCTGCTTTGCTCACCAGTGCCTACAAACATTGCGGGCTACCCTGAATTTACAGAAGTCAAAACAAAAGCTAGCACAGAAAATGGCCTTTCGGGGGGCTCTCCTGTACAAGCAGGTTTCAAAGACTAGATGGCATGGAATGCTATGTGAACAGCCAAGAAACATATGTACAATACTTAATCATGGGGACAATAAGATCTGTAGCCATATACGGCTTTGAGCAGATACACGCAGTGCTCGATACCCTTTTCAAGCACTAAGATGCTCCCTCCTTAATCAAGCTAGGTTTTGGATGACAAACTTGCTATGAATTTATTTCTACTCATTCAATCAAGACTAGTCACAAAAGTAGTCACAGAAGTACTTTGTTTGACATGTAATGGTAACATATTCCATAAATTGGGAATACATGCAGTTAAGGACCTCTCCCTCCAGTGGGTCTTATTTACTTATTGGAACAGATTTGGGTCCCTAATGCAGGTACTTGTAAGCCACTTGATTTTGCAAAAATACAGATAAAGGACAACTAGGTCTTCCCCTCAAAGCAGCCAGCAGACTACTGATTATAAGGGCAGTCATGCTAATCTAGTGAGACAGATGAAAGAATTAAGGCCTTTAATTTTCTTTGCTAAAATTCCTTGGATTCTTTCCAGTTTAGCGATATACTTGGATTTGTGGATACTAAAGATGGCAATGTATTCAAAGACGGGTCTGATAAGGGAAGTGGTAGGATGATGATTTTGTATCTTGTAGATATTCCCCTAGAACTTAACTGGGCTAGATAGAACGATTTCCTGACTATAGTGGAAATGTGACAATGACAGCGTTGTCCAAATAAATACCCACGTCTCATATGACTATCTGTCTGAAAAGAAGCAACATAACATATGAGCTTGGAGTAGACTTTTTGCCAAAAACTAGTACTCTGCACTGTAATGAACTTCGATTGAGACCATTTTTGAGACAGCAGATATGAGCATATTCCACCCATTGCTGAAAGTGGATGAACAGATAATGCACAGCTTGCAATCATCAGCAACCTTGGCCAAGCACATATGGGACACTAGCTTGGATATCTGCAAAATAAATACTGATGTTTCTTGTTTATAAAAGAGACAGGAATTGAATAATTTATGTGATGTTGCTTAGGCTATATGATATATAGAAACATATGTGAAGCATAATGTTTGTTAATTTTAACTTAATACAGTTTTATTACTTTTATATAAATGTAACTCTAAATGAAAAAAATGCCAGCACAAAACTCAGTATATATCAGCAACAAAACTACAGTAACACTAAGGTAAAACTAAAGTGTTTTAGTACATATCGAACAATTCAATAATCCATAATACATATCAAACAATTCAATAATCCAGACCGGTTTCAGCCTAACATGGCTTCCGTCAGTGGAACAAAAAAAGTACAAACAGGAAATGATGCACAAATGCAGGTTTAAATAAGGTCCATAGACCAATGAGGTGCTTCCAAAGGATTTTAGGCATGCCCATAATACTGCCTGAAAGAAAAACTGGAAGGAAAAATACAAACTAGAAATTAAAAATAAGTAAAAAATAGATTATCCAAATAGCAAATATGGTAATAAAACATAAGTATTATAATACATTCAATATTGGATATATTAATTAGTTATAAATGATCATTTAGACCAGGAGAAAATAGTGCCCCTAGCTTGATAATCCAGTATTTCTCTTTTTGGTTGAGAATGGAATGCCATCCCTGTTTGTTGGATCTGTCACCCAAAATTCTATCTACAATACAAAATTGAAATCTAGCAGTATGATGTTGTATGTAGTGCCTGATCAGAGCGTTGGTTTCTCTTTTGGTTCGAATGTCACTATGATGTTCCGACATGCGTAATCTCAACGCTCGTGATGTCTGACCCACATAAAATGAACCACATGTGCAAGTCGCAAGATATACCACCCAAACACTATTACAATTGCCAAAAAATTTCATGTTAAAAATCCTGTCAGTGTTTTTACTGGAAAATTGTTTAGATGTGAATATAAATGGACATGATGAACAATGGCTGCATTGATAAGTGCCCCAAAGTTTGTCACCAGTCATCATAAGTTGTTGATGTATAATGCCACCTGAACCCATCCTCTTATAATGTGAAAAAATGAACTTAGTGTTCTCCCTCTACGATAACCATATTGACAAGTGTTACCAACTAAGGAGGCAATATCCTCATTGGCAGTGAGGATGTTCTAATGTTTCATCATGGTATTTCTAATCAAACTGATGTTACGCCCATAGGTAGTAATAAACCGTAATCCTCCATCCTGTGCATCCCTATTTCTATCACAATATTTGAGAAGGGAAGTTCTGGTGGGAAGTTCTGGTGGAATTGGTTGCAAAGTGACGTGCCAACTGAATGTCAGGCTCCTTGCATCCCCTGGTTCTGAATCTGTTGGTTAGATCTTGTTGCGATTCTTCAAAGTCATTTTCTGCGGAATAAATCCTCTGTATCCTGAGGAACTGGGATTTGGGTATGTTCCGGATATGTGGCTAGGGTGCAGACTAGTTGCATGTAATAAAGTATTGTATTGCGGGTATTTATGAAATGTTTTGCTTCGTAAAGTACCATCTGGGTTCCTGATGACTGTTGCATCCAAAAAGTTGATTTGATTTTGGTGATAAGTTGAAGTAAATTCAATACCCCATTTATTATGGTTGAGGTATAACACAAATTCAGCCAAATATTCTTCATCGGAATGCCAAACTAACCAACAATCATCAAGATAATGTCGCCAAATATCCAGCTCCTCAAGATGGATGTTATAGGTTCATACTAGGCTATCTGCCCTAGGGCATTTATAAGCCTAGCCAGAGTGTGTTTGGCTTTCGCCACCCATTTTAAATTAATTTTGCTATGCCCTTTTTCGAGGTTAGTATACTGTGCCTCTAACAGTGACAGAGAAGTGATACCCGGGGTAAACCTACGATCTTCCATCCACTCAAGATTCCTCTTGAAGAGAGTCAATGAAGGGACTCTGCCTAACCTGGACTGGGATTTTATTCCAGAGTGAAGGGAGCCTCTGGGTTATGAATCTGTCCCTCTAGCATGTCCTATTTATTTCAGTGCTGAGGTTCAAGTCTCTCGAGCCAGAGCTCGATGGGATTTGGATTTTCTGAGGTGCAGCATGTCCATTAATTCCGGGTTGGACATGGCTTTATACGTCAGGCACAGATCGCCTCTGAGCAGGTGGTATGCCACTGAGTAGAGCTGGAGTTTCTTTAACCGGGCAGCATATGGCATCTGTTTGAGCCCTTTGATCCTCTTGGTGAGGTACTTTTGGGGTCTTTCCAGTTGCTGCAGGTGTCTGGTAAGGTACATCCCAAAAGGGGCATTGTACTCAATTATGGGCCTGATGAGGGATGAGTAAAGAGGCAAGATGACCTCCCCTGATCTAGATGTGAATCCCTTCATGATTAGGTGGGCTATATAAAATGTTCTTCTAACCACTTTGGTCACGTGGTTGTCAAATGAGAGAATGCTATCAACTTGGGTCCCCAGGTCCCTAATTACTTCTTCTGTACTTAATGGATTACCACCTATGTGGTAATTTTTGGGCACTTTGTTTTTGCCAAAGGGGATGACTATACACTTTTTGGCGTTTAGCTTGAGGCCATGGCTCTGGCACCAGCTGTCTGTTTCTATGAGGCCCTTTTGGAGGATGCTTGTGTCAGCTGGAGAGTCGATTATGGTGCCCAGTTTGCAGTCATCTGCGAACTTGGTCAGCCACAGTCCTTCCATGTTGGCCTGTACCTCCGAGAAATATATACCGAACAAGAGAGGTCCCAAGACTGAGCCTTGTGGGACGCCACTTGTAACTGGTTTGGAGTTTGACATGGCTCCAGCAATTTTAACCATGTGGGTTCTGTCCTTGAGCCAGTTTGCAACCCATCTAGTGACATAGGGGTTTATATTTAAGCTGGTGAGCTTATCTATAATGCCCGAGTGGGGTACTGTATCGAAGGCTTTTGTGAGGTCCAGGTAGGCTGTGTGGACCACCTTCCCCTCGTCAATGGCCTTGGTGACTGTTTCAAATAAATCGACCAGGTTTAAGAGGCAGGATCTGCCCTTAAAGCCGAACTGGGTAGGATCCAGTGTCTGTAGGTCCCCACTATCTTTATTTATGAGGTCCATGATGATCCTTTCCATAGCTTTTCAGGCTTATGGGGCGATAGTTTCCAGGATCCGTTGAGGCACCACCTTTGTGGAGAGGGACCACTGTTGCTGTACACCACTCTTTGGGTACATATCCAGTAGTAAGGCTGAGATTGAACAGTAGTTTTATGTTTGGGTTTAGCTCTTCTTGGAGTTCATGTAGGACGCAGCCCGGGACACCGTCTGGTCGCATTGATGCTGTGTTTTTTGCTTTGGAGAGGGCGGCTCTTACCTGAGCATCTGAGATGTCAGGGGGGGGCAGTACTCTGCTGGGATAGATATTTGCCCTTTTGGTGGGGGGGGGGGGGAGTTTGCGCTGAACCTGTCAGCTAGGATGTTGGCAATGTCTGTGTTTTGGTGTATTTTTTTTCATTTTGGACTAATTCTGAGCATATCTGGGAATTCCCAACCAGGTTCCTAACATAACTAAAGAAAGCCTTGTGATTATCCTTAGTGTCCTGTGCAATTTTTCTCTCTAAGCTGGCCTTCGATTTTATGAGTGCCCGTAGTTTTTTGCCAATACTGATCAGAGATGCCTTCCCTTTTTGGGATTTTGCTCTATCATGTAGTAGTTTCTCCTTCTATTGTATAGTTTGTTTATGTTTATAGAACCTGAGTGGTCTATAATATAGCATTCACCTTGAAAGTAGACAACATTTTTATTCAAAACATGTTCCGCCATACAAATCAAGAGAGTATTGAAACCAACTGGATATAATTTGGCTCTATCTAACCAAAACTTGAGGGCCTCAAGTCCAGCTCAATGTGGTATATTGGTGTATAAAGCCTTGACATCTAATGTACAAAGTAACCACTCAGGTTCTAGTTGGTTATCATCTATAATGGATAAGAATTGAGTGGTGTCTTGTATCCTTGCTCGAATCAAATTTAGTAGTGGTTTCAAGTATGAAGTCAAAATCTCAGAGAGTGGTTCCGTCAATGACCCCATACCAGACAAAATGGGTCAACCAAGTGGTTTGTTCAGGCACTTGTGTATCTTAGGTAGTAAATAAAGAATCTGTTGTTGTGGGTCCCGTACCATTAATTGTGATTTAACTGTGTCTGATATAATGCCCTCCGAAACTGCTAACTCAAGAAAATTATCAATTTCTCTTTTAAAGTTCGGGGTGGGGTCAATAGGCATTTTCATGTAGTGGGATGGGTTGGCTAATTGTCCATTTCCCTCCCCCAGATAATAATCTGTATCCATGATTACCATTGCCCCACCTCTGTCAGCCTGAATAATAACAATGTTTTTGTTGTCCCTGAGCTGTTGTAAAGCCTGTAGTTCAGGGGTAGACAGATTATGTTTCAGAGGTGAAAAGTGATCTAGTTTGAAATGTATGTGCTTGAGTACAGCTTGCTGAAAGATAGCCACATTCCGATTCATAGGTGGAACAAAATTGGATTTATAGAATTTGAATTCTGTGGATCTTTGAGAATCAGACCTGGGTCCAAAAAACAATTTCAGGTTGATTCTGCGACAAAAATCATTAACATTTTTGACAATATGAAATTCATCCACAAAAAAACCCTGGAACAAAGTTTAAACCTTTACTTAACACCTTCTTTTGATCTTCTGTCAAGACAATTTTGGAAAGATTCAAAATATTGTCATCTATCGTGTCATGAATGTTTGGATGAGTGCTTCGATTGTGTCTATCTTGGTGTTTCCTATGCTTTCTCCCACCCCTCCTCCTAGTGAGTTTAAAGAATGTGTTTGGCTTTTAGTCTTTTTGGGAGTCGGAGACTCACCAGTACAAATACCCTCCATATCAGTTGTCGAAGAATCATCTCCCGAGGTGCTACTATATGTGTGAGACCCCTTGAGTATGGATCTAGGTCTTTTTTGGGGTTGGTATATCTGCCAGACCTCTGACCAGTTTCCATGAACCTAACATTTTTGGTGGCCTCAAACGGTCGGCCCCTCTGATAGTCAGTAATATCTCTGTTGAATTTTTTAATCTTTTTTTCTTTAGTCTGTTTTTCAAACAAAAGCAGTTCCTTTGACAGTTTAAGGCATATAGAAAATTGTGGGTGACCATCATATGTTTTAGCTTGTCCACACAGATCACCAACTCCTTTAATATTAGTTTCAATAGTCCGTTCATAATACGAACTTAAAATCTGAACGAAATTCATAGATGCCTGTTGTTGTACCAAATGCCATTCTTTGCTGAGGATGTCATCTATCTTGCTCACCAAAGGTTGAATTTTGATTCTTAAGCCCTTAGGCATAATTTGTTTGTTCATATAGGCTTTGAAAAGCCTCAAATGCCAAATATTAGATCTCAAATTCTTCACGCCTTTGCTAAGTTTATAAAAAGCATCATTGCAGCTGTCAACTGGATCCATGGGTTGAGGAAGACCATCTCCTTCGGGTATACCAAAAACCCCAATATAATTTTTGTCGGCACAAAGGCCCTGAAGTATTTGTTCAAGATCCATGACAATAAGCTGATCTGTATGAAATCTATTCAGATCTCCAGATAGAATAAAAGCTAATATACAATAATATGCCAATAAACTGTCAAATGGTAGTAAGCCTAAAGTTAAGCAAAAATATATAACAAAAATTATTCCAATCATCAGAGGGGCAATCCCAGTGCCACCAAAAATTATAGGTGAGATGATGTACATGTACCTATACACTTGTTCACCACCACAATCCTGCCCCCATACATATGCTAGTGTCAGTGTCTAAACACACCAACACATATATGAGTACATACGTAACTGCAGTTGTTATATCTATATTTGAAACTAGTATATTTTTAAGGACAAAATAAAATGTTTTTAGTCTGTATATGTACAGCTAATGTGTGAACCTGAGGAATAATATCAAGCACCCAAATACACCAGTTGGGATGTTCTTTGAATAAGCCAAACAAGAACCATATATAGGAAGAAAAAGGGGGGGGGGGACCTTCTTGAACCTAAACCAAAAGCATGAACTCAATAGAGTTCTGTTTGTATTAATGTAATTATTCAGTAACAAACGTAGTGTTGGCAACCAATAAACAAAGCCCTCTGAAAATGCAAGAAGGGACAGTTGACACACACGAACTGTAACCAGAAAACTTGTATCAGTTAGTCAATATTCAGGGAATATGATGATCAAAAAAAAAAAAAAAAATATATATATATATATATATATATATATATATATATATATATATATATATATATATATGACCATTAAGTAACTTCAATTCCCTATGATGTGAACACCTGTAAAGAATCTATTGTAACCTAAATCAAATAAACTGATATGAGATTACCTGATTATTAATATTAAAGAGTATTAAAGAATAAAAGCATATCCTGAGGTCGATAGATTAAATCTTACTAGGCCAGACATATGGACCATATGGGCCTAACTCAGTTATGCCTGTATAGTCTAACAAAAATTATGTTGTCCTAACAGTGTAGTGTGATGCAAACAGAAAGAATGAATTTGAGATCTAGTCCCAACCCCTATTTCTAAATGTTGATGAAGTATACAATAGATGACAAAACATACCTAAAAATAGGTAGTGTAAAAATAAGCCAAATAAAAGCTACAAAGCTATTAACCCTTGCCAAAAAATGTTAATATAGCAAAAAAACAATAGTATCAGTAGTGGTTAGAGAAAATAAACCTAAATACCATACAAACAATGTACAAATAAGTATTACGATAAATTATAAAACTTCAAAAACTTTGTCCATTGCATAAATGTAACTCTGCCTATGTCACATATGATAATACAATAAAGGTATTAAAAACAGGAGAGGGCCCCACATTGATCCCTGTGGTACACCACTAGCTACAAATCTACATTCAGAAAAGATAATGGCAACTTTCACAATTTGGGATCTGTTGGATATCCAATTTGTAATCCAGTGGACAACATAGAGGGCTTATACTCAATTTAATTTTTCATTAATACCAGCATGAGGAATAGTGTCAAAAGTTATCCAAAGCCTTTGTAACTTTTTCATAGAAACTTACTAGGGTCAGGAGACAGGACCTACAAGTCACAAAACCAAACTGATTGTGGTCTAGATCATTTAAATTGCCTACATTTGCGTAAATGAGTTATGCTATGTCACATTCCATGGCCTTGCACAGAAGGCAGGTGAGGATGATGGGCCCAGGTCTGTAGAAGGGCCACCTTTGTGTACAGAGTCACAACTGTTCTCCAGGCATCAAACATGAACCTTGTGGATAGGCTAAGGTTATAAAGTGCATATTTAGAACTAATATGAATACAGCCTGGTATGTTTTCTGGTCTCATGGAAGTATTTTTATCATTTGACAGGGATTCTAAGATTTGCTCCAAGGTGATTTCAGAGGAAAGTAAAATTTTCACGGATCTAGCATTAAAAATGAGGGAAGTAAAGTCAGCGCTATGTCTGCCTGCTAAAGCACCGGCTATATTCTTTGGATCAGAATATGTGTCATGTACTCCAGCATCCACAAGATCCTGAGGCATATGGTAGCTACAGTCCTGACGGTTCTCCAAGCATGACTATATATGATGATCCAGTGTGGTATCATGGGAACCTTTGGGATCAACAAATGCCCACATAGCACTCTCATGCTTGAAGAACAAGCTGGACTATTGGATATCAGCCATCCAGAACAACAAAAAAAATACCTTTCCATCCCAAGTCACAACCAAACTCTTCCCATATATGGGACAAATCTGGCATGGTGAGCCCATGTGCAAAACTTGTACATACAGGACATTTAAAACACTGCAGAAACTAAACTCCATATAAGCCTGAAGGAAATGGTGGCAGTCCAGTATGTTTTGAAAGCATTCAAGTCCCTATGATTTCTAGGAATCCTGACTATTGTGATGAACAATACCATCATCATGTGGTATTATCAATGAACAGGATGAGTACATTCCTATCAACTGCAATTATAGCCTTGAAAACAGACCACAACACAGACACTGAAAGCAATACATATTTCCACAAGGGCCAATGTATTAACAGATTGCCTCAGAACCATAGCAGACCCACACAAAAAACAACTGCACAGACAGTTCTTCTCGTCTCTAACTCAGAAGTGAGGAATGCCAAAAACAGAATTTTGCCTCAGATAGAAACTTCAAAATTAAAAGGTTTTGCACCATAACTCCCACATCCAAAACTCTGGGAAGTGTATGCATTCAACTTAAAGCAGAACAGGCTCTTATTCACCTTTCCAAATCTGACATTAATTCCAAGAGGGACTCCAAAATGTAGGAAGAGCACCTAGGGGCAACCCTTATAGCCTCTCTTTGGCAAGGGCAGCACTGATTCTTCCACCTCAGACTGATGGCCAGGAAGAAACAGTGATCCTACACAGATGGATGGATGGATCTATTACCCCAGATCTAGGGTACTCTAATACACCTGCGAATGACACCCCTCAAAATGGCTGCCTGGCAGACTTGACATTAATACAGTTTGGACACCAGTTGTCCCAAGATGTGCACTACACAATGACAAATGCCAGGAGACCAAGCACTAGAAAATGATATCTGGCAAAGTGGAAGAAAGTATCCCTGTTTTGCCAAAGAAGGAGCCTTGTATCTACTGAAGTACAGGTATCACGTCTTCGAATAACTGACAGAGCTGTTTCATTCAGACATATGTGCTTCCACTGAGGTCCCGCTATCTGTCAAAGCAGCATGCCTACATACTGACTTCTCCTCTCTCTCTCTCTCTCTCCAATAAATGGGCTATGCAGCAGCTTTTGAAAGGACTCCAACAACTCAGGCTACCCAGGAGATTAACTGTATAACCTTGGGACCTGAATTTTATGCTACAGAAGCCAACATTTCCTCCCTTTAAGGCAGCAGGCTGAGCAAATATAACATTTCTCACACAAACTAGTATTTTTAGTGGCAATCATCTCAGCCAGAAGGGTATTGGAATTACAGTCCTGATGTGCAAGGATCCCTTTCTGGTTTTCCACATGTAAAGGGTTAACTTGTGTACCAAACTTTCAATAATGTGGAAAGTAGTACCAGAAGTTGCATTAACATAGGCCATCCATTTCTTAGTATTCTTTCCCTAGGCCACAGAACAAATGGGAAATGATACTTCATTTTGAGACATTGAAAAGCAACTGAAGTATAACCTGGAGAGGACCAAAGACTATAGCAAAGCAGATCGCCTTTTTGATGCAGTTGCAGAAAATAAGAAAAGGTTGCCTATTTCAGAGAAATCAAAGAACATACCACTGTTGTGTTATCAACTTACAATAACTTTAACTTGCTGCAGTCTGGTTACCCACCCTCCTTCCCCTCTTTGGGGACATTTGAGACTGGAGTGGGTCACCTGCTGTTACTTCTCCTCTCATTTTTTTTTATATTCTCAGCTTCAGAAAAAGTCCCAGTCTCCTCTCCCTTACAGATTACTTTAGGAGGTTTAGAAATCTTCCCAGGAGAATATACTGAGCATCAAGTCCGGGCATTCCATCGGCAGAAACAAGAAAGAACTGTACATTCCCTGTTATGCTGCAATGTGGAGATGTCTAGTGAGTGTTTGGGGAAGAGCTCTGAAACACTGGCCAGACACAGAACTGCCTACAGCATTGACTACTATCAAACATCAACAATTACGGTAAGCAACATAATATAAATGGTAGGCCCGGAACAGAACTTCATACATCCAGCCAGAAATAGGGGCTTCTACCTTGACTTAATGCACTGTCTTTCTTTGCATGAAGCTGTCCTATGTTCAGCACAACAAAAAATAACCACTGCCCATAAAACACTGACATTCCAAGGTGGAAACATAGAGATCAAACAGATGTTTTTTTTAAAGATCAGTAAATTCTGACTTCTGGGAGTATGGCTGCTGAGTGGTTCTGAGCTTTCCAGGCTTTTCCTGCAACAAATGGGATTCGAATAATAGAAGATTTTTTTTTTTTTTTTTGTGGACAAAAGTATCCATGTAGTCAGAATTAACATGACTGAAAGGATTGATTGATGATCCATTACAGCAAAAAGCACTCCAGTAACGTACCAGCAAATTTGCAAAGCAAAGTTAAATTTCGACTGACAGGAGACCACGAAGTTGCTGCTGGAACAAAGGGCACTCATCCAGCTACTAATACAGTCAACACAAAGGGGCCAGGCAACCTGGCTGACAAACCCATTCCCTTTACTCACAAAGCTACTGTCTAGGACCTACCTAGGTTCTGTGCCGCAGAGGGCTAAATCCCTGACTGTGCCCTCAGATAACCACTGTTTGATTAGCAGCAAGGGTGCTGAGAGGACCATATGGAAAAGGATTACAGCGAGCACCTGAAATCATCTTGCCCATTTTTGGGGGGGGGCTGACTTGCTGCAACAGTAGCATGAACAGTCTGGCCAACTCCACGGGAAAGAGATGCACATTTCAAAGGCAGCCAAAGCAGAGTTTGTAAGGTTGCCTTTTACCATTATACCCAACTTAAACCTCTTAAGCAGATCAATACAAACTAACATACAATTCCCTGTAGCAAGTCTTCTCTAGTAAATTCTCTGTAATTATGCTTTTCTCTGGAATCTGACCCTCATCAGTAATTACACTTGTTTTGCATTTTAATTTGTTCATGTATCAAACCTGTAGATTTTCTATAGCCATTATAATGTTTGAAGAGTGCTAACTCATAACTGTGTATACTAAAACAATATTTAAAAAAAAATGTAATGCATGCAGTGCCTGCGACCTCAGATCGTGTCCAGTTCACCCTGCTTCACAGCTCATCCTCAGTAACACTTAATGTAAACTCTTTGAAAACCATTCTTCTAGCAGATGTTATCTTTGGTATGAGAAAGTCATCAATGGTTTGACTTGTTGCAGTCTCTTATTTGCTTCAACAGACATCTGTTTCCTTTAAGGACAAACTTTAAGCTTTTCCCCAGGGTGATATCCAACCAGTCTTTGAAGCAAATGTGCCATTTACTTGTGGTGGTGGGGGTTAGTGGCAGATGCTCCACACTTTAGATTTGCCTGTAAATGTGCATTCCATAGACAGTTCTGCTTCTGTGCTCAGTCTTAAATCCCCAAGACAACCCCTGCTATAGGCATCCAGCTGTACTAAACGCTACAGTCTGGACCCTAGTTTTCAAGGCAGAGGCTCCTTTAACAGAACTTTCTGTCCTAAGCCTTCTTTTTTCCTCTTTACAGCTCTAGTTAATGGCTCGGAATCTCCTCATTCATTGACTCACTTCACAAGTCCCTTACCTTTAAAAAATGGCTACATCAGACGATTACAGACAGGGTCTTCTGGATTACATTTATTACTTTCCAACACTCTGACCCCTCTTTTAAATGCAGCTGCACTGGAACCGTATTGAATTCTACACAGCTGACAAGATCAACAGATTGTATAACAAGCCTGTAAGTAAATAGAGATTCATACACAGGACTCTTTTACTAATGCCTCTTCTAGGAGGGCATCTAGTACACCCATTGGTCAAAACCAAGTTGTGGTGATCATGCCCCTTATCCTGGTATGGGGCTGCCTTATGGGATAACTTACACAAAAGTAAATAGAAAATTTTTCACTTGCAGAATTTATTATGGTAAAAAGTCATCAATGGTTTGACTTGTCCCATAATCCCATCACATATTTCAATGTACTAACCACAAAGTGCGTTTTTACTGTGCATACCATACACCACTTACAGAAATGCACAAGACTGCTCTCATCCACTGACTGTAGGAGCTTTAGCAAAATTTCACAGTTAGGATTTACACACATTTTGTAGTTACATGTACTGTCATATTGTTCACTTCTTTGCTGCAGTCCATCAACTGGTCTCTGGTGTACAGCTTGCAGGGTTACCAGGAACAGTTTCCAGTTTATAATGATTAACTGAAGTGTTTTTTTCTTCTTGTATTTACATTCTGGTACTTAGTAAGTACTAGGATGCACTTTACCCTTAATACATATACTTTACGTGAATAGTTTCTAAATAAAAGCTACATACATTTTTTTTATATTAATAATATGCCCACACAATTCTACTGCATCTCTCTGTGACATTACCATATGGACAATGTAAGAGTGTGTTCACAGACCAACTGATGAAGGCACTGGCCATGCATGGTGGAGAATCTTTTAAAGTGTATGGACCCCTATGGTAGGATTAACAAGGGCAAGTTTCAACTGAATACTTTGTAATGATAGCATAAGGAAAGCAGTTTTCCCTTGAATGTTTTTATTAAAATGTTAAAAAGAGGAGTCTATAAAAGGAATAATTTGAGGGGGGGGGTTAGTACACTACCAGAGGCCTCGTGTCAAGGAGAACAAAGGAAGTACTTAATGTGAACAAACACTTCAAGGCAGTCTTCAGTACAAAAATAAATATTTCATACCATTGTGTTGCTCCCAATAGTTGAGAACCATCACAGAAATAATAAATGGGATACGGTCACTTGCTCAGATCCCCCAAGCTCAAGTCAGAGCTGCACAAGCAACATCCCGAAGATGGCAGTCACTCATGTGATGATATTCACACCAGACAGGAACAAGCTCACAGTTCTCACATGCTACTGATTCATTGATGATCAGATCATGCAGCCTCTGGAATATAGAGTGGAACAGGTGTTTTACTGCCTGCCCGTGACATATACCACTTAAAGATGATGTGACCCTGGAGTAAAAGCAATAAAATAAGAGGGTGTGAATGAAGTCCCCTATTTGGGGGGTGGGGCTTGCAAAACAACAGTGCTTTATATATATATATGTGCATTTCTTAAGTTCTTAACATGACAAAATTCAAGTACAAATATTAAAATGTGTGCAATCAGTCATTTACAGATATTGTAACCAAAGTTTTTTTAATAATCACTATGATGACATGGGCTAGTGTCAGCATAGCCAGTGGAATTTTGTAAATAATGCTATGTCCTTTGAATACCAAACTGATTCATACAAGATGTTTGTCCTATAAATGTATTAGAACTGTATAGCATTTGAAAATCAATGGGTGTTTGTAAAGTTGCTAGTGTTTCAAAAATGTATCAACAGTGGATCCTGCTGGACAGAGAAGGAATATACATGTGAGACTGTATGCATATGTGTTAGCACAGGACCCTGGAAGCAGAGGTTAACCAGCTAGCTTACTTTAAGAAAAAAGGGAAATGTGAATGAGCTGATAAAACATTAATGGCATCCCACAGTGATGAATAGGATTGGAGACAGTAGGTCTAGAAGAAGCCATTTTTTTAGCTTCAGTAAAAAGAGGGGGGGGGAGTATTCCAATTGTTTCATGGATCCAGGGCATTGCCATAAACATTTAGATGTGTATTGCAGCTCTCTATGCTAAAGTTCTGTCTCAGCTTCGAAGGGGGTATTGTGAGAACCTAGATTCAGGTGATCAGATGAGATCATTCTGCTAGCCATCATGGAAATTATGTTTAGATATTACAGTGGGAAATCTCTCAATATTGAGTATTCTGTCTTGGGCTTGACAACAAGGACAATTCACACATTATCTGCCTTGCTCTGTTAAGTATGGAACAGTAATTCTAGATTCAGTCAGGAAAATATAGTGAAGCTTAGTTTAGCTATTGTTTTTCTTTTTTGTCCGAGTCTGTCCATCAAAGTTATTTTCAATATTTTATGTGATTTGAACTCTGTGGTTTACTGTAAATATATATTCAGCATTTTCATGCTCTTTCATTATTTATTATAAAATATTTTAAAACAATTATTGTGGCTGGTCCTCTTAGCAAGTATTTAACCTTTGAGAGTGCTCATATTTATTTGGTGACACTGTCACTGTGTGGACCACTCCAGAAGGCCTAGCTTTCTTGGTCAACTAATACCATTTGCATTAGTATTAACATTACACAGTATAATTGGTACCCTTTGTTAAGAGCCTTAGAGTAGTTGACTGTAGAGTGTCTGTTGGCATTGATAATTACCTTATACTCTGGGCAGAAGGGGGCACAGCTAGTAAACCTGTACCAGCCTTTCCCAGATGTGTGTGTGTGTGTCTGTGCAAATCAAATCTCAAAGTGTGTGTGTGGGTCAGCTACTTGTGGCAGGGACATGAAGCACTGGTTTTACAAAGAGGGTGCTGGAGGACTTGGCTTGGACACTCTGCTACGACACCCTATATAGCTGTAGCAGTTGGGAGTTTTACTGGGGACCTGGAGAGAGACATATATAGAGAAATCCAGACTGCCAGGATGAGCGTATTCACTGTGTGCTCTTAAGGAAAATTGTACTTGGTGCAGAGCTGCATCTGGAAATACTAAGGGTATCCATCTGTATTCCAAGTTAACTTCTCTCTCCAGTGTCAGGGGGTGAGGATTCAGGCTCCTTGATTACTGGCCCAGTGTGGACACGTCACATATTGGTCAGCACTGGTGTGGACATTTACTTTCTGTTGCCTGTAAGCAATGGTCACTAAAAAGGTGTTTGTACTCTCAAGCAGCCACAAAGTAGATATTCAGAGTTTCATATCATAAGAGTTTTACTTATTTACTTTTTTATTAGCTTAGTCAGGGAGAGGAGGTAATGATGTCAACAGAGGATTATGACAAGGAACCAGTTGGCTGAGATGTGTCAAGCCAAAGGACTGGTGCATGCCAACATGACTAAAGGGGAAATGATTGCAGCCTTAATCACAGCTGCAGCACAGATCAGCAACCAGGACGACAACCAGTGTGGCACTGGGGATGTGCAGCTCCCAGAAACAGGACAGTTCACCTTTTCCTCAGAGGACTTAAAAATCCGTCTAGAGTTAGAGACTTGAACTGGAGGCAAACATTTAGAATTAGAATCAGCAGAGAGACTGCTGCATATGGAGAGTGAAGAAAATGATGAGCAGCGTCAACATGAGAGGGGAAAGCTGACTCTTCTCCAGGGTCATGGAGGTAATGGAGAAGGGAATAACCAAATCCCAATAACCAAATCCCAAAAGCAACAAATGTCAGTAAATTTCTTCCACAATTTACAGAGGGTGATACTTTTGATAGTTTTATTCATATATCTGAAAGAGTATGTTAACAGTATAATGTTGACCAAGGGCTCTAGGTACAGTTGCTGACCACCTTACTCCATGGTAAAGCTGTAACTCCTGTTTCTAAATTGCCTGATACTGAATGCTTAAGCTATGATAGTTAAAAATTAGAAGTTATGTACCTACCATAACGTTCCATGTTAGTTGTCTTCTTCTCGCCTTCTTTCTTGCTGGATGGGTTCGGCTCCGACTCGGCCACTCTAAAAGCTCGAGAGCTAGTTCCACCGGCTCGAGGCTCCCCTATATCCCACAATGCTAGGCGGTAACTCCTTAGACCTCATTTGAAAGCTAAGGCCAGCAATAAAATTCCATAAGGAACAAAGAAGAAAACTCTTCTAGGTCTGTCCTGGCTAGGGGGAAGGAGGGTGGGACACAAGAAAGAAGGCGAGAAGAAGACAACTAACATGGAATGTTATGGTAGGTACATAACTTCTAAATGTTAAGTTGTCAATCTCGCCTTCATTCTTGCTGGATGGAACCACGTCCCTAGCACCTTGTCCCGAGTGGCCTATCGGAACAGACTCTTGAGTACAGTGGAACCAAAGTTGGCTCGGTCTCTAGAGGCCAAATCCAACTTATAATGAGAAATGAAGGTATGGGGAGAAGCCCAAGTAGCTGCTGAACAAATCGAATCAATAGGCAGCCTGTCTTGGAAAGCTACAGAAGTGGCTAAAGCTCTAGCTGAATGAGCCCTGGGTTTGGATGGCAACCGTTGATGTCTTGTCTCATACACTAGGGTAATCAATGAAGTAAGCCATCTAGAGAGAGAGACTTTACAGACTGGAAGGCCCATTCTACCTTCTGCATAAGAAACAAACAGTTGGTCAGATTTCCTGAATTGTTTGGTCCTGTCTAAATAGTACCTAAGTTGGCGATGAACATCTAAACAGTGTAACTTTTGTTCTGACCTATTAGAATAATTTGGGAAGAAAACAGGAAGCTCAATGGTTTGATTCAAATTTGCCAAAGAAGCTACTTTGAGCAAAAAGGACGGGTTAGTACGCAAGGACACCCTGTCTTTATGAAATACCAGATAAGGGAGTCGACTACACAGAGCATGGAGTTTGGAGACTCTTCTAGCTGAGGTGATAGCTACTAAAAAGAGTGTCTTCCAAGAAAGCAACTTTATAGAACATGAAGCTGCAGGTTCAAAGGGGGGAAGAATTAAGGATGCCAGAACCAAGTTGAGATCCCATTGAGGAGGAGGATCTCTGATGGGTGGTTTGAGTAGAAAGACTCCCTTTAAAAAGGCCTTGCAGAGTTTATGAAACATGATAGAGGACTCTGAGATTCCAACATGAAAGTTCGAAATTGCAGCCAATTGAACTCTAATGGTAGATGGGGACGAACCTGCATGGAAAAGTTCGGCTAGAAAGTCTAGAACTGTTTGAATAGAAGCAGTGAAAGGATCTATATTCTTTGACTGCGCCCAACAGGAAAAACGTTTCCACTTGCTATGATAAATCTTCCGAGTGGAAGATTTATGAGAGGCAATCAAGATATCTCTAACTGAGTGAGATATCAAAGGAAGCCTGGCTAAGGTCGGAATTGGAGGAACCAAGCTGTGAGGTTCAGAGAGGGAAGGGAGTGGTGCAACTGACCCGACTGATGGGTCAAGAGGTCTGGAACTGGGTCCAGATGCCAAGGTTGTTCCAACAGATAACGGTGGAGAAAGGGGAACCAAATTTGTCGAGGCCAGTAAGGGGCAATGAGGATCATAGAAGCTTCCTGAGCGATGGCTTTCTGTATCAGCTGGGATATAAGTGGGAAGGGAGGAAAGGCATATAGAAGTCCCCGGGGCCAAACGTGCACTAGAGCGTCTCTGCTGGGATGGCCTGTTTGGGGAAAGAGGGTGAAAATATCGTCGCACTTGCTGTTTTGGGGAGTAGCGAAAAGGTCGCAGCAAGGCCTGCCCCACTTTCGAAAAACTTTCTCCAACACTGAATTGTTCAGAGACCACTCGTGAGGCATGAGAATAGCTCTGCTCAATTTGTCCGCAATCACAATGGACTTCCCGGGGATGTGCGTTGCTAACAGAAATCGTTGAGAAGAAATCGCCCATTGCCATAGTCTGAGTGCCTCTCGACATAGGGGGTAAGACCTGGTTCCGCCTTGTTTGTTGATGTACCACACTACAGACATGTTGTCTGTTTGTATTGCTATAGTTCCCTTGGGAAGAGAGTCTTGTAGGGCTTGCAACGCTAGAAGCACTGCTCTCATCTCTAGGATGTTTATGTGCAAGTGGCACTCAAACGGTTGCCACATGCCCTGGACTGTCCTGCCCTGGAAATGCCCCCCCACCCGATCAGGGAGGCGTCCGTTGTCACTGTAGCAACCGGAGGGGGAGGGACAAAAGGTCTCCCTAGGAGGAGCTGAGGAGATGTGATCCACCAAGAGAGATGACTCTTGCACGACTGAGTTATCCGAATAGGATGGGACATTGGAAGGCTTTGGTAAGACCATTGTGTGAAGAGCATCCATTGCAAAATCCTCATGTGGAAGCGAGCTAATGGCAGGAGAGGGATGGCCACCGCCATAATCCCCAAGACTTTCAGGATCTGTCTGGCTTTGACTTTGTTCTGCAAAAGAAGAAAGACCTGTTTGTGAATGTCTGCTGTCCTCTGCTCTGTGAGTCTGGCTGACATCTTGACTGTGTCTAGATTTGCGCCTATGAAAGTCATAACACGACAAGGTGACAAGACAGACTTTTCGTAGTTTATTGAAATGCCTAATGCCTGACATGTGCGAAAGGTGTAGTCTCTGGCGAGGAGTAAAAGATGCTTGGTGGGGGCTGTAAGGAGCCAGTCGTCTAAATAAGGAAACACCTGGAATCCTTGACGTCTCAGATGAGAGGCTACCACTGCCAATGCATTTGGTAAACACTCGGGGGGCTGTAGTGAGACCAAAGGGCAGGGCTCTGAATTGAAAATGACTGGTTCCCAGCCTGAAGCGGAGAAACCTCCTGGAGCGTCGATTCATCTTGATGTGATAGTACGCGTCCTGGAGGTCTATAGAGCACATCCAGCTGTCCCGTTCCAAAAGAGGAAGAATGGACTGCAGCGTGACCATCCGGAACTTTGTTTTCTTGATAAACTTGTTCAAGTTGCTGAGATCCAAAATGGGTCTCCAGTCCCCTGTTTTCTTTGGAACCAAAAAGAATTTGGAGTAGGTTCCGGATCCTACTTGGTCTGCTGGCACTGGTTGAATAGCTCTTTTTGCGAGCAGCTTTGAAATTTCTAATGCTGCTTGCTCCCTTTGACTGGGTGGAACATCTGGAAGGGATTTTTTGGACAGCTTTGGAATGAAAAGGAAAGGGATTCTGTAGCCTTCAGAAATAATAGACTGTACCCACTTGTCTTGAGTTAAAGATAGCCAGGCTTTTGGGTACAGTGACAACCTTCCCCTGACTGCCTCCGAAGGTGGACAGTCGGGCAACACCTCAGGGATACTGAAAAGGCTTGTCGGAAAAGGATTCTCGACTGCCCTGATTCTGCGGGCCCCCTCTGCCTCTGGGACGGCGTCTACCATTGTTGTTCCCCCCTCTGCCTCTAGAGGGGAATAGACTCTGTGCGTCAGGCAAGTCTCCTTGAGATTGTTTACGGAACTACATCTTTCCCCCCCTTCTGACCTTTGGGGTAAGGTCTAGAAGGAGTAGAAAAATGGACTCTGACGGCAGAAACAGTTTTGCCATCAGTCTCGCACCTAGTCAGGGTTTCCTTCACTTGAGGACCAAAGAGGGATGATCCATCAGGGGGAATTAGTGAAGGACGCCTTAAAGGGGTCCGCAAAATTACAAAGCCGCATCCAGGCGTGCCTACGCAAGGCTACACCTGTACCTGCCGCTCTACTTGCTCCATCAGCCGCATATGAAAGGAGGCGCATGGAGGAGTTGGTTATAGAATTAAGGGTAGCCAGCTGAGAGTTCATCCTGTCCTGAAAACCCGCAGCTGTTGGGTCCTTCAACATTTCACTCGCTTCCTTGAATAAATCCCTCTGAAGTAGAGTAAAATGACACAGGTAATTCAGCGATCTCATAGTAAAGGTCGCTGACGAGAACATCTGCTTCCCGTACCTGTCCATCGACCTAGACTCCTTGTTAGGAGGATGAACAGGCACTGAAGGATCAGCTAACTCCTTCTTGGTAGCTGCAGCCACCACCATAGCATCAACAGAGATGCCTTTGGTCAGAAACTCTTTATCCTTGGGGGCCGTGATGAACTTAGATGGTCTCCTGGGGGTGGGTTCCACTGAGTCAGGAGCCGCCTAAGCCTTCTTTCCCACCACTTGCATAAGAGGGTCAAAGGGAGGGGACACCCAGGAGGTGGAAGGGCGAGAGACAAACGCCTCAAGGTACATGGATTCATCCTCTGAAGGGTTGAGGGCTGGCCAATTCCCCCTCTGTTTTAAGATTTCAAGGATGTCTGCAAAAGAGACCTCTTCAGAGGGGGAACGAGGGGACCCTTCAGAATCCTCTAAATCAGTGTCAGAGGTGACAGACTCAGGGGAGTCAATGTGCTTCCTCTTACACTGCCTTTTCCTAGGGGGCTCTCCCGCAGGGTCAGGAGAGGCCTCGGAAGAGGAGGAGATCCCCACAGGGGAAACTTGAGGAGCTGGCTCTCTACGATCGGGATGAGAGAGTGAGTCGAAATCACCGGAGGCACTATAGGGGGAGGGGCAGAAAGAACCGACTGGGGAGTGGAACCTGGTTCGAACACGCTCCTCATGACTTCAAAGGCACCCCTGTCAGGCACAGCCGAAGGTCTCCGTTCCGAAAAACTGAAAACCTCCCCAGCACCGACAGTGATGGCTCCGAGGCGATGTCGGAGCCGAACTCACCAGCCAAGCACCGAGGGAGAGCGGGTTGGACAAGGGTCCGATGCCACTCGCCCCTCGGAGCCGACGAAGTCCGCGCCGAGATTCTTCCAAAGAAGACATCGGAGCCGACGACGGAACCGAAGACAAAGGTATCGGTTCCGACGCCACCCCAGTATCGGGTCCGAGCCGCCCCGGCTCCGAACTCAAAAGAGTCAAAGGAGGAATAGATTGAGTGGTAGGAATAGGTCTCGACTGTTGAGTCGGACTTTGAAGCATCTGGGCTAATGCCTCGGACTTAAGAAGTCGACTCACTACTCTCTGAAGGTCATGGTCCGATAACCTGGAAGACCTAGAAGAGTGGGATCTATGGCTCCGTTCAGACAACAAGGGTGATGCTGGAGCCGAATGAACGGAGCTGATAGATGGAGATCGGGACCTCTTACTGGCTGTCTGTTCCGATAATAAAATCGGAGCTGACAGAGAAATGTCTTCCTCGGCTCCGGCCGGAGCCAAGGACACAGTAGGGGCTTGTATTCGAGTTTCATCATCTCCGGCCAGAGCCGATGTTCGAATAGCTTTAGTGCCTCCAGAAGACGGCTCAGAGGCTGGAGCCTAAGGTCTAGAAGGCTTCGAGGGTTTCCCCGATGACTTGAGTCGAGGGACCCTCAGGCTTAAGTAAGCCCCTTAAAATAAGTTTATTTTTTCGCTCCTGCAGGACTCTAGGGCTGAAGCCATGACAAACAGCACATGAGTCCTGCAGGTGCAAAGGTCCCAGGCAGTACACACAAGAAGTGTGACAGTCTGTCAGAGACATCTTCTGACAGCACGAGTCACACTTCTTAAAGCCTGAGACCTTTGATTCCTTAGACATATCTAAGGGAAAGTGTAACACACAAGCACACACACACACACACCGATTACACTTAGGGTTAAATCAGTAATAAAATTCCCTATAAAACACAGTCACTCGCTGGGAAGGGAGGGACTGGGCCTAGGGCCAGAGGGAAATTTTTTAAGATTTTGTGGAAAAAAGGGGGTGGAAAGTTAACGGGAATGGGATAAACTAATTTAATACTAACTATTTATAAGAAAAATTAACTTTAAGGGGAGAAAAGGCTAAGAAAACTAGTTCTTTACCAAAAAACTAGCCTGAGCCGGTGGGAACACAACTCGATCGCTGTAGCGGCAAACGAGATCTGAGGAGTTACCGCCTAGCATTGTGGGATATAGGGGAGCCTCGAGCCGGTGGAACTAGCTCTCGAGCTTTTAGAGTGGCCGAGTCAATCCAGCAAGAATGAAGGCGAGATTGACAACTTAACATTGTTTATTGGAATGTTTTAAGTTAACACCTGAAGCTTACAGAAAAAAGTTTTGTGAGCACAGATGCAAGGCAGATGAAAGTGTGTGTGATTACATTGCTGAGTTAAGCACTTATTTTTACAGGTGGGTGAGTGGGTGTCGGGTCACCACTTCTGAAGAGCTGGCAGATCTTTTGGTGAAGGAACAAGCCCTTAACACTTTGCCTGATGACATGAGTATCTGGTTGGCAGACCAACAGTGGAACTCTGCAGATGAGCTGGGAAAAAAATGGGGCTCTCCACTTAGTAAGCAGGGCATCACTGCACAGGAAAGAGATACCCAGTGCTGCATATGGATATAAGGGAACCCATGGTGAGCAGCCTAAAATGCCCCAACAGAGTCTGCGAGGAATAGGGTAATCCACTAGTTAAGGTACACGGCCAGGATCAAGGGTTAAATGTTTGAAATGTAACCAGTGAGACCATGTAGCATAAAGATGTCCAAAGACGCAAGGTGGAGAACAAAAAGCGGAAATAACAGAATGCCAGTGGTAAGTTATCTGGAGACAACAGGGGTACCAAACTACCACAAAAGTTTGTATCCTATCTTGGTGGATGGAAAACAGGTGACTGCCAAAAGAGAGACAGTTTCTGATATAACCACTGTGAAGCCTGCAGTGATTAACTAGGAGCAGTACTTGCTTGGGAAGTCCACTTCAGTCAGAGCATTAGGAGGGCTCCCATTCCAAATGCCTTTGACCAGAGTTCACCGTGACTGGAAGAGTGGAAAAGGAAGCAAGCAAACAGGAGTGTTTGAGGATATCCCTGCAAACATCTTGACAGGATATGATTTTAATAATGCAGTACCTTGTGTGCATGTAGTGGCATGCAGTCAGGCTTGTAGGCAGACATGTGGGTCTGGTAGCCTGGGGAAGACCCAGACAGACCACACCCCTGAAACCAGGACTGCTGATGTGGCTAATTCATGGAGGGAGCTACCCTTTAACTGTGAGCCTGAAGATGAGCCACAGCTGCTGGTTTGGACAGGGTGACTGCAAAGGCAGAGGTGAGTCGTAGTACTCAGACAGTGAGGCATTGCTGTGAGAAGATACCAGACTTCCTGTGGAAGAGGAGCTGGGAAAAGTCACAAAGATAGAGTTGAGACAGCCTCAGCTCTCAGACTGTGCATTACAAGGCTTGAGGGAGGTAGCTAGGGAGGTGCCCGATTAAAGGAAAAGGGGAGTCCATATACTGGAACAAAAGGTTACTGTACAGAGAGTGGACCAATGAGGGAGGGCTTGAAGGTGAGGTAATACAGCAGTTGGTACTGCCCAGAGCTTACTGTCTGGCACTTCTAGCCATAGCCCAGGACATTCCTTTTGCAGGTGATATCAGCATAAAGAATGCCAAGAGATGTATTATGCAAAATTTTCATTGGGCTGGGATTGCCAGGGCTGTAACAGGGTACTACAAGACCTGCGGGCAGTGCCAAAAAGAAGGCAAAGCAAGAGAAGGTCAAAGGTCCTTTGATGCCTTTGCCTGTGACTGAAAAGCCATTTCAGAGGGTGGCTATGGATATTGTGGTGCCTCTGAGCACCCCAAGCTCCACAGGGAAGAAGTATATCTGGGTGGTAGTAGATTATGCCACTAGACACCCTGAGATAGTAGCTGTTCTCCATCGAGGCAGAGAAGGTGGCAAATACTTCTCTATAAATTTTCAGCAGGGTAGGTTTCCCAAGAGAAATCCTGACAGAGGTGTCAATTTCATGTCAGACCTGCTGGCTCGTCTGTGAAAGCAATGTGGGGTGAAGCACCTAAAAACAACCCCCTACCATCCTCAGACTAATGGTCTTGTGGAGAGGTTAAACTCTACACTAGAGACAATGCTATGGGCATTTGCAGACCAGTTTGAGAGAGAGTTGGACAAATATTCGCCTCATCTATTGTTTGCAAACAGGGAGGGGCTTCAGGAATCCACATGTTTTTCACCCTTTGAGTTGCTGTATGGGCATAGGGTGAGGGGACCTTTAGACTTGATTCGTGATGAGTGGGAGGGTGAGTATAAATCCCACAAGGAGTCTGTTATAGCATATGTCCTAAACCTTAGGACAAGGCTTAGGGATCTCATGGGCTTGGCCCTTAAGAACGTGGCAGGAGCCAAACAGCAGAAAAAGGTCTGGTACAGCATGAATGCTTGAGCCAGAGAGCATGCTGTGGGACAGCAGGGAATGGTGATCATTCCTGTTAGACTCAATAAGCTGCAGGCAGCTTGGGAGGGACCTCAAAGTAGTAAGGAAGGTCAGTAATGTTAACTACACGGTAGAACTGCTAGGCAGGGGCACAGATTTTAGAAGGTTAACATGATGAATCTTTACCATGATAGGTAGGCCCTTGTGCTGAGCATTTCCAGTGGATGGCAGGAGGAGTCTGAGGGGGATTTGGTGACTGATCTCCTCAGGGAGGCTCGGACTGACACCTTAGTGGAAGAGGTAGCAATATTCCAGTGGATATCCCCTACCCAGGTTCGAGAAATCCGAACAGTGCTACAGGAGTTTGGTGACATGTTCACTGGGAAAACCAGGATGCAACCACCTGGTGCTACACAATGTGGATACAGGACCCCAAATACCTAGCAAGCAGGCCCCTTACAGGGTGCCTGAGTGAGTCAGATAGACGCTGAGAAAGGGGATAAAAGAGATGTTGGAACTGGGAGTAATCCAGGAGGTCAGCAGTCCCTGGGTCTTCCCAGTGGTGCTGGTACCAGAGAAGGATGGCTGCAACAGGTTGTGTGCGGACTACAGGAAAAGTAATATAGTCACAGAGTCAGATGCTTACCCCATGCCTAGGACAAATGAAGCCTTAGAGAAGCTGGGCGGGGCTAAGTATCTGACCACTATTGATCTGACCAAGGGCTACTGGCAAGTGCCCTTGACGCCCAATGCTAGAGGGGAGGTCAGCCTTTGCGACTCCTTTCAGCTTGTATGAGTTCACGAAGATGCCCTTTGAGATGAAAATGCCACAGCAACTTTCCAGAGGCTGGTAAATCACATGTTAGCAGGAACAGAAGATTGTGCCCTAGCTTAACTGGATGATATTACCATCTACAGCCATTCCTAGCAAGAGCATCTTCAGCATTTCAGGGAAGTGCTGGGCAGACTGCAAAGAGCAGGGTTGATCATTAAGCCCATTCAGTGTCAGGTGGGTATGGCAGAGGTCTCCTACCTGGGACAGAGTGGGGACTGGCAAAATCTGTCCAGAAACTCCCAAAGTGAAAGCCATTCAGGCATGGCCTGCACTTGTTACCAAAAAGCAGTTGAGGGCATTCTTAGTGACAGCAGGGTACTATAGAAAGTTTCCCCCAAATGTAGCACAATAGCCACTCCCTTCAAAGACCCGACAAGGAAAAACAGACCACATAAGGTAGTGTAGACCACAGCAATTAAGCAGGCATTCCAGAAGCTTAAAGGAGGTTTGTGAGGTCCCCCTGTGCTACCCAGTCCAGATTACAGCAAAGAAATTGTTGTGCAGGTGGATTCTTCAAACCACAGGGTGGGGACTGTACTTAGTCAGGTTTCCTCAGAGGGAGAAGAGCACCCAGTGGTATATGTCAGCCACAGACTCCAACCCATGGAGAAATGTTATGCAGCTGTAAAAAATGAATGTCTCTCAGTATGGACACTGCAGAAATATAAGCCTTATCTGTAAGGAAGGAAATTCACTGCAGTTACAGACCAGAAACCCTTAACATGGCTACATAGAGCCAGCCAGCAATATGCCCAGTTATTAATGTGGAGCTTAGGATTGCAGGCCTATGACATGACAGTACTACACTGTAGTGGGGTCAGCAATGCCAATGCAGATGGGCTCTCAAGACAGGGATGGCGTAACATATTTCCAGATAGGCTTATTTCTCTTGAGCCATGTTTCTCTGTCTAACATACAGAGCCATGTGCAACCCAGAATTGTTGAACATGCGCCATCTTAGCAAAACCAAATCTACTTGAGCTACATGCTCTAGGGATATAAACCTCAACACAACAATGAATAGAACATGCTGGAAGGATAGATTCCCTTCGCAGAGACTTCCCTTACTATGGAACAGGGTCCCGATCAACATAAGACAGAGCCCCTCACTATCACTCTTCAAGAGGAACCTTGATGAGTGGATGGGTAACAGAAAGTTCACACCAGGGATCACACCAACAGTACTACTAGATAGGGGCCAAGGGTACTAACTGCTAGTACAAGGGTCTAGGGAACTACTAAAGGGGCGGTGAATACCGCACAACGTGGCTGGGCTAATATATGCCTTCGGGCAGATAGCCCAGTACCAACCTATGAACCTATAAGGGTTACTTGAAAAACTAGCTTGAGTCTTTGATGGGGAGAGAGATGTGATAGGGCTAGTGCCAGCATAGCCAGCTAGAATTTTGTAAAGAATACCATGTCCTTTGAATATCAAACTGATTTATACAAGATGTTTCTGTTACAAATGTATTAGAACTGTATGGCATTTGAAAATCAAAACATGTCTGTAAAGTTGCTAGTCTTAAAAAAAATGTATCAACAGTGGATCCTGCTGGACAGAAAAGGAATATACATGTGAAACTGTATGTATATATGCTAGCAAAGGACCTTGGAAGAGTAGAAGTTAATCAGCTAGCTTACTTTAAGAAAAATAAGGGAATTGTAAATGAGCTGTTAAACCATTAAAATGGCATCCCACAGTGATGAACATGACCGGAGACAGTAGGTATGGAAAAAGTCGTTGCTAACTAGCTTCAGTAAAAAGAGGGGAAGTACTGTAATTGTTTCATGGTTTCAGGGCACTGCCATAAACATTTAGACGTGTATTTTACCCATCTATGCTAACTACCTGTCTCAACTTCAAAGGGGGATACCGTGAGAACCTAGATAGGTCATTCTGCAAGCCATCTTGGAAATTATGTTTTAGATATTACAATGGGAAATCTCTCAATACTGAGTATTCTGTCTTGTGCCTGACAACAAGGAGGACCATTCACCACATCATCTGCCTTAGTCTATTAAGCAACGAAAACTTAATTAAAAGAAATGACAACTCCAGAAAACTAAGCAAAATACTTAAGAGCTTTTCCTTCACTCAATAACATGAACTTCCTAAATACAAAAACATTATGTAAATCACAATTTAAATATCCATCCATTCAAAACCATGTGGTACTAAAAAACTCTACTTAAAGAAACACTTCCAAAATGCCTAAAATCAGCACATTCAACTTACAAATAATAAAAAAAACTATAAATAAAAGTGACAACAGTTCCTACCTATCCAGGCTTTTCAATTTCAACAAATAGAGCATAGATCAAAGAGACCCGGATAATTATATGTGTTTAAGCGCATTTGCCATAATAATTCCAATTTATCCAACTTTAAACTTAAAGGACCACCCCTTACATCAAATTCGACCTCATCTATCATACTGACTTGGAAAAAATGATCCTGACTACAAGACACGTCTGGCCAATGCATTTTCAAGTTTTTTTCTTATTGATACTATAAAGGTGCTCGTAAACTCTCTAAATTTCCATTCCATCTTCCTGACATAATTGGCACATTCTTGGCATATGATTCAATAAATAACTATCTTAGAATTACAATAAACCTCTTGGTGGTACTAAACTTCATACTTTTTATAACAAAGGTCTTACTTATTTTCACATATTTACAATAGGAGCATGCTTCACAGTTACACATGCCAGGGTGTCTAGATCTAACCATACCCTTACTTTCCAAAATGTTTTTAAGATTCGCCCCCCTCTTAAAAACAAATTTTCTGCCACCTTTTCTCAAATACTCACGTCTTCAGTAAGTAGACACCAGTTTTTATAAACAAATTTGTCTCAAATTTATAGAGTCCAAACTAAAAGGTGTAATAAAGCTTAAACTAAAATTATTCGATCCAGTGCATCTTCTTTCCAAACAAACAGGGATATTGGTATCGATATCAACCCAATTTTGACTACTCAAAATGGGTTTATAATATCCAGTGCTTCTTTTAAAATTAACTTCTCCTATTAGTTCATCCAATAAAGTATGTGGATACCCACATCTAGTAAACATGTTCTTTAAATTACTCCACTCTCTGTCAAACTCTTCATCTAAAGATACCATCTTGGTTGCACAAACCAACTGGCCTTTTCTGATGGAATTGGTTGGAACTCGAAAAATGCAAAAAAGCATTCGAGTAGGTACTCTTCCTATAGATCTTATTGATTCGATCTTTCCTAAGTTCCACATTTAAGTAGGAAATTATATCAGGATGAAAAATAAAACTCTAGAAAATCAGTGGCATTATTAAAGTAATGTATTAAATCTAGAGCCATTCGCTCATTTCCTTTTAGTTTAATAAAGATACCATCCAAATAACGAGTAAAAAAAGATTTGGTTCCAAACTTGGATGTTCTTAAATAAAAACGTATGCTCCCAAAATGCCATTAATAGGTTTACTTTAATAATACCACTGATTTTCTAGAGTTTGCATTTAGTTTTCATCCTGATAGAATTTCCTACTTAGATGTGGAACTTCGGAAAGATCGAATCAATGCTAAGTACTTAGCTAGGATCTATTAGAAGAGTACCTACTCGAATGCTTTTTTGCATTTTTTGAGTGCCCACCCATTCCATCAGAAATGTTTAATGGTTAAAGGCCAGTTGATTCGTGTAATCAAGATGGTATCTTTAGATGAAGAGTTTGACAGAGTGTAGTAATTTAAAGAACATGTTTATTAGATGTGGGTATCCACATACTTTATTGGATGAACTAATAGGAGAAGTTATTTTTAAAAGAAGCTTGGGATATTATAAACCCATTTTGAGTAGTCAAAATTGGGTTTATATCAGTATCAAAATCTCTGTTTGCTTGGAAATAAGATGCACTGGATCGAATAATTTTAGTTTAAGCTTTATTATACCTTTTAGTTTGGACTCTACAAATTTGAGACAAATTGTTTATAAAAAACTGGTGCCTACTTACTGAGGATGTGAATATTAGAGAAAAGGTGGGAGAATATCTAAAATTTGTTTTTAAGTGGGGGCGAATCTTAAAAACATTCTGGAAAGTAAGGGTATGGTTAGATCTAGACACCCTAGCATGTATAAATGTGAAGCATGCTCCTATTGTAAATATATGGAGATAGGCAAGACCTTTGTTATAAAAAATATGAAGTTTAGTACTACCAAGAGGTTTAATTGTAATTCAAACATCAAATCCAATGGAAAAAAGATTGTGTTGGCAATAAACTGTGCAGGGAAAATGAAAGAAAAGACTTATGTTGAAAACTGTGTCAGCACAGACACACAGCACAACAAATAAATCCACTGGTAATTTAAGATAAAATAAACCTTTAATGTTGAGCGCTTTTGCAATCATACTGATTGCTTCATCAGACCATGAAAATGCTAAAACCAATCTACTTAATAAAAGAAATATGTAAGCACATATGTCTTAATATGAATAAATGTTGTATATGTTTGCATATATTTTATATAAGAGATGTCTGATTTTTATTTATATGTATTCTTCTTTGTAGAGAATAGTTACGTGTTTTAACAGTGTCCTTATTTGTTAAGGAAGTGTTCTGATTGGCTGGTATCTATTACGTTTTTCCTTTATTAAGTAGATTGGTTTTAGCATTTTCATGGGCTGATGAAATTATCAGTTTGACTGTGAAAGCACTCAACATTAAAGCTTCATTTTATCTTCCACTACCGGTGGATTTATTTGCTTTGCCGAGTGTCTGTGCTGCAACAATTTTCAACATAAGTAATTCTAAGATGGTTATTTATTTTGCCAAATGGCAGGGATGTGCCAGTTATGTCGGGAACATGGAACGGAAATTTAGAGAACATGTTTATGAACACTTTTATACTATCAATAAGAAAAAACTTGAAAATGCATTGGCCAGACATGTCTCTTGTAATCAAGATCATTTCTTCAAATTCCGTGTGATAGATCAGGTTGAATTTGATGTAAGAGGTGGTCCTTTAAGTCTAAAGTTGGATAAATTGGAATTATTATGGTAAATGCACTTAAATGCATATAATCATCCGGGTCTCAATGATCTATGCTCTATTTATTGTTGAAATTGAAAAGCCTGGATAGGTAGGAAAAAGAAGTTATGTACCTACCATAACGTTCCATGTTAGTTGTCTTCGTCTCGCCTTCTTTCTTGCTGGTTGGGTTCGGAGCCGATCCTCGGCTCCGACTCAGCCATCTTCAAAGCTCGAGAGCTGCTTACTGGCTCGAGGCCCCCCTATATCCCATGATGCCTGGCGCTAGATACCCAGATCTCGTTTGGTAAGTCTAACTGCAGACATAATAATAGGGAATCCTATCCTAGAATGCATAAATCCTACTGGAGAGACTACTAGTCAGAAAGGAATAGCCACAGAAGACTCAGCCAGTGAAAAATCAAGAAGAACTCTTCTCGGTCCACTAGGATAGGGAGATGGAGGGTGGCGCGCAAGAAAGAAGGCGAGAAGAGGACAACTAACATGGAACGTTATGGTAGGTACATAACTTCTTTATGTTAAGTTGTCTATCTCGCCTTCATTCTTGCTGGTTGAGACAGCGTCCCTAGCACCTAAAGCCCTGGGTGGCTCATCGGAAAAGACTTCAGAACAGTGGAACCAAAATCAGCTCTGCTCCTGGAAACCAAATTCAACTTGTAATGCGAAATGAAAGTATGTGGGTTGGCCCACGTAGCCGCAGCACAAACAGATTCCATGGGCAACCTAGCCTGAAAGGCCACCGAAGTAGCTAAAGCTCTGGTGGAGTGACCTTTTGGTTTAACTGGCAATTCTTTATTCCTCAGTTGATATATGAATGTGATGATAGAAGTCAACCACATGGATAAGGTTACTTTGGAGAACGGAAGACCTTGTTTACCTACTGCATAAGACAGGAAAAGTTGGTCCGATTTTCTAATGTCCTTGGTTCTATTCAAATAAAAGCATAGCTGCCTGTGAACATCTAACTGATGCAACTTGTACTCCGTCCTGTTGGAGTGGTTAGGGAAAAACACAGGAAGGTCTATGGACTGATTAGAGACCTTAGGAAGGAAGGAAGGATTAATCCTAAGAGCAACTCTGTCATTGTGGAGCACGAGGTATGGGGGATGGATAGAAAGAGCCAGGAGTTCCGAAACTCTTCTGGCTGAAGTAATAGCTACCAGAAAAAGGGTTTTCCAAGATAAGAACTTCAATGAACAAGAAGCTGCAGGTTCGAAATGGGGCAAAATTAGAGAAGCTAAAATCAAATTTTGATCCCACGGTGGTAGAGGATCTCTCACTGGGGGCCTAAGCAGAGTGGTTCCTTTGAGAAAGGCTTTACATAGCTTATGAGATAAGATATTGTTTTCCGACAGGCCAATGTGAAAATTTGAAATTGCAGCTAACTGAACTCTAATTGTAGCAGAAGCGGACACAGCATGGAAGAGTTCCGCAAGAAATTCCAAAATGTAATGTACAGGGGCTGAAAAGGGGTCTATACTTTTAGCCTCTGCTCAGGAAGAAAAACGTTTCCACTTACTAGCGCAAGTTTTCCTAGTCGTAGACTTGTGTGATGACAAAATGATTTCGGGGACAGAGGGGGAGATATCTGGAAGCCTGGCTAAAGCTGGAAGTGGAGCAACCAAGCCGCGAGCTGGAGAGAGCATAGGGATTGGTGCAGCCCGCCCGATTGATGAATCAGGAGGTCTAGAACTAGGTCCTGAGTCCAAGGGTGCTCGAGAAGATGACGATGCAGGAACGGGAACCATATTTGTCGAGGCCGGTAAGGAGCAATGAGGATCATTTTGCAGCCCAATATGGTAGCTTTCTGAATTAGCTTCGGGATTAGTGGAAAAGAAGGGAATGCATAAAGAAGTTCCTGAGGCCAATCGTGGACTAGAGCGTCTCTGGGGGAATGCCCGGGAAGTGGAAGGAGAGAGAAGAAATTGCTGCACTTGCTGTTGAAGGGAGTTGCAAAAAGGTTGCAGAAGGTTGGCCCCATTTGCGGAAGATTTGGTCCGCAACTATCTGGTTCAGAGACCACTCGTGAGGCATGAGAACTGCTCTGCTCAGCCTGTCTGCTATGACGCTGGACCTCCCAGGGATGTGCGTTGCAATCAGAAACCGTTGGGAAGAGATCGCCCACTGCCAGAGTCTGAGTGCTTCTCGACATAGGGGGTAGGACCTGGTTCCGCCCTGCTTGTTGATGTACCACACTACAGACATATTGTCCGTCTGAATTGCAATGGTCCCGGTAAGAAGAGAGTCCTGAAGAGCCTGCAATGCTAAGAGCACGGCCCTCATCTCCAAGACATTTATGTGCAGATCGTACTCGTGAGGTTGCCAGGTGCCTTGGACTGTTCTGCCCTGATAATGCCCCCCCCCCCCCAATCAGGGAGGCGTCCGTGGTCACCATAGCAACTGGAGGGGGAGTACAAATGGTCTGCCATGGAGCACTGATGTGGAGACCATCCACCACGCAAGATGCTTCTTGCATGTTTGTGTGATCATAATCATGGAAGACATGGGAAGCTGCTGGAACGACCATTGGGTGAAAAGAAGCCACTGGAGAATCCTCATGTGAAAACGAGCTAGAGGGACAAGTATGATCGCTGCTACCATGAGACCCAGAGTTTGAAGGACAAACCTGGCTTGAATTCTTTTGCATGCTAATAAAATCTTCACATGCTGGTGAATCACTAACACCCTGTCTGGTGGGAGGCTCGCTGACATGTCTTTGGTATTTAAATTTGCGCCTATAAAGGTGATAGATTGACAGGGCGACAATGCAGACTTTTCGAAATTTATTGTGATACCTAGCCTGGAGCAAGTGTCGATAGTGCAGTCTCTGGCTCGCAGAAGGTGATGCCTGGTGGTAGCAGTGAGGAGCCAGTCATCTAGATATGGAAACACCTGGAATCCTTGCCGTCTCAGGTGAGCGGTAACTACTGCCATCCATTTGGTAAACACCCTGGGGGCTGTGGTGAGACCAAAGAGCAGAGCTCTGAACTGATAATGGCTGGCTCCCAGCTGGAAGCAAAGGAATCTTCTGGAGCATCTGTCCATTTTGATGTGGTAGTACGCACCTGAAGATCTATAGAGCACATCCAATTGTCCTAACCCAAGAAGGGCAAAATGGACTGTAGCGTGACCATCCGGAACTTCGTTCTTTGTACAGACCTGTTCAGTCTGCTGAGATCCAGAATGAGTCTCCAGTCCCCTGTCTTTTTTGGTACCAAAAAGAACCTTGAGTAAATTCTGGATCCTTGTTGGTCTGCTGGGACTTGCTGGATGGCCCTTTTTCTTAGCAGTTTTTAGACTTCTTGAACTGCTTGGTCCCTTAGATTGGGTGGAATGTCTGGAAGTGACTTGTTTGACCTTAAGGGGGTGTGAACAAAGGGAATTCCGTAGCCTCCAGATATGACGCACTGTACCCATTTATCTTGTGTTATGTCTTGCCAGGCTCTTGGGTACAGCGATAATCTTCCCCAGACTGCCTCCAGAGGTGGGCAGCCGGGAAACCCTTCAGGGATGCTGGAAGGGCTTCTCAGAGAAAGATTCTCTGCTGCCCTGATTTTGTGGACCCCCTCTGCCTCGAGGGCGGCGTCTGTTATTGTTCCCTCCTCTGCCCTTGGATGGGAACTCACCACGTGTGTCAAGCAAGGCTCCCTGGGATTTCCGGAACCACATCTTTCCACTCTTCTGACCCTTGGGATATGGTCTGGAAGGAGTGGAAAAATGGACTCCTACGGCACAGAGAGTCTTGCCTTCCTGCTCACACCTGGTAAGGGTATCCTTCACCTGTGATCCAAAGAGAGAACCATCAAAAGGGGTGTTGGTGAAAGACTCTGTGAAAGGTTCCGCAAAGTTACATAGCCGCATCCAAGCATGCCTCCTTAGGGCCACGCCTGCGGCTCTACTCGCACCATCGGCTGCATACGAAATGAGGCTCATGGAGGAGTTTACCACTGAATTAAGAGTCTCCAGCTGGGAGGCTGCCTTAGCCTGGGCCCCCTCAGCTGATGGATCTTGGAGGGTATCTCCAAGCTCTTTCAGGAGATCCCTCTGAAGACTGGTAAAGTGGCACAGGTAATTCAGGGACCTCATGGAAAAGGTCGCTGAAGAGAACATCTGCTTCCCATATCTGTCCATCATCCTGGACTCCTTGTTAGGGGGATGGACAGATGAAGTTTCAGCCAACTCCTTCTTTGCGGCTGCCGCTACCACCATGGCATCAACGGGGACACCTTTGGTCAAGAACTGTTTGTCCTGTGGTGCAGTAATGAATTTGGCAGTTCTAGGGGTCGGTTCCACTGTGTCTGGAGCCGTCCACACCTTTCAAGCCACCACAGACATCAGTGGGTCGAAAGGTGGAGACACCCAGGAGGTGGAAGGTCGGGATCCAAACGTGTCCAGGAATACAGACTCATCCTCGGAAGGGCTTAGGGCAGTCCAGTTTCCCCTCTGCCTAAGCATCTCAAGGATGTCTGAGAAGGAGACATCTTCAGAGGGGGGTCTTGGGGACCCTTCCGACTCCTTTAAGTCGGTATCCGATGTGACAGACTCGGAGGAGTCAACATGCTTCCTCTTGCATTTCCTCTTGCGAGGTGGCTCCTCTGAATGATCAGGGGAGGCCTCGGAAGAGGAGGATACACCCAAAGGGGTGTCCTGGAGCGCTGGATCCCCACGCTTGGGGTCTGGAAGAGGGGCAGAGGCTGATGCAGGCACCCTAGGGGAAGGAGCCGATGGGATCGATTGTAAGTGACTCGGGGGCCAGTACACTCCTCATCACATTGAAGGCGTCCCTGCCCGGAAGCAGAGACGGCTCCAGTTCCAAAGAAACCAGAACCCCTCCCCGCACCGAGGGGGATGGCTCCGAAGCAGATGTGGGAGCGGAGCTCACCTGAGCCGAAGCCCGGAGGGGGACAGCGGGGTCGGGACAAGGGTCCGATGCCACTCGCCCCCTCGGAGCAGACGAGGGAGTCTCAGCGCCCAGATCCCTACAGGGACGGTACCATGGAAGGGATCGGAGCAGACGACAGAACCGAAGGAGAAGGTATCAAAGCAGATGGTTCCACGACTCAAACCCTAACGAACTCCGGCTCCGAGCTCATAGAATGAGTCGGAGGAGGAATATCTACAGCTGTGGACAGAGCAGACACCTGATGAGGGGGGCTGGACAAAAGAGGCTAGGGCCTGCAATTTTAACAGCCTAATGACCACTCTTTCCAAGTCATGGTCCGAAAGTCTTCAGGACCGAGAAGAGTGGGATGAGCGATGACTACACTCCGACTGGAGCAGAGGCGATTTCGGAGCCGAACGTATAGACTCCAGAGAAGGAGACCTGGATCTTTTTCGACTCTCAGACGGTTCCGAAGAACGTGTCGGAGCCGACTGGGAGGGAGGAACATCGGTTCCAGCCGGAGCTGAGATGGATGGTATGGCTTCACCCAACGATGGCTCCGAACTGGGAGCTGAAGGTTTAGGTGGCCTGGAAGATTTCATGGGCTGAGCCTTCGCCGGTGAATCTTGGGGTTTAAGCAAACCCCTCAGGATCAATTTGTTTTTGCGCTCCTGCAGGACTCTTGGACTGAAAGCATGAAAAATCGAACAAGAGTCCTACAGGTGCACGGCGCCCAAACAATAAACACAAGTGTGACCATCTGTCAGAGACATCTTCTGACAGCATGAGTCACACTTCTTGAATCCGGACGGTTTAGGATCCTTGGACATCCTGGAGGAAAACCAAGGACAAGAAAAGTACAGTTTTGTACCTACCATAAATGTAGATGTTCGAAGATCCACATTGCTGCAGTCCTTACACTTGGGTAGTCCGCTGTCCTCGGTCGGCCGAATATCAAAGAATAAGGCTGGCGTCGGTCAAGGCATTTGACTGACATCAGAACGTCAGGGTACAAATGCGCATGACCGACGCCATATCCTCAGTCTTTTCTTGCCCCAGATGTCAGAAGACCCTAAAAATAAAGGTCAAAACCAAAAGACAGCAAACAAACAACCAACCATCCTAGCACTAAAAATATGTACAATATATACAATATACAACATATTGACAACCCAACCCACACAACCGCCTCTAACTACAGAGGGAAGGAGGTATGGACTGCAGCAATGTGGATCTTGAACATCTACATTTATGGTAGGTACAAAACTGTACTATGTTCTTCATCTCACATTGCTGCAGTCCTTACACTTGGGTAGAATCCCAAAGCAGAGGTAAGGGAGGATGGCCAAACTATAAAGCAAGAGCTGCCAAAATGCCCTGCAAAACAGCAGTGGCAAAACCAGCCCTGGATTTAGAGTAAAGTGGTAGGTGATAATGCCTAGAGAAAGTATGCACTGAACTCCAAGTAGCTGCCTCCAAAATATCCTTAGTTGCCACCCCTCAAAAGCTGTCAAGTGGCAGTAGCCCTAGTGGAATGAGGCCTAATCCCAGCTGGAATCTCCTTGCCATGATGGGAATAACAGAAAGCAATGCAAAACCCAATCCACTTAGAAATAGTTTGTTTTGACACAGGCTTGCCCTGAGAACTCAAAGCAAAGAAACAAATAACTGCTGAGACTGCCTGAACCCTTTAGTTCTGTCCAAATAATATCGCAACTGCCTGTGTACATCTAAAGTGTGCAAAATCTTTTCCCTTTATTTTGGGGATTTGCATAAAAAGTAGGCAAATGAATAGTTTGGTTTAAAGCCACACTAGAAACCACTTTAGGCATAAAGGAAGGATTAGTACGTAAAGATACCCTATCCTTATGGAAAATTAAGAAAGGCTCAACCGCCATAAGGGCCTGCAACTCAGAAACCCTTCTTGCAGAGGTTATAGCCAACAAAAAGCAGTCTTCCATGATAAAACTTTAATTCAGTAGTAGCTGCAGGCTCAAAAGGATGTAGAGTGAGTTTCTCCAACACAAAATTGAGATCCCAAGCAGGAGTAGGAGCTCTTCGTGGGGGTCTTATATTCTTTGCCCTCTAAGAAATTGCTTGAACAAAGGATGAGAAAACAATGGTGGGTCACAATCATAGTGAGCAAATTGCTGCAGCATGAACCTTAATAGAAGAGAAGGACAAACCTTTGTCCAGTAACTCAGTAAGATATTGAAGAGCCACACTTAAATTAGGCTCAGAAACATCAAAATCCTTTGCTGCACTCCAAAATAAAAATCTCTTCCATTTATCTGCATACACTTTCCTTGTACTAGGCCTTCTAGCTTCCAAAATAACATTCAAAACTTGCTGTGGAAGTGGAGGCCCACCATGGTTCAAAACAGAATATGCCAGGCTGTTAGGTGCAGAGAGTGAAGCTTGACATTGAGCAAATGACTGTCCTCCTGAGACAACAGGTGTGGAATCAAGGCAAAGGCCATGGAGGCTTCCGCATCAGGCTTCGCAGTAATGGGTACCAATGCTGTCGAGGCCAATCTGGAGCTATCAAAATCATCCTTGGCTTGTCTTGTCTGGCCTTTAGTAGTACCTTTGGGAGGAGAGGCAGAGGCGGAAAGGCATACACATGAAGATTGCTCCAATTGAAAGAAAGAGCATCCACTTTCCAAGCTGTGGGATGAAACCTTATTGTGCAAAACTTTGGCAGCTGGTGGTTTAGTGGAGAAGCGAACAGATCTATGTCTGGAGTTCCCCATGACACTGTCAATTTCTGAAATACATGAGGATCCAATTTCCACTCGTGGGGATCCATAATTTGTCTGCTCAACACATCTGCTAAGGAGTTCTGTGCTCCGCAGAAACCTTGCCTGAAGATTTAGCTGTAAACTGAGAGCAGTCTCCCACAAAATCATTGCTTGCCTGCATAGAGGATAAGAATGTGTTCCGCCTTGCTTGTTGATGTACCACATGACACTTGTGTTGTCTGTTAGAATCAACACCTGCCCTGGAAGAAGTAAATCCTTGAAAGCTATTAATGCAAACTGGACTGCTAACATCTCTTTCAAGTTGATATGTAGATGTTGTAGTCTGGCAGGCCACTTGTCTTGTATCCACTTCCCATTCAGATGAGCTCCCCAAGCTTTGTCTGAGGCATCTGTCGTTAGAATCTGACTCGCCTCTGGCCGGGTCACAGAGAGTCCCTTGTTTAGGTGACATTCCTGAGCCCACCACAACAATTCCTTTTGAATGCAAGGTATTATTTGAATGACAGTGTCCAAATCCTGGCAGTGCTGTGTCCATACATTTTGAGATACCATTGTAGCTTCCTCATATGCAGTTTGGCATTGGGAAGCACCAGAATACAAGATGCCATGAACCCCAAGGCTTGAAGGACTGTCCTTGCAGTCAGCCTGGACTGATGAGACAACTGATGAAAGTAAAGGGAAAGATTCTTTTGTTTGTCCGGGGTCAAAAGGCCATCTGGGATGCTGTATTCAGTCTCACACCCAGAAAGGTCATGTCCTGAGAGGGTACTAAACTGGACTCTATTTCGCACACAGAATACCCCAGGCATCTTAGCACTGCTATCACATAATCCAAATGATGAAGAAGCTCGTCCCTTCCTTGAGCCAGAATCAGGCAATCGTCCAAATAAGGATAGATCTGTATTCCTTTTAACCTGAGGAAAGCTATCACTGGAGCCAGAACTTTCGTGAACACTCTGGGCAGTAGATAAGCCAAAGGGCAATGCAGAGAACTGATAATGAGAAGTCCCAGCTCGAAAACGCAGATACTTCCTGCAACTCAGTCTGATAGGAACATGAAGATAAGCCTCCTTGAGATCCAAAGTTACCATCCAATGATCTTTGCCCAGCAGAGGTAAAAGCTGCTGTAACGTCAACATTTTGAACTTGGGAATGTCCAGATAAGTGTTGAGGATAGATAAGTCCAAAATTGGTCTCCACGTGTTCCCTTCTTTGGTACTAGGAACAGGCGAGAATAAAATCCTAGGCCCACTTCTGGCATAGGGACCGGCTGTATGGCCCCTATTTGGAGTAACAGAGAAATTTGCTTGTGAGCCTCTATTCTTTGTTGAGGAGGAACGTCTGGCATGCCTTTGAAAGGAGGCAAGGTATGGAAATAAAACCTGTAACCGTGGTGTATGATATCCAATACCCATCTGTCTTGTGTAATTAACCCCCAATTTTCTTTGAAAAGTGCCAACCTTCCTCCCAAAGGTGCTGCCAGACGAGAAGGCTCTGGCAGCTGAAAAGGTAGGTCATTGGGTCTGTTTACGAAAGGACTGACCCCTGCCCTCACCAAGACTGTGCAGGAGAACTCCCTGTTCTAGGCCTGAAAGAGCCCTGAGCTCTGCCCCTACCACGCCTAGATCTACCCCTAGACTGGGAATCATAAGAAGGATACGTCCACCCTTTAGTAGGCCAATTTCTACTAAACTTTGGAGGCTGAACCTGCAAAAAATCTTTAACAGTCTGCATAGACTTAGCCTTGTCTTCCATTTTCTTTAAAACTGCCTCAACAGGAGAACCAAACAACACATCAGATTGTAAAGGAGCATCTAAAATCCTTGTTTTAACATGGTCAGATAAATTCTGATCCCTCAGCCAGGCGTGGCTGTGAAGAACTGACCCAGTGGCAGCCACCCTAGACGAGGCCTGTACAGCATCAAAACCACATTGCAAAGAATGCTTACCCACCTGTTCAGAAACATGTACTAAATCTTGTAACTCTTTACAATCAATACCTTCCGCCAGAGCATCAACCTTAGACTTCAATTGTGAAAGGAGATAGTTTTGGTATTTCAACATGTGAAACTGGCAATTCAAAGCCCTCATAGCTAGAGTGGAAGAAGTATAAACTTTCTTTCCCCATCTATCCAAGGCCCTGGCCTCTTTATCTGTAGGAACCGGATTCTTGACAACAGAAGCCTTAACACCTTTAGGCCCCTGACTAACAGTTTCTGGGTCCGCCCTAGACTCTTAAAAGATACTTATGAGCCTCAGGCACCCTGTAATACCTATCCGGTTTAACAGGAGCAGGAGGCAAAGAATCAGGATTAAGAGAAGCCTCTGTAAAAACATCTTCCACCACATCCAAAACAGGAGGTATAGCCAAAGGCCTATGCTGGGGTAAAACAAAATTCCCTAAGCCTTTTCCTGGAATCAGAGAAGTCCTGACCTTCCCACTTAAAATGCTCCCTCATGGAATGAAGAGTTTCTGAAAAGAAAAATCCTCAGGAGGAGAAGCAGAAGGAGTAGAATCATCCACATCAGAATCAGAATAAGGGAATACTCCTGCAAGTCTTCAGCCAAGACTCTAAAACATCGAAGCCTGCTCAAAACTCCCTTGCTCAGGCTCCACCCTAGGTCTCTTATCAGGAGGGGCAAAGAACCCCTAATCAAAGTAATCAAATCTTCTGCCATTTTAAGTATATGCTTCTTGGGCACAGTTCCTGAAGAACTAGGGTGACACCAACTGAAGCTAAACCTGGCCTGCCTCTGGGAGAAGCCTTGGAAACAGAAGGAGAGGGCCTAACCACCCTAGGAAGGGAGGGATAGTAACCTGAGAAGCCCCATCAGCCTGACCTGCCTCCTGAGAGGCCACATTCTGCAATAACAAAGTCTCCCTGGGATCCCAAAGAAACCGTGGAACCACCGCTCCACCAACACCTCTAAAGAACCGGTCCGGGACGGTTCTTCTAGCCTAGGCTTAACTGCTTTGTCCTTGCGCTTCTTCGAGAAGCGCCGGAGCATCCGACGGCATTTTATAATTGCACCGCTTCAAGACTAACCTGGCACAATCTAACCTTCTCTTTATAGTGCGCTATTGAATCTAGCACAAGAGCGACACCCAACAACGTCGTGCTCAGGTCCTAAACAAGGAATACACAAAGTATGATAGTCTCTATGCGGTATCTGTTTCCCACAAGAAATACAATTATTCACTTTTTCTGACATCCGGTAAACCACTGAGGCAAGAAAAACTAAAATATTCCCCACGGGTACTTAGCCAACTTTGACTCGGTCTGAAACTCCGAAATCGAAAAATTTCAGAACGCCAACCGGCACTGCAATGCTGCTTCTGCATCGGACCATGCGGCAAAAAAGACTGAGGATATGACGTCGGTCATGCGCATTTGTTACCTGCCGTTCTGGTGTTAGTCAAAAGCGCCTTGGCCGCCAGCCTTATACTTTGATATTCGGGCCGACCGAGGACAGCGGACTACCCAAGTGTAAGGACTGCAGCAATGTGAGATGAAGAACATCACACACAGAAAGGTTAAGTACAAACCACTAAGAATTGCAGACTACAGCTACCACAACCAGAAAACTACAAGCAGTACTACAAACACTATAGATAACTTTTAGTTATGTACTTACCATAACTTTAGATGTTTGGGATCCATCTCGCCTACATTCAAGTACTGATGGGCTCGGAGCCGATCCCTCAGCTCCGACTCAGCACGCTATGCTATAGAGCGAGGCCTCTTATTGGCTGAGCCATTTCTTATCCCAGGATGCACCACCACTAATTCCCCAGATTTTGTTTGTCCGCATTCATGCACACGTACACAACTTGTTATATAACATTGCCAGATGTTTTAAGATGAAACAACAGGATTCGGAACTTCTGATATCCTCTGATCTCCAAGGAAGGGGGAAGGAGGGTGGGTTATTGGGAATGTAGGCGAGATGGATCCCAAACATCTAAAGTTATGGTAAGTACATAACTAAAAGATGTTATGTGATCCTATCTCGCCTACATTCAGTACTGATGGGACAGCGTCCCTAGCACCTAAATGCTGGGTGGCTCATTGGAAAACACTCCTGAGCACTGTGGAACCAAATGAAGCTCGTCCTCTAGATGCCACATCCAATTTGTAGTGGGAAATGAAAGTGTGCGGGGAGGACCATGTAGCCGCAGCACAAATGTCACTAATGGCAAGCTTAGAATGGAATGCTATTGAAGTAGCTATAGCTCTTGTAGAATGAGCTTTGACAGAGGTGGTAAGCTCTTTATTAGAATAAGAATAAGCTTGAGTAATACAGTCCCTGATCCATTTGGCAATAGTGACCTTTGTGACGGCTTTGCCCAATTTATTGTCCGAAAAGGATACAAACAACTTATCTGTTTTCCTTGTTTGCTTGGTCCTATCTAAATAAAAACGCAATTGCCTGTGGACATCTAATGTGTGGAATATGAATTCCGCTTTGTTAGAATACTTCGGAAAGAAGACTGGAAGTTCTAATGACTGTTGTAGGCAGAAACTGGAACAAACTTTAGGGACAAAGGATGGATTTAGCCTGAGAGATACTCTATCTTTGTGAAAAACCAAGTACGGAGGTTTTACAGACAAAGCTTGAAGTACTGAAACCCTTCTGGCAGAAGTAATCGCCACCAGAAAGGCAGTTTTCCACGATAGAAATTTTAAATCACATGTTGCTGCCGGTTCGAAGGGGGAGGAAGTTAAGGCACGTAACACCACATCGAGATCCCATGGAGGAGCAGGATGAGAAATCGGAGGTCTTAAAAGCAGCACCTTTCAAGAAGGTCTTACACAATCTGTTGCTCATTAAAGGTGGGTTTATAGATTCGTGAAAATTGGAAATAGCTGCCAATTGAACCTTGATGGTAGAGACTGAAGAGCCTTGATTGAAAAGAGAAGTTAGAAATTTCAGTACTTCTGATAAAGGAATAGTGATGGGATCCAGACCCCGGAGTTGAGCCCAAATAGCAAATCTTTTCCATTTGCTAGAATACAATTTCTTTGTAGCAGACTTGTGGGCCGAGGATAAAATGTGTACAACTTCCGGATCCAAGGTATGATTCCTGACTATAGTCGGAAGAGGAGGAGCCAAGCCATCAATTTTAAGGTGTGTAGGGACTGGTGGAATAGTCCCGACTGATGAACCAATAGGTCTGGAATCTGATCCAGGAACCGTGGACCTTCCAGTGCATATTTCCGCAGATAGGGGAACCATACTTGACGAGGCCAGTAAGGAGCAACTAAGATCATTTTGCTCCCCAAGAGAGACGCCTTTTGGATCACCCTGGGAAGGAGAGGAACTGGAGGAAAAGCATAAAGCAAGCCGGTGGGCCACGGACGGGCTAGTGCGTCCATAGGGCTCTTCCCCGGAGCCGGGGTGAGGGAGAAGAACTTTTTGCACTTCGCATTCAGCGGAGTCGCGAAGAGATCACAACACGGAACTCCCCATTTGCTGAAAATCTGATTTGCAACTGTAATGTTCAGAGACCATTCGTGTGGAGAGAGGATAATTCTGCTCAGTCTGTCGGCTATCACATTGGACTTGCCCAGGATATGAGTCGCCACTAGAAAGCATTTGGTCGACACTGCCCATTCCCAAACTCTCATGGCCTCTCTGCAAAGGGGATAGGATCTGGTCCCTCCCTGTTTGTTCAGGTACCAGACCACTGACATGTTGTCGGAGTGAACGGCAATTACGCCCTGAGGGAGGTAATCGTGAAGGGCTTGAAGGGACAGAAGCACCGCCCTCATTTCTAGGATGTTGATATGAAGTAGGGTCTCTTCCGAATGCCATTTGCCTTGGACTGACCTGCCCAGGGAATGCCCCCCCACCCCATCTGGGAGGCGTCCGTGGTCAAAGTGGCCACAGGAGGAGGTGGAACAAAGGGTCGCCCCTGATCCAGATTGGAGGGCACCAGCCACCAGCGAAGGTCCCGTTTGCAGGTTTCCGTGATCCATATGAGGTGACAGAGGGAGTTCCTGAAAGGACCACTGAGTTGAAAGAAGCCACTGGAGAATTCTCATGTGCAACCTTGCTAGGGGAACTAGAAGAACCGTGGCGGACATGGATCCCAATAGCTGCAGGACCATTCTGGCTGGGGCTTTGGATCTGGGAAGTAAGGCTCGAACTTGAGCCTGTATGGTTTGTATCCTGTCTGTAGGTAGATAGACCTGCATTCGGTTTGAGTCTATCTCTACTCCGATGAATCTTATGCGTTGAGATGGCAGCAACACAGACTTTGGCCAATTGAAGGTGATTCCAAGGGAATTGCCCAGTGATACCGTGGCTTGTAGGCTCCGCAATAGTAGATGCTTGGAGGTGGCAGTTAGGAGCCAGTCGTCTAGATACGGAAACACCTGGAATCCTAGACTTCTCAGGTGAGCAGTCACGACCGCCAAACATTTGGTGAACACCCGGCTATGGTGAGACCAAAGGGCAGCACGCGGAACTGAAAATGACTGCCTCCTAGGCTGAAGCGCAGATGTCTCCTGGATACTTGATGTACCATGATATGGTAATAAGCGTCCTTGAGATCTATGGAGCACATCCAAACACCTTTCTCCAGCAGTGGGAGAATGGTTTGTAGGGTGACCATTCGGAACTTGGACTTTCTGACTGAACGGTTTAGAATGCTGAGATCCAAAATGGGCCTCAAGTCCCCGGTCTTTTTTGGCACCAAAAAGAATCTTGAGTAAGTCCCTAATCCGATCTGGTCTGCGGGGACCGGTTGGATGACTCCTTTTGCAGCAGCTTTGAAACTTCTGAGGCTGCAGTTTCCCGTTGACTGGGTGGCGGGTCCAGGATTTTTTTGGACTGAGGTGGAGAGTGAGAAAAAGGGATGGCGTAACCTCCAGCGATAATTCGAAGCACCCATCAGTCCTGAGTGATACCTTCCCAGGCTTTTAGGTGCCTCGAAAAACGACCCCCGACTGGCTCCGGAGCTGCACAGTCGGGCAATCCCTCAGGGACTGTGAAAGGCTGAAGAGCCACGAAAGGACTCGCGGTCTCCAGTGTTGCGAGGGCCTCTGCCGCCTCTGGGACGGCGTCTTCCAGAAGAATTTCCCCCTCCCCTGCCTCTAGAAGGTGGATCGTCCTGCTGTGAAGGGTAAGACTTCTGAGATCTACGGAACCACATTTTCCCTCCTCTTTTAGCCTTGGGGAAAGGCCGAAAGGGAGTGGAAAATCGTGCCCCTACGGCAGTCAAAGTCTTACCTTCTTGCTCGCAGCGGGTCAGTGTGTCCTTTACCTTGGGTCCAAACAAAGAGGACCCATCAAAGGGGGCGTCGGCAAAGGAAGACTTAAAGGCCTCCTCCGCAAATGACACAGGCGGAGCCAGGCTTGTCTCCGTAGAGCAATGCCTGTACCGCCTCTACTCGCCTTCGGCCGCATAAGAAATGAGCCTTATGGACGAATTTGATATGGACGACAGCGTAGCCAGCTGAGAGCCAACCGTCTGGGCCAGCTGCTCAGGCAGGTTACCCAAGAGGGTATCGGAAAGTTCTTTAATCAGATCCCTCTGAAATCTGGTAAAGTGCGTGAGATAGTTCAAGGACCTTAATGTAAAGGCCGCTGAACTTAGGGTGCGCTTACCGTACCGATCCATGCTCCTAGACTCCTTATTAGGAGGATGGACGGACGTCAAGCCTCTGCTACATCTTGCTGGGTAGCAGATGCCACCACCAAAGCATCTACAGCCACACCTTTCGGCCAGAAACTCTTTTCGGGGTGCTGACAGGAACTTATTAGGACGAGCAGGCACCGGTTCCACAGAGTCTGGGTGTTCCCACGCTCGACAGATCAAATCCAAGAGCTCGTCAAGGGCGGAGACACCCAGGAGGCGGAGGGCTGAGCCCGAAGGCCTTAAGGAACACCGACTCATCAGCAGAAGGGGCTTTGGATTGCCAGCCGCCTCGTTGTTTAAGGGCTTCCAGGATGTCTGCAAAGGAGACATCATCTGAGGACGACTTAGGGTACCCCTCTGCATCATCGAGATCAGTGTCTGATGTAAGAGACTCATCAGGGGAGTCAACGTGCTTCCTCTTGCACGATCTTTTCCTGGGGGGGTTCCTCCGAAGAAGCTTCAGAGGGACCTCCAGGAGGGGGGGGGACCCCCAGTGGGGGTAACCTCAGGCCTCGGGGCCACGCTGTCTAAGGACAGGGGGACTGCCAAAGACCCAGTCTCAGTATGCAGGGAAGGAGATGGGGAGACAGTGGAGGTAGCCAAAGAAGATTTGGCTAACGCACTCCTCATGGCCCTGAAGGCGGGACCACCAGAATCTTGGGAAGGTCCCACCTCCGTGGCCACAACGGTAGACGGCACCCCGCATCCGGCCGAGAGGAAGGCTTGGGACCGAAAACATCAGTCCCGAAGCGTCCCCCCTGGGGCCGACAGAAGAAGTCCGTGTAAAGAACTCCGACTCAAGAGCCGGAGTTGGAGTAAGGGTCGGGCCCGACCTGAAAACCTCCATCGGCTCCACCAGTGCTGAGGCTGTTGGAGGAGGAACCATAATAGCAGGGTGGACCATCGGCTCCGAAGCCAAATGGGCTGGAGCCGAAACTAACTTTTGAAACACCGGAGACTGGAAAAGTCTTAGGAGCACCCTGTCGATGTCCAAATCAGACATCTTGGAGGATCTAGATGACACCGATCGGGTCCGAACCGACTTCTCCATCGGCTCCATAGGACTAGGGGACCGGCTCCGAATGGATTCTACCACTATCAGTTCCGAGGGAGATCTCAAAACAATTTCCCTCGGTGCCGAGGAGGGCTTCGGCGCCGAAGGGGAAGAGTCTGAGCCGGCAACCCTCATCGGCTCCAAAATCAGTGGAGCCGATGAAGGTGACCTGCCTCTCGATGCTCCAGTCCTCTGCTCCGAAACCAGAGGGGTCGAGACTGGAGGCATCGAGGCAGACCGTTCCGCCCTCGGCTCCGAAGTCCGTGGAGCCGATGGAGAAGCCTGCCTAGGTTTTTTGGCAGTCGGTTCCGACAGACTGGTCGGAGCCGACGCATTTGTCTTCTTCGTAGGAGAGGAAGAGAAAGATAAAGCCTCCTCGAAGGAGGGCTTAATCAGACCTTTTAATATTAATTTATTCTTCCTCTCCTGGAGGACTCTAGAAGAAAAGGCATGACACGCGCTACAGGACTCTTGTAGGTGCTTGGCGCCTAAACAATAAACACACGAGGAGTGGTCGTCCGTTATGGACATTTTGCAACCACACCTCGCGCACTTTTTAAACCCAGAGGGGGTCTATGTTCCTTAGTCATGCTGACTAACATTAAGAAACAAGACTTTACCACAAAGAAAGTGAAAACTAAGTAAGTTTTTTTTTTTTTTTTTTTTTAGAGACAAAACACAATGTCAGAAAACAATACACAATCTAGTACCACAAACACTGAAAATGAGGGTCAAGACCCTCTAACTTAAGCAGGTACTTGACCTCCTGGAAACACAAAAACGCTAGATAGTAATAGGGGAAGGCCCCTCTAACTTAAACGGGAAATCTTTCCTTAACAAAAAAAACACAATTTTTCTCAACAAATTTTCCCAAACACACTCGTACAACAACAATAGCTGTTAAAACAGCTTTTGGGTTCAAAATAGCAAAATTCCTGACAGGAAAAGTCTGAATAAAACAGTACTTAGCCCAGCCAAGTTTGAGACCACGTCCTAGCTTGTAAGCGGCAAACGAGATCTGGGGGATTAGTGGTGGTGCATCTTGGGATAAGAAATAGCTCAGCCAATAAGAGCCCTCGCTCTATAGCATAGCGTGCCGAGTCAGAGCCGAGGGATCGGCTCTGAGCCCATCAGTACTGAATGTAGGCGAGATAGGATCACATAACATCTATCACTAAACACTAACAGTGATGCTAAGGAAATTATTATATATATATATTTTTTAAAGTGAGACAGCGAGAAAATGTTATCCTCTAACTACACGGAAAAATCTTTCTGAGGTAAGGAAAGGGAGAGAAGGGGGAGGGGGAAACTCTCTAACTTAAATGAGTTTCTTGAGGAGAAGCAATCAGGATCTAGAGAAAAACTACTACAATTCAATGGTCTAATCTAACGACTAATTCTACACTAAAAACTAACAGTTTTGTGACAAGAAAAATACAATAGCAATAAAGTTTTATACAACCTGAGCCAGTAGAACAACCTCGCAGCAGAAGCGGCAAACGAGATCTGGGTATCTAGCACCAGGCATCATGGGATATAGGGGGGCCTCAAGCCAGTAAGCAGCTCTCGAGCTTTGAAGATGGCCGTGTCGGAGCAGAGGATCGGCTCCAAACCCAACCAGCAAGAATGAAGGCGAGAGACAACTTAACATCTGTTATTACTTTTACTTATAATTTTTTTTTATTATTTGTAAGTTGTATGTGCTGATTTTAGGCATTTTGGAAGTGTTTCTTTAAGGAGAGATTTTTGTACCACGTGATTTTAAATGGAAGGATATTTAAATTTTCCATTTACATAATGTTTTTGTATCTGAGGAAGTTCATGTTATTGAGTAAACGAAAAGCGCTTACATATTTTGCTTAGTTTTATGGAGTTATTTCTTTTAGTTAAGTTTTCGTGGTTTGTGCAGTTTCTTTTTCTGTTTTTTTGGTGTATTAAGTAAGTAGGAAAAGTAATTCTCCTAGATTCAGTCAGGAAAATATAGTGAAGCTTAGTTTAGATATTGTTTTTCTTTACTTGTCGGAGTCTGTCCATTACTGTTATTTTCAATATTTCCTGTGATTTCAACTTTGTGGTTTACTGTAAATGCATATTCAATATTTTCATGTTCTTTTCTTACTTATCAAATATATTTAAAACTTTTATTGTGGCTGGTCCTTTTAGAAAGTATTTAACCTTTGAGTGTGCTCATATGTATTTGGTGGTACTTTGTGGACCACTCCGGAAGGCTTAGCTGTCTCAACTACTACCATTTGTAGTAGTATTAATATTACACAGTACAACTGGATACCCTTTGTTAAGGGCCTTAAGAGTAAATCAGTGCCAGCCTTTCCCAGGTAGGTGTGTGTGTGTGTGTGTGTGTGTGTGTGTGTGTGTGTGTGTGTGTGTGTGTGTGTGTGTGTGTGTGTGTGTGTGCCTGCGCATGCGTGCAAATCAAATCTCAAAGTGTGCATATGCCAGCTACTTGAGGTAGGGACACAAAGCATTGGTTTCACAGAGAGAGTGCTGGAGGACATGGCCTAGACATTCAGCTCAGGACCTAACCCTACAGCTGTAGCATTTGGGAGTCTTACAGCGGACCTCAAGGGCAACAAATATAGAGAAATCCAGACTCTTGGGTTGAGTGTGTTCCCTGTGTGTTTTTAAGGGAAACTGTACTTGGTGCAGAAAGCTGCATCTGGAAATACTGAGGGTATCTATTTGCATTCCAAGTGAACACCTCTCTCCATTGTCAGTAGCGAGGATTCAGGCTCCTTGATTACTGGCCCAGTGGAGGACGTCACAATCAACATTTTTATTCATTTCAAAACAAAGCGGAACAAAATTTTTATAATAAAATTTTGGAATCTGGGTACAGGAATAAGAAAAAATACAACATACTTAATGGCAAACTATATACAAACACCTAACTTGACAGTAGCTGTACTCCTTATACAGCAAACATTAGGCCACATACAGTAAAATGTCTGCAATGCAATTTGGAGATGCAAAATAAATGTATTAAGGAGTGACCACCACAAGTGACAGAAAATCATGCAGGCAATGTTAATACAACAGAGACTTAAACAGACCCAGCCATCCATCCACAACCCCTTTTTTGCACATGGGGTCAGGGTGTCACTTCAACAGTGGCAATCACCTAGAGCCAAAGTTTACACCACCAGGTGACTAGCCGTGCCGCGGTAGTTCTTACACACACACACACCTATGGCCAGTGGTAGTGTGTCCAATCCACCTACTGCATGTCTTCAGAATGTGGGAAAAAATGGAGCACCTAGAAGAAACCCACGTGAACACAGGGAGGATATGCAGACTCTGCACATAGAGGACCCCAGCTGAGAATCGAACCAGGAAACCTCTTGCTGTGAGGCAATAATGCTATCCACTGCACCACTTAAACATTATCAAATAAAACAGCAGTCATGATTTTTTCCTAATCACAATGAAGTGTTCCTGAAAAAGAGTAGACAGTATATTTGCTCTTGTATGTTTAAACATATTAGCAGAGAATTCTTTAACTGTTATGCTCTGCACTGACTTTTTTTTGACTGACTTTCAGAAACGGATACCATACTTAACAGAAAACATTCATTTGTATCTTCTGAGAAGTTCCAAAGCCCTAAAGTGGTCTGCTATCAGGAGCAATAACAAGAAATTAAGCTTGTATGTATCTAGATGACTTTGTATACTCCAAAATTTTATGATACAATATAAAAACAAATTATAACAATTAAAAAGAAAATAAAACAGAGTACAGTCAACAGTTACCTGCTTTTTGGCAGCTACGAGAAAGTACAGTTGTATAAAATCTTGCCATAACGGTAGATATCCTTGCCTTCACCGCTGCAGTATTCATTACAAATGGAATAGAACTTTATTACAAATGGAGATTCCCTGCCATGAAGCCCACCGTCTGGCCAGTTTACCAAAGTCTACCGCTGCTTTAAGGTACGATGAACGTCACCTATACACTCCTTGACTAGCATAGGGCATAAAGGTGACGTTCAAGCATACCATCCTCAGAACTGATTGTCCCAGTAGGAACAGCAGTCCAAGGAGAACCTGCACATCCAGGAAGGAGAAAAGACTAGGGGGATGGAGGGAGGGAGTGAATACTGCAGTGGTGAAGGCAAGGACATCTACTGTTAGGGTATGATTTTACACAACTGTACTATGTCCTTACATTCACCACTGCAGTATTAAAAACAAATGGGAGATTGCCAAAGCTCAATAAGAAACTTGGGAGGAGGAAGCAGCAGCACAGCCTTTTAAGAAGCCATGAAGAATGACATCAGCAAAACCAGCTCTAGCTTTGGAGAGACCAGCCAACTGGTAATGTTTGGTGAAGGTATGCACAGAAGTCCAGGTAGCAGCATCAATAATAGAATGAGTGTCCAAGCCTCTGAAAAAAGCACCAGAAGGCGGCACAGCTCTAGTAGAATGAGCCTTTACAGAAGAAGGAAGGCTCTCACCATGAAAAGTGTAACAAAAGGAAATAGCCTTTGAAATCCAAGTGGAAATAATTTGCTTTAATAGCCAAACCCAAAGACCTAGGATGAAATGAAACAAACAATTGGTCAAACTTTTTGATAGCTTTAGTTTTATCCAAATAAAATCTCAGCTGTCTATGCACATCTATGGTATGCAGCACCCTCTCACTGTCAGATTGCAGAGGGGGGAAAAAAGTAGGCAAATTAAAAGACTGATTAACCACCTTGGGCATGAAAGAAGGATTAGTACGCACGGACACTCTGTCCTCAGGAAATATCAAAAAAGGTGGACAAGCCATAAGGCTTGCAACTCAGACACCTGTCTGGCAGAAGTAAGGGCTAACAAAAGAAGTCTTCCAAGAACAATGTTGCAAGAAAGTTGAAAACAGCAGGCTCAAAAGGAGCTAGAGTCAATTTTTCCAGAACAAAATTAAGATCAAAGGAAGGAGGAACAGGCTTCCTGGGAGGTCTAATATTAAGGACACCTTTAAGAAATTGCTAAGCCTCAAATTTAGAAGCTAATGGGGGAGTTAAAGACAGACAAGCAGAAAGAGCTGATAAGTGGGCCTTAATAGAAGAATAGGCCAAACCAGCATTGAGCAACTCACACAAATAAGAGAGAATCAAAGGAACATCCACCGAAAGTGGATCCAGGTCACGAGAAAGACACCAAATAGAAAACCTCTTCCATTCAGACAAGTAGGATTTCCTAGTAGTAGGTTTCCTGGCCTCCTGCAGGACCTGTAGCACGCCCTTGGAAAAAAGGTTTCTATGAGCGATCAAAACCCTAACACCCACAGTGTCAGTTGAAGCATGGACAGGTGGGGATGGACGAGAGACCCCTTGTCTTGTGTGAGGAGATCCACCCTGTGAGGTAACTTGTGATGACTGCCCTTGGCTAGATGCAGAAGTAGACGGAACCAGTGGTATTGCGGCCAAGATGGAGTCACCAACAAGATTTTGGGAGCATCCTGTTGAATCTTGAAAAAGACTTTCAGAAGGGGGAGATGCATAAAGAAACATCCCCTTCCAAGAAAATGAGAGGACATCCACCTTCCATACCAAAGGACCTGGGACTCTGGCACAAAACAGAAGTTGTCTGTTCAGAGGGGAAGCAGAGATCTACTTGAAAAGTATCCCACTGGTAAATACTGTACAGAAACACATCCCTGTGACGCATCCATTAGTGGGATTGAGTGAAGGACCTGCTCAGATGGTCTGCCACAATGTTTTGATTGGAAGGAATATAAACTGCCTGACGAGTCACTTGATACTGGATAGCCAGATCCCATACCAGAAGTGCCAGCTGGCAAAGACGGTAAGATCTTGTACCCCCTATTTGTTGATATACCACATAACTGTGGTATCGTATGCGAACACCTTGAGAGGCCCCGGAAAGAAGACAGGATGAAAGGCCTGAAGAGCCAGCATAAGAGCTCTCATCTCTTTGATGTTGATGTGTTCTATCTGGTGACAAGGCGACCACATTCCCTGCACCCTCAAGGAAACAAACGTTGCTCCCCATCCCACATATGAAGCATCTGTAAACAGATCCTGAGTGGGAAGAGGAGGTTGAAAAGGGAGGTTTGGATTTAGAGACAAATGCTGAATCCACCACAGAAGTTCCTTCTTGAGACATGAGAGAAAAGGAACTGTAAAGTCTAGAGGATGCGCATGGTGAAGCCACAACTACTTCAGAAACCACTGAAACTTCCTCATGTGGAGTTTGGCCAGGGGGAGCATCGGAATGGTGGAAACCATGAACCCCAGAGCTCTCAGAAATTCCCTGGCTGAAATGGAGGTTGGGTGAAGAAGAGTTTGAAAGAAAGAAATTAGAGTTAAGGCCTTTGGAAGAGGCAGGGATGCCAGCATGGACAGCGTTTGAATCCTGCAACCCAGAAAGACATGATCCTGAGAAGGAGTCAGCGAAGGCTTTTTGAAGTTTATTGTGAACCCCAGACTCTCAAGAGAAATGGTAAAATGAAGATTTTGCAAAAGGACCTCTGGAGAGGATGCCTGAATCAGCAGATCATCCAAATGAGAAAAGATTTAGATCCCTTGAAGCCTGCACAAAGCAATCACAGGAGCGAGGCATTTGGTTAATACCCTTGGGCCAGTAGAACAGCCAAAGGGGCAAAGTACATAACTGAAAATGCCAGGAAGCAACAGAAAAATGCAGAAATCTCTTGAAGAGAGGATAGATCGGAATATGGATATAAGCATCACTGAGATCCAGAGACACCAGAAAGGCCTGAGGGAGCGAGAGAGAAAAAAGGGACTGAGGGGACAACATCTGAAAGGAAGGCACCTTCAGAAAGGTATTCAGATGAAAGAGGTCTAGAAAAGGTCTCCAAGTACCTTCTTTTCTGGGCACAAGAAATATTCTTGAATAAAATCATTTCCCCCTTTGGGACACAGGCACCTCTTGAACAGTACCCAGAGACAAGAGGTCTTGAGGAACCTCTGGGGAAAACGGAAGTTGTTCCTGAGGAGGCTGAGGAATGCCCATAAAAGGAGGGCGGGAAATCCAGACCATGAAGTGCCCCTGTCAAATGATTGACAGAACCCAAGAATCCTGGTTGATTTGGAGCCAAACAGGAAAAGAAAGGCAAAGAGGAATGTGGCTGGGAACAAGTAGACAGTCAGATGGCACCTGCTTTGTCAGGAAAGGAGGGCTTAAGAACTCCTATAGTCTGAGTGGCTTTAGTAGGAGTCTTGTTTACCACCCTTTCTACCTGTAGAAGGACAGCGAGATTGCCTACGAACAAAGGCTGGCTTAGAAGGGTAATTTTGTTGAAATTTAGGCACAGGAGAAACAAAGGCATGTTTAAGCTCCTGTAAAGCCTTCCCCTTGTCCTGAAGGGACTTAAATAAACCAGCAGCCGCTTCCCCAAACAAAAATGTATTAGCTAGAGGAGCATCCATCAACTTAGCCTCAATATCTAACAGCAAAAGTTGAAGCCAAGAATACCTCCTCAGAACTGAACCAAAAGCAGCAGCCCTACAAGAGGAACCTGCTGCATCATAACTATATTTGATAGAATGACAAACTACTTGAGAGGAAGTCCCTAGCAAGAAAAGGGCAGAAGACTTAACTCTCAAGGTCTGGAAGATCAGAAAGAAGCTGACAAGCCTGAGAAAGAAGAGTCAACGTATACCTAGAGATATGGGTCTGATAAATTAATAGCCCTAAAAGCTAGTGTAGCCAAAGTGTAAATCTTCTTACCTAGCCTATCCATGGTTTGTCTGTCTTTATCAGAAAGCAGTAACTTGGATGAAGGAAGCAAATGAGATGGCTTATCAGAGGCTATTGACACCTCAGAGGGGTCAACAGCAGGACATTTAAATAAAAAGAAACAATCCTCAAGCACCCTATAAAACCTATCAGACTTCTTGGGAGCAGGGTGCACAGAATCTGGTGCTTGAGGCATTGGGAAAAAATCTAATAAAGCAGACAAAACAGGAAGAATGGCCACAGGTTTAGGACATTTCATTTGAAGTAACTCATAGTATCTCTTATGGATATCAGAAACCTGGGCATAATCCCACTTAAAAAAATTCCGTCATCCTAGAGACTGTGTCCCCAAAGGAAATGTTCTCGGAAAGATTATCTAGAGTAGGAGAGTCCTCTTCCTCAGGCCCATAGGCTAAATGAGAAGGAATCTGGGTAGAATAAGCAAGGAATTCATCATCAGCATCCACCTTAGAATTATTCAATTCTCTGGGTCTTTTAAGGGGAAGAAGATGACCAAGGAGGAGCAGGAACCGAAACCCCTTGAGGAGGCCTCAACGACAGTAAGCATTAAATAACCCCTGAGTAAAGGTCTGCCATTCACTTTGTGGATCCCTAGGAGCAGAAGAAACAGGATTAGTTTTCTGTTTATTTTTTAAGGGGATGTCCACCCTGACACTTCCTGATGACATTAACCCCCCCCCCCTCCAAACAGCAAAAAATCAGAAAAGGAACAAAAAACCCAACAGGGTACTTATCTGCAATGGTGAGGACTTCAGCAAACAGGAGTAATCACCGGAATGCCAACAAACAGACAAAACGGACAGAGGTAAAAGACCGACAGTTAAAAACAGTACTCAGACTGGTGGCAAAGAAGTTCTGAGGATGGTACACCTGAACGTCACCTTTATGCCCTATGCTACGCAAGCAGTATATGTGTACCTTAAAGCAATGGTAGGCTTTGGCAAACTGGCCGGACAGAGGGCTTCAAGGCAGGGAATCCCCATTTGTAATTAAGTTCTATTCCATTTGTAATGAATACTGCAGCAGTGAATGTAAGGACATCTAAACTTAACAAGACCTTGCTATATCTAAGCAATTCAGATCCTGTACTCCAGCTCAAAAAAAAGATAATTTCCTTAGTTACACTCATTGATTAACTCAGTATTCCCGATAGAGTATTCTTATGCAATTTTTAAAGTCTGCCAACTCATTACACTCCCAAAACATACGTTTCCCAGTTACCACTTTCTTCCCCATAATAACTCCAACATTGGCCATCCATCTGAGGAAAAATTCTTTGGATTCTGCTTTGGGTATAACAGTATCTATGCAAACACTTCCAGGCAAAACTCCTAAATCTTCTTGACTTTTTTGTAAATTTGGGATGCATGCATATGTCCTCTCACTGTTTCTTTGTGAATTGCAAATCTAATCTCTTTTCTGTCCTCTTCTGATTGATTCCTATAGTGAATGTGCAATATTTTACATGCTCTACTAATTATCCCTTTTTTTTTAACAACAGCTTCTGTTCTAGACTCAATTAAAAACTCAACCAGCACAGGTCTTTCATTTAGGATTCCTTTATCCCTTTCTCTTTGTCTATACTTGGATATCAATCCCTGCTAGGGAAGGCAATCCTTAGCCTGCAGTCCAAATGTCTTCTTGGTCTCTTCCCTTTCCTTCGCTAATTACTTGTTCCCAAAACCTTGGTTCTTTTGTCAGCTTCTTCCAGTAAACTCCAGCCCCCTCTTGTCCATAGGTGCACAAGTGTACACTAGGCTAACGACCCAGGGTCTTAAACGTGCAACCCAAATGTGTCCCACAAGTTCTATGTTTCATGTTTATACAGTGGTGATTGATGGTTATGACATGATTTACAGAGATGCAGGTACCACACAAAGGGTGAATTTTTGATTTCCCATCCAATGGTCCAAGTTATGTTTAGATATGGTTAGGGAGGGACATTTTGTTTCACATGTATGCACACAGCCTGTTCCAGAGAAAGAGAATTTTCTGAAACACACACCTCTCTCCAACATGTCTTACATTGCAAGCAAAATTTAGATCCGTAGACCTAGCAGTTTTGATGCAGTTTGTTTTGCAGATGTGCAAATGTTCATCAGAGTGGGTTCCAGGGATCCCTTGTATGCCAGGAATAAATCACCTCTCAGTATTTTCTAGGAGACTCATAGGGGTTTGAAGCGATAGACACAGGACACTGTTTATTATCCTGTATTTTTTGTAAGAACATTTCTAGAAGTTCCAGTTACTGCATGTATCAGGTACATACCAAAAGGGGCATTATACTCTATGATGGGTCGAACAGAGTGGTACAGTGACTTCTCTGGACCTAAATGCCATGCACTTTCTTATAGGTTGAGTAATATAATTGTTTCCTGGGGTGTCAGGCTTCCCAAAAGGTACTATAATGTATTTCTTGGATTGAGTTTTAAGTTGTGGCTTTGGCACCAGTCATTTGTATGTGTTAGAGCTCTTGTAAGATGTTAGTGTCTTAGGGGAATTCTATGACTGCTCACAGTTTGCAATAATCTGCAAACTTGGTCAGTCAGAGGCCTTTGACTTCAGCCTTCACTTCTGAAAAGTAGATGCAACTAAGGAGTGGGGCCAAGCACAGAGCACTGAGGGACTCCACTGGTGACTAACCTCTTTAGGGAGGTGGTCTCACCAATCCTGAATTCCTGGGTTCTATCTGTGAGCTATCCAGTGTTTTTACAATGCTTAATGCCTAATTCCATAGATACTAGAGAGGGGTACTGTATCAAATGCTTTAGCCAGGTCAAGGTAGGCAGCATGCACGGCTTTACCCTCATCTACTGCCTTGGTCACCTTCTCAAAGAAATCCACCAGGTTCACTAGGCACAACCTTCCTTTGACAAAGCCAAACTGGGATGGATCCAGTGTCTGAAGATCTCCTATGTTATAGTTGATCATTTCCATGACAATGCTTTCCATGGCTTTGCATACAAGACTAGTCAGACTAATGGGTCTGCAGTTCCTGGGATCTATTGATAGCCCGCCCTTATGAAGACAGATGACTCATGGCACAAAACCTGTTTAAAGACTATAGTTAAATAACTCCAGTGGCCTGACAGGTCATATTTTACACTAGTCAGCAGGCATTTTGGAATATTACCAGGGCCCACTGAAGCTGTGTTCTTGGCCTTAGCGAGAGCAAACAGGACATGTTCTCTATAGGTAGAAGGTATTTCTTGGGAGGTGGTGGTGGTGGTGGTGTGAGTGGGTGGTAAAGCTGAAAATGAATTTGTCAGCCATCAGATTCGCTATATTGCCTGGCTCAGTGAATGTGGCACCGTTAACCATCAATTCAGCACACTGATGCCTTTGTGGTTTCTGACATAGCTGAAGAAGGCTTTAAGGGTGTCTTTTGCCTGGGAGATTATCTTGACTTCAACATTGGCTTTATTGGACTTAATTAGCCCTTTTAACTGTGATTATTTTGATGAGAGTTCTTATCTTTATGGGAGTTCCACTTCCCAACTTTAGCCATGATTTTTTTCCTTTTGTTGTATAAACTGTTTAATCTGGTAGGCCACTAGAGTGGTTTGGTTTTGGAGTTAGCTTTAGACTTACTTCTGGTAGGTACAGCAGCCTCTATGAAGCCACTGCCATGCTTGTACAGAGGTTCTGTGAACAATTTCTCATAGGCTGCTGTGTTCTCTGGATTTGGAGGGGCACTGAATTTTGACAAACTATCGCTTAATAAAAGGTAGTATGCTTTGGAACAGTTCCCAACTGTTACAGGGTTTACTGGAGTTACAGAGCTGATTTTGAAGGACAAAGCTTTATGGTTAGACCCTAACAGGGAGGTCATATGACACTGGGGGTGGTGAAGCATTTTTCCATATTTTTGGGAATGAAGTTCAGTATGTTAGAACCTCTAGTGGGCGTTTGCACTAACTGGTTAAGGGTGCTACCCATAATTGCAGCCATCCATACTGGCAGAATCTCATTTCTCTATTCATGTGTTTTGTTTTTTTGAAAACACCTTTATTGAATTATCACTTGTGACATAGGCAAATTTACATTTATATAAAAGTAATCAACTGTATTAACAAGTTTATGTCTACAAACATTGTACTTCACATATATTGTTATATATCACATAACCTAAACAACATTACACTAATTATTCAATTCCTGCCCTTTTTTTAAACGAGAAACATCTTTATTAAATCACTTACGACAAAGGCAATCATACATTTATTTAAATGAAAACAAACCACACCGACACAATTCTAGTTGCAAGCATTTTACATCAGAAACTATACTGACACTCCCAGTTGCAAGCATTGTACATCACTTATAATCTACCCAATCATTTTCAAACATTACATAGCTCATTTAAGTTGTGCCTTCTTTTAAACCTCATTCCTCCCCTGTATATACCGTTCTCACAATTCCCATTTTTTTCCTATGTAGTTTGCTCCTACCCTTCTCTAAAGATCTCAATTCCAGTTGTTTTATCCCTGTTACTATATTCACTACCTCTAGTATAGTTGATTTAGATTTTGATTTCCATTTTCTAGTAATTGCTTTTTTGGCAGTCACCATAATTAGACACAGCAAGGCCTTACATTGTCTAAGCAATTCTGATTCTGTATCATAGCTCAGAAAAATCATCTCCCTCATCACACCAATCTGCCCACACAGTATCTCCAATAGTGCATCTCACACGGAATCCTTAAAGTCCGCCAAATCTTCACACTCCCAGAAAATATGTTCCTAATTATCTTTCTTCCCTGTCACACCTCCAACATTTGCTATCTACCTGAGGAAAAATTCTCTGGGGTCTATTTGGGGTACAAAAATATCTATGTAAACATTTCCAAGCATAGATTATGTTGCATATTTGGGAAACATAAAAATATCTTCCCATTATTTCTTTGTGAATTGCTTATCCAATGTCTCTTCCCAATCCTTTCTAACCTCCTCTGATTGATTCTTAAAGTTACTGTGCAATATTTTATATGCTTTGCTAATTATTCCTTTTTAAATGGCAGTTTCTGTTCTAGATTCTACTAAAAACTCTACCAGTGCTGGTCTTTCATTTAGGACCCCCTATTTCTTTTTCTTTGCCTATACTCTGATATCAATCCTTGATAGGGGAAGGCAATCTCTAACCTGCAGTCCAAATAAATTATTGCCATCTTCACATTTTATCACCTTTCCCTCTCTAGTTATTTGCTCCCAATACTTTGGTTCCATTACCAGTTCTCTCCAATAAATTCGAGCCCCCTCTTGCCTACTGTCTGTATCCCTAATTGCAGTGAACCCTTTTGGCAGAATCTTCTTTCTCCATTCCCATGTTGGCTTAGTTCTTAGGATACTTCCTGCTACTTTATGGATATAATATTCTGTATGATTACTGTTATTCTCCTTAAAGGCCTGCATCCAAAATCTCAGTCCCTCCTGTTTCTTGAGCTCCCCCCATTTCATCATCGCTTTCCACTTTAAATTACAGTTTTCTGCTTGTGCTATGTATAGGAGCCTTAACTGTGTAGCTCTGAAATACGCCTTCAAATCCAGTATTCGCTATTATTCTGTTGGCTTAGTTCTTAGTAAACATTCTCCTGCTTTATGAATGTAATATTCTGTACGACTGTTGTTGCTCCCTTTAAGAATTAACCCCCCCCCACCCCACACACACATTTCATCATCATTCCTTTCCACTTTGAACTGCAGCTTTATGCTTGTGTTGTATCTAACAGCCTTAAATGTGCAGCTCTAAAATATCTTTTAAAATCAGGTAATCCTAAACCTCTTTGTTCTGTTTGGAGGATCAACTTATCCCACTTAACTCTTGCCTTCTTCCTCTCCCAAATAAAATCCTCCAATTCTTTATTGATTACTATCCATAACTTCTCCTCTGGTTGATAAAAATATGCCTGATGTGTGTATAAAACTATAGGGAGTAAACAGTATACTGCTTGGATCTTGCTATCAATATCCATAGGCATGAGCTTCCAGTTTCTCAGTTTTTGTATTGCCTTTTGTTTAGTCTCTTCCCACATATCCTTAGCTGCCATCCTTTTTAATCCACACTCCTAAATACTTCATTTTATCATGTCCCCATACATATGGGTACTGCTGGACAAATTTATGTGTGGGTACATAGTTTATAGGTATAGCTTTTGTTTTTTTCATTAATTTTATGTCCAGGAAAAAAAAGTACCATCTCAGAATATTCCACAACACTAAGACATCCTTTTTAATTCCATCAGGTAGAAAATAATACCATCTGCAAATAAATTTGATCATCATATGGATTACGTCCATGAATTTTTCAGTCCTTTATTTTCTTTGCCAGTGGTTCTAAGTATAAGGCAAGTAAAGGAGAAAGATGGAGGAACCCACCTCAGTCATACATCCCTCTAATTAACATTATTGTATGAGAAAATACAAATGCTTCTACTGCCCTACTCAAAATCCCAGTTTACTCTGTCAAATGTTTTCTCTGCAGCACGACCCAACAGTAACAGCAGTATTTTTTTTTTACATTCTGCTTCTCTCTGGATCATTGTTCCTATTACTGTTGTCAAATATTTGCTTCCCTTCCCCAAAACCACAATGGTCCACATCTATCAATTCTGGCATCATCTTTTCCATTCTTTTAGCCATTACAGACAAACACTTTATAATCATGGTTTAGAAGTGAAATCAGCCTATATAAAGCTGGATCAGATGGGTCTTTATCATCTTAATATATTACTGCCACCACAGCTTTTCCAGGATGTTGGTGTTTCCCCTCCTTTCCTTTTAAAATACTGTTAAGTAAAATCTTCCATATCATTAATTTTCTACCCTTCTAACGCCCAGACTTCCACTGGAATACCATCTACTCCTGAACAATTTCATGTAGACTGGTTATACATCAGCAATTTTATCTCATGTTCTCCTACCTTAACTATTAGTTGTTGAGCCTCATCTACCTCTAATCTTGGCATATTTAAGTCTTCCATATATATTTCCATTTGTGCTTTTTCTTGACTTCCCCACTTCTCTGCTTTATACAAAATGTTCATAAATTTTCCAAAGTATATCTCTAATAGCTCTACCTGATGTCTGGCTATTTCTCTTGTTACAGGCACTTAAAGTTTGGCAACAACCTTTTCTACTGAATCAAAAGTTTTTGTGTTCTGGAGTTATTTAAAAAAAAAGTTACTTAACAGCAATCTTTCTAAACTCATCCATATTATCCAGATACTCCCTTATTTTCTCTTAAGCATTCTGCAATTGAGCCTCCTCTCATTCTATGAGATTCCATTTTTTTTTATAATACTTTAGCCCTTGTCGCCCCCTCTAAATAATTCTTACTACTTCTTAACCAGATCTCTCTTTCTTTTACATCTACCCTATTATTAACCTCCGCATTCATTTTATCCCACTCACTACCTATACCTTCTGGAGTACTCTATTTTCCTGGATAACTCCCAGATAAGTAACATTACTCGCTCCTTAAATTTTTCTCTTTTTAACAGGTAGGTGGGGAAGCACCAGTGTCTCAACTTTACTTCACCACCCTGCATTTTTACCTTAATTATTGGTGCATGATCTGAATTAAATTACTGGATGTGTATCAAAGTTCTCCATTAAATGGACACGTTCCTGTAAAATACAAATTCTATCAAGTCAAGCCCAGTTACTGCACTTTGGGGAATATGTAAATTATCTCAGGGTTCCTACTACTGAATTCACATCTTTCATACAAAGTATTTTCCTAGATATCTTCAGAAATCTACCCTCTTTTGTTATATTTCCCCTTCTAGCCCCCCAATACATCCGCATTGCCTCAAATCAAATTCCAGTCCCCACTAGAAGTAATATTCCCTGCTGAAAGATTATCATTTCTCCCAAAATTTTTAAGCTCCAAAAGAGCAGTTTTAGGCGGAAAATAAATACAAGCTAGTGCAATCCTCATCCCTTGCCAGTGGCTCCTTACCATTACAAAATCTGAATTATCATTTTTTCCCTTTTCTATTACCACTGGAGCTCCTCTAGCAATTAATATTTTTTATCTTTTCCCTTGTCCCTCACATTCTGCAGAATATCCATCCTGAAATCCATTCTCTGTCAAATTCACATGTTCATGTCATTCCAAATGTGTCTCATGCAGCATTGCTATTTCCACTGTGCATTTCTTAATATAATTAAGGATTTGTTCCTTTTTGTGTATAACAGTGAGACCATTTACATTCCAAAATAATATGGCAAATGTCACCATCACAGTAAGTTATTATACCCACCTATTTTATATGGCAACTTTTTTAAATGTCCAATTCCAGTTTTTGTGATACATGTACCCAATAAGGTTTTGTCAGGTTAATCCTTTATACATTTTTTTTTCTTATCAACACTGAAACCTATGTCACATTTTACAAGACTTTTTTTTTTTTAAATGAAAACACCCTTAAACCCATAATTTATTAGCTTAACACAAACATACATTTCTATGTACATCTTCTAATAAAGTTTAACCCTCCTAATAGGAATATCTGTGCCAAATAGCTACTAACACAGATCCTTCCTAACCAAAATTGAAGTTATCCATGTTAAGACAACTGTTAATGCTTACGTTTCTACTTAAACTAATTGGTGTCTGTTCTTTTTTAATCTTAATTCCCCTTCCCCAGATGTGAAAACTACTTGCATACTTTCAAAATTAATTAACTTTTAACCTTGAAGAAACTTGCCTCCATGGAAAAGTAGGAGAAAAAAAAGAAAAATGTATTCCTGTTGCAGCTTAAAAGACAATCTGAAACACTTGTTGCTAAAGGAAACCTTTTCATTACATTCAGTTCTCAATCTGTTTCCACTTAATTTATTGGATTAAACCAAGGGTTTTAATCAAGGCAGTCACCTATGCAAAAGTAACAAAAAAAGATCAGTTCTACAGACATTATGATCTCTGTACTTTTACATCCCATTAGCTTAACAAAAGGTTACAGCCTATTAACGTAAACATGCTTTTATCTAGCTTTTCTTCTTTTTGCACTGTAATGCCTACATTTTAAGACCAAATGAAAAGAGAGAGACAGTGAAGAGGGAAAAAGGCATTTGTTTACTTTAATAACTGTATCACATATAAGAGCAACTAAGCATGCTTTAGTATAAAACATGCAATTCATACAGTAAAAAGTTTCATAGAAATACTGTTAAGAAAGGAAATTGTTTTACTTCGCTACCATTTTCCTTCTTCCTCCCCTTCCCTCAGAGTCCTTCCAAACATTAACGACAATAAGTGATGCAAATGCCTTTCAGTTCCTCACAATTTTAAAGTCAGCAGAGGTTCACTCTTTCCACTTATTCTTATAAAGCCATATTTCACAAATGTGATTGATGTTTTGCAGTTCATTTATTCAGCAATTTCCATGATACTGGTCTTCTTCCTGTTCATATCCCTCTCCCAAACCCAGAATATGGCTCCATGGTGCTCTTGATTCTTATTGTCAACTCCTGTGCTTTCCTCTCTCTCAGGCATGTTCCTTTGGAACAGTAGAAAAGGTTTGACTGTCAAAGTCTCTCCATGTGCTTTATTATTAGAAGAATGAGAAGTAGAGTCCTGTTCTGCTTGATGGCTCATTTTTTTTTGGATAAACTTTTGCTTTCCCTCCTTGGCCCGTTCTATACCAAAAATGACTGATCCTCCAGGAAAAAAATGCTCTGAAATTAGCTGGATAAAGCAGCTTGAACCTCACACCTACCTCTTAACGTTCCCAGATTACTGGAATTAATGTGTTCCTCTTCTGTCTGGTGTACAGTGAAAAATCATTTTCACAAGCACTCTGTCTCCAACTTTTAATACTTCATCCTTTTGCCATAGATTTGACAGATCAACTATTTCTCCTAGCAGGTTTGCATCTTAAAAGTCTCGGCTGCTTTCTCATGGTCATATCTGGAACATATACAAGATGTGCCCTTTCATTTAACTGTTCCTGCTGTTTTCTACCAGTCCAGCTGCTTATCTGGGTTTCATAAAATTAATACAGTCTGTTCCTTCTAGTTTCTCTGGTACAGCAGAAAATCTCATTTTCCAGATGTGCTCTGCCCTCTAGCTCTTCCATTTTTTTGAAAAAATCTCTTCTTGAGCAGTCTCATACTCAGCCAGCTTTTTCTTAATTTTAGCCACTGATTTTTTATGGTTTTATCAACTGAATATCTGTTTAAAGCTTCTTCCATTTTTTTTTCTAGCTTTCTGTGATTTGAGTTGTTATATGTCTACAGTATCTTGTTTATTTTAATCAACTCTCAACATGTTTGACTTATTTTTTCCTCTAGATTACTGGAAGCCAAATCTTGCACCAAAGCTAGAGCTTGAATTGTTTTTTGCTGAACAGCTTCAATATTCTTCCCAGTCAGTGTTTTGCCTTCACCTTTTCTAGTTTATTTCCTTTTAGCCTCTCATTTGTTTTCTTTGCAGGCATCCAGGCAGTGTACTCAATAGTCAGTAACTGAATATTTGCTCAAAATGATGCAACTGATGCAACCGGTGCAGCTGACCTGATTGGTGAATCAGAAGGTCAGTACTGGGTCCAGATGCCACGGCTGCACCAAAAGGTGACGATGGAGGAACGGGAACCAAATTTGTCGAGGCCAATAGGGAGCAATGAGAATCATTTTGGCTCTCAAAACGGTGGCTTTCTGGAGAACTTGTGGAATCAGCGGAAAGGGAGGAAAGGCATAAAGAAGTCCCTGGGGCCAATCCTGGGTTAGAGCGTCTCTGGGGGGATGGCCTGGCAGTGGGAAGAGAGAAAAGAAGTCTGGGCATTTGCTGTTTTGGGGAGTAGCAAAAAGATCGCAACATGGGCGGCCCCATTCTAGAAAAATCTCCTCCACTATAGATTGTTTGAGAGACCACTCGTGAGGCATGACAATAGCTCTGCTCAATCTGTCCGCTAGAATGTTGGTTTTCCCAGGGATATGCGTTGCTACCAGAAACCGATGAGAGGAGATTGCCCATTGCCAAAGTCTGAGAGCTTCTCGACACAAGGGGTAGGGCTTGGTTCCGCCCTGTTTGTTGATATACCATACTACAGACATGTTGTCTGTGTGAACTGCAATTGTTCCCAAGGGAAGAAAGTCGTTGAGGGCTTGCAACGTTAAAAGCACTGCTCTCATCTCTAGGACATTTATGTGCAGGTGGTATTCGAACGGTTGCCACGTCCCATGAACCATCCTGCCCTGATAATGACCCCCACCCGATCAGGGAGGCGTCCGTAGTGACAGTGGCTACGGGGCCAGGATACAAAGGGTCTGCCTTGGTGAATCTGGGGAGAAGTAATCCACCATGAAAGATGATTCTTGCAAATTTGTGTCACCAGGATTTGGTGACGCATTGGAAGTTGTTGGTAAGACCACTGAGTGAACAACATCCATTGAAGCAGACGCATGTAGAAGCGGGCCAGGGGAAGAAGGGTAATAGCCGCAGCCATGAGGCCCAACACCTTCAGAACCATTCTGGCTTGCACCTTTTTGCTGGCAAGGATGATCCTCATGTGACTTTGTATATCTGAGATTCTTTGGTGTGTGAGGGTTGCTGACATCCGAACAGTGTTTAAGTTTGCGCCTATGAAGGTAATAGACTGGCAGGGCAATAAGGAGGATTTTTCGTAGTTGATCGAAATTCCTAATTGAGTGCAGAGATTTAGTGTGTAATCCCTGGCTTGAAGAAGTTGATGCCTGGTGGTGGCTGAAAGGAGCCAGTCGTCGAGATACGGAAACACCTGGAATCCTTGACGTCTCAGGTGAGCCGTGACCACTGCCATACATTTGGTGAACACTCTGGGGGCTGTAGTGAGACCAAAGGGCAGGGCTCTGAATTGAAAATGACTGGACCCCAGCCGAAAGCGGAGAAACCTTCTGGAGCGTCTGTGAATTTTTATGTGATAGTACACGTCCTGAAGATCTATTGAGCACATCCAGTTGTCCTTCTCCAGGAAGGGCAAAATTGATTGAAGTGTGACCATTCGAAATCTTGTCTTTCTCACAGACTTGTTGAGTCTGCTGAGATCCAAAATTGGTCTCCAGTCTCCCATCTTTTTGGGGACCAAAAAGAATCTTGAGTAGATTCCGGGCTCTGAATGGTCTGCAGTAACTGGCTGAATGGCTCTTTTTTGTAGAAGCTTTAATACTTCTGACTCTGCAACTTCCCTTAGACCGGGTGGTACATCTGGAAGGGAATTTTGTGAGAAAGGACTTTCCTCGAAAGAAATTTTGTAACCCTCGGATATAATCGACTGTACCCATCTGTCTTGAGAGAGGGAACGCCAGGCTTCTGGGTACAGCGATAGTCTTCCCCCGACTGCCTCCAAGGATGGACAGTCGGGCAACATCTCAGGGATGCTGGAAGGGCTTGTCAGAGAGAGGCTCTCTGCTTCCCTGGTTTTGTGGACCCCTCTGCCTCTAGAGCGCATCTGTTATTATTACCCCTCTGCCTCTAGGGGTAAACTGACCACGTCGTCCGGCGTGACTCCTGGGATTTACGGAACCACATTTTCCGCCCTTCTGACCTTTGGGGTAAGGTCTAGAGGGTAGAAAACAGACCCCTCGGCAGAAAGAGTCTTGCCGTCCTGCTCACACCTGGTCAATGTATCCTTCACTTGAGGGCCAAACAATGCTGACCCATCAAAGGGAGAATTTGTGAAGGATGCCTTAAAGGGATCTGCAAAATTACAGAGCCGCATCCAGGATTGGCGTCTAAGAGCCACTCCTGTACCCTTGCTCTACTGCTCCATCTGCTGCATACAATATCAGACATGGAGGAGTTAGCTATAGAATTAAGGATTCCTAGCTGAGAAGCAATTTTCTCTTGAGCCCCTGCAGCCGTAGGATCCTGCACTACTTCACCTAGTTCCTTAAGGATGTCCCTTTGGAGTCTGGTGAAGTGACAAATAGTTCAGCGCATGGCAAAGGTCGCTGAGGAGAACATCCGCTTGCCATACCTATCCATGGTCCTAGAATCCTTATTAAGAGGATGGACTGGTACGGAAGGATCTGCAAGTTCCTTCTTAGTGGCGGCTGCCACCACCATGGCATCAACAGGGACACCTTTCGTAAGGAATTGCTTTTCAGAAGGGGCTGTAATAAATTTAGACGGCCTCCTAGGAACTGGCTCTACAGAGTCAGGAGCAGCCCAAGCCTTTCGAGCAATAACCTCCATAAGGGGGTCGAAAGGTGGAGACACCCAGGAGGTGGAGGGTCGAGATCCAAACGCCTCTAGGTATACAGACTCATCCTCGGAGGGATTTGTGGAGGGCCAGTTTCCCCTCTGTTTTAGGAGTTCTAGGATGTCTGAAAAGGAGACATCCTCAGAGGGGGATCTTGGGGATCCCTCCAACTCATCTAAGTCAGTATCTGAAGTGATAGACTCAGGGGAGTCCAGGTGTTTCTTCTTACAAGTCCTCTTGCGCGGAGGATCTCCTGACTGGTCAGGAGAATCCTCGGAAGAGGGGGTTATTCCCAGTGGGGAAACCTGAGGCGGTGGATCTCTAGGTCCGGGTGCAAGAGAGATGGAAGAGATATCGACAGGCACTGTAGAGGGAGGAGCTAAGGGAACAGACTGCTGACTGAGCCCAGTGGCCAGCACACTCTTCATCACCTCGAAGGCCCCCCTCCCAGGGAGATCTGAGAGAACCCGTTCCGAAGAAACCGGGACTCCCGCGCCCACCGAAGGAAGGCTCGAGGCAGATGTCGGAGCCGAGCTCACCAAGGCCGAGGCTCCAAGGGGAAGAGCGGGGTCGGACAAGGGTCCGATGCCACTCACCCCCTCGGAGGAGACCAGGGAAGCCCGACCACCAAATCCCTCCAAGGAAGGTCTCGAAGAGGAGATAAGAGTAGATGCCGAGGGTGCAGAAGGGGGGGTATCTGCCCCTCAGCCATAGCAGTAACTATCCCCGTAGACTCCAGCTCCAAACTCTGGGGTAGAGTCGAAGGAGGAACTTGAAGAGGGTGTGGACTAATAGTCATCTGTTGAGACGGACTATGAAGCATCTGGGCCAGTGCCTGTGATTTTAATAATCTACTTACCACCCTCTCTAAATCATGGTCCGATAACCTGGATGACCTAGATGATCGGCTCCGATGGCTCCATTCCGAAAGAAGAGGTGAGGCCGGAGCCGACAGAATCGGTTCCAACGAGGGAGACCTGGACCTCTTCCTCGAAGGAACCATCGGAGCCGACAAGGCTACTGATCCAGTCGGAGCCGATAACTTTTCGGCTCCGAGAGAAGATCTAGACGCATCGGCTCCAGCCGGAGCCGATGCCGGCACCGAAGTAGTGGTGTCGGCGCCGACACCGAAGCCTGGGCCACATGGTGGTCGGAGCCAGTACTCGGAACCGACACCAAAGTGACCAAAGTATCGGCACCGATAGCCATCGGTGCCGAAGATTACCAATGTCTGATCGGCTCCAGCTGAGCCGATCTCGACTCAAAGTCGGAGCCAAGGCCGAAGGCTTGGATACAGAAGCCTGGGCCTTAGATCTAGAAGGCTTTCCCGGAGCCGATTTGGCCGGGGAGCCCTCCGGTTTAAGGAGTCCCCTTAAAATCAATTTGTTTCTCCTCTCCTGCAGGACTCTCTGGCTAAAAGAATGACATATCGCACAGGAGTCCTGCAGGTGTAGAGGTCCCAGGCAGTATAAACAAGAAGTGTGACCGTCTGTCAGAGACATCTTCTGACAGCACGAGTCACACTTCTTAAAGCCTGAGACCCTCTGCTCTTTGGACATAGTGGAAAAACACAGAACCACACAGTCCCAAACAAACAACTAAATTATAGTTAAAACAGTAAAACCTCACACACACACACACACACACCCTGACAGGGGGGGGGATGGGAGGGAAGGAAGGCCTGACTAAAAAAATTAAGGAGGAAGGATAATTTTAGTCAAAAAGGGGCTTAATATAAACTAAAAATGTCAGATATTAAGTTTAAAAGTGAAAAGGGGCTAAAAGCAGTTTAATATAAAACACTTACCAGGAGCTGGTAAAAGGAGGACCTCATCAGCGAAGCGGCAAATGAGATCTGGGTACTTACCGCCTTGCATCATGGGATATGGGGCTGCCTCGAGCTGGTAAAAGTGACTCTCGAGCTTAGCAAAGTGCCGAACCCATCAAGCAAGAATGAAGGCGAGATTGACAACTTAACATCTGAATATTTGCTCAAAATGACAACACCTCTGGCTGCAGTTTCTCTTTTCACAATAGAACAGCTGAAGTTAAGCTGTAGACCAGTCTGCAACCATCTTGGAAGTCCCCAATCTTGTTTAGTCTTATTCTTTGCTCTAAGTTCTTATTTTATGAGATAGGTACTTGTCTCAAAGATGCTTTTCAAACTGTTCTGCATCTACACACAAGTCCTGATTAACCTCTTCTGGGGCCAGGCAAGTAGCAGCAGCATACTGCAATCTATTTTTTATTAAAGTGCAGTGTGCAGTGTAAGCAGCAGTACTATACTTCAGTCTAGTTATTTTTCAAGTAAAGTGCAGTACAACATGAAAAATGAGGAATATAAATTTGTTGCTGTCATATGATTTTGTGCCACTACACAAGTGTGCAACTGTACTAAATATAACACTGAAAGGTCATAAAATTAAATGTCAATGGTCATTCAATGTTATTTATGAAGTTAAATGAAAACGTCAAATGCAAATGTCTCTTCTGAAGAACACTTTTTATTAATTTACAAAAATCTTGGTCAATTCACTTGCAGAGAAGCAGAAACTGTGGAAAAGTCTAGAAGGAAACTGAACAAAGGCATACAAAGATACTACTAATGGTTTTACTTATTCATACAACTTATGTACATCTCAAACTTGAAGTGATAAATCTTGTATGATTTCAAGTGGTCTAGACAACTACATCTCTTGTGCCATCTAGCTGTCTGAAGAAACACTCTGTTAGATTTTTCACTTGTGTACATTTTTCTACTGGTTCTTCAGCTTGTTCACTGCAACCCTTAATAAACACTTGATGGAAGTTTAACATGTATGGATTTAGTTGCACAGCTTGAGCATAAGCATTATCTCAGAAACAGGCCTTCCTCTCCCATGAGTGACAGTTATTGAACTGTGACAAATGAGCAGTGTTGGAGCAGTCTTGTGTCTAGGGACTGCAGTGACCTTTCCATTAACTATCCACTGCCTTATATTCAGCACTTAGATAATGTTACAGTCACAAGTTTCTTTGCCTATGTTCTTACACCTGATTTTATTACTAAGCAGCTGTTTTCAGAGTCCCTTTTATAATTTTTTTCCTTTAGCATTTGTTTGACAAATCTTTTGTTACGCAGAATTAAAATGATGAATTCCAGTATAAAGCTGACTTTATAGTCCATCTGAACAGAAGGATGTTGTCTTTCCACTGAAAATCCATATCCATTCAGTTTAATAGTTTGTAATTTCAGTTTCTGTACTAAATCTCTCACCTACTGCAAAGTGCACATACGACATGGTAATCTGTTGTACTTCAGGATTTACTGCAATAATTTCTCCATGCCCTATTATACAGGGATTACCTTCAGTCTTTGTCATTAAATGAATCATTTGAAAATATAAAAAAAATAGTCTGTCCTTTAAAAATTCTACTTGTCCTGTAATGCTTACTCAGCTTTTCCTTTTTTGTTAATTTTTAGCAGACTTCTGCTGTTAAACTACTATTCTCCTCCTGCAGCAGACCAGCGCATGATTTAACCACTCTTCCAGCTTTTCCCTGGCGTCTTTATGGGATAATCTACAGATTTTATTTTTAACAGTTTGTAAACCCTGAGAGTCGACATCCTGGAGTTGTTTACAAGTCTCCTTCTTAACTTTCATCACCTGTCCAATGTGGGTCTATATTATATCCTCGAACGCTTAAAAAAGCGAACGCTGATTGATCTAATTTATTTTCACGAAACTGCAAAATATCGAAGCAGCAGAAACTTGAATTTTTTCCTAGGGAAAGAATTTGGTTGTCCGTTTCTGTTGCTTCGGTATTTTCAGTGTTATGGTGGAAAGTTACCAGTCGGATTCAGGTAAGTGTGCGATTGTGTGGATGTGAGTGTTAGGGTGATTTAGGTGAGTTAGGGTTAGGGAGCGGGTGAGGTGAGTGTGCAATAGTGACGGACGTTAGGGTTTGGATTAAGGTAAATGGGTAGTTAGTGGTGTGTGCATAGTTTAGTGTAGGGTTAGGTTATCAGATTTTAGGTGCATGTGTGTGGATTTCTGTTTGTTTGGTGTGCTTGTGTTGTGTGTATGCGTTTTGGATCAGCGATTTTTTTCCCTGGGAAAAAAAATCGCTGATCTGACAGTTCGAGATTGTAAGCTTTCGCTTAAATTAGGTCGATCAATCAGCGTTCGCTTTTTTAAGCATTCAATGATATAATATAGACCCTCCAATGTTTACCATGTGCATCTTGTGAGCCTTGTATCTGCTACATTTTGTTTCTTATATTTTTTCAACACTATCTACAGCATATTAGCATTTAATACTGCACATGGTTCACTTGAATAATCCATGTTTTGTACCACAAGTTGTAATACTGGCTACTCAAAAAGAAACTGTTTGAAGAAGAGCAGCGCAGACGTAACTTTTAAGCCATACTATGCAGAGGACATACACTCCTCTAAACTACCTCAACAATCCTTCTGACTATGAAGCAAGGTGTTAGAAAACGTTCTTTACTGAGATGGGAACCAACAGGACTCTACAGATACCAATAAAATCAGTTTAATGCTAGTGCAGTTTAGAGGATTAATAAAATAGAAGGCACTCCAGGCACAGAAGTAATGATGATCTTTACTTATGATTGTGATTTCTAGAGGATTATCAGATTGGGGGGGGGGGCATAGGCATAAAATAATAAATTTTTTAAAATTTAATTTTGCAAACACAAAGACTGCTTCAGCTTACTGGTATCATAGAAGTTCACTACTACCCTTCTACAGATCATAATACTAAAGAGGGAAAAGGGATTACCTACTTGCTCACAGTCAGCAATATCTTTACTGGGCCTGTATGCCCCTAATGCTACTGCTGTGTGCTTCGGCAAATTGGAGGCAAAGTGAGGCAGCTGTGTATTAGTACAGTCACATCATTTCAAAATTAGCATGGTAAAGGCACATTTGTGCATGTACATATTTGTCTGTCATCATCATCTTCTTTCGGCTGTTCCCGTTAGGGGTCGCCACAGCGGATCACCTGTTTCCATTTCTTCCTGTCCTCTGCATCTTGCTCCGTCACACCAACCACCTGCATGTCCTCTCTCACCACATCCATAAATCTTATCTTAGGCCTTCCTCTTTTCCTGTTACCTGGTAGCTTCATCCTTAGCATCTTTTTCCCAATATACTCAGCATCCCTCCTCAGCACATGTCCAAACCAACGTAATATTGCCTCTCTGGCTTTGTCTCCAAACCTTCCAACCTGGGCTGACCCTCTAATATACTTATTCCTAATCCTGTCCACCCTTGTCACACCCAGTGCAAATCTCAACATCTTTAACTCTGCCACATTCAGCTCAAACTCCTGCCTTTTTGTCAATGCCACTGTCTCCAACAAATATAACATAGCTGGTCTCACTACCCTCTTGTAGACCTTCCCTTTCACTCTTACAGGTACTCGTCTGTCACAAATCACTCCTGACACTCTTCTCCACCCACTCCATCCTGCTTGTAATCTCTTTCACCTCTCTTCCACACTCACTGTTACTCTGAACTATTGACCCCAAGTATTTAAACTCATCCACCTTCGCCACCTCTACTCCTGGCATCCTCACTCTATCCTCCCTCCCTCTATCCTCCCTCTCATTCACACACATATATTCTGTCTTAGTCCTGCTGACCTTCATTCCTCTTCTCTCTAGAGCATATCTCCATCTCTCCAGGGTCTCCTCCACCTGTTCTCTACTCTCACTACAGATCACAATGTCATCGGCAAACATCATAGTCCACGGGGACTCCTGTCTGATCTCGTCTGCAACCTGTCCATCACCATTGCAAATAAGAAAGGGCTCAGAGCTGATCCTTGATGTAACCCCACCTCCACCTTAAACGCATCTGTCACTCCCACCGCAGACCTCACCGCTGTCGCACTACCCTCGTATATATCCTGTACCACTCTTACATACTCTGACACTCCTGATTTCCTCATACAATACCACAACTCCTCTCTAGGCACCCTGTCATATGCTTTCTCTAAGTCTACAAAAAAAAAATGCAACTCCTTCTGACATTTTCTGTACTTCTCCATCAACACTCTCAGAGCAAACATCGCATCTGTAGTGCTCTTTCCCGGCATGAAACCATACTATTGATCACTAATCATCACATCCCTTCTTAACCTAGCTTCCAGTACTCTTTCCCATAACTTCATTCTGTGACTGATCAATTTAATCCCTCTGTAGTTACTACAGCTCTGCACATCACCCTTATTATTAAAATATTAAATCGGTAACAAAACACTTTCTCCATTCCTCAGGCATCCTCTCAATTTCCAAGATTTTATTAAACAATCTGGTTAAAAACTCCACTGCCATTTCACCTAAACACCTCCTTGCTTCCACAGGTATGTCATCTGGGCCAACAGCCTTTCCATTCTTCATTCTCTTCATAGCTATCCTTACTTCTCCTTGCTAATCCACTGTACTTCATGATTCACTATCCCTACATCCTCCAACCTTCACTCCCTCTCATTCTCTTCATTCATCAACCCCTCAAAGTACTCTTTCCATCTCCACAACACACACTCCTCGCTTGTGGTGTATGTTTCCCTCATTATCCTTTATCACCTTTACCTGCTACACATCTTTCCTAGCTCGGTCCCTCTGTCTAGCCAATCGGTAAAGGTCCTTTTCTCCCTCCTTAGTGTCCAACCTTTCATACAACTCTTCATATGCCTTATCCTTAGCCTTCACCACCTCTCTCTTTGCCATGCACCTCATCTCCTTATACTCCTGTCTACTTTCTTCATCTCTGACAATCCCACTTCTTAGCCAACCTCTGTCTGTATACTCTCCTGCACTTCCTCATTCCACCACCAAGTCTCCTTGCCGTCCTTCCTCTGTCCAGATGCGATACCAAGCACCTTTCTAGCCATCTCCCTTACTAGCTTTGCTGTAGTTACCCAGCTATTTGGTAACTCTTCACTGCCACCCAGTGCCTGTCTTAACTCATCCCTGAACTCCACCTCACAATTACCCTTTTTCAATTTCCACCATTTGATCCTTGGTGCTGCCCTCACACTCCTCCTCTTCTTGATCACAAACATCATCCTACAAACCACCATCCTATGCTGCCTAACTACACTTCATCAGTCACCACTTTACAGTCTCCAATCTCCTTCAAACTGGCCCTCCTACATAACATATAATCCCCACCTGTGTGCATCTTCCTCCACTCATTTGTCACCCTATGCTCCTCCCTCTTGTTAAAATACGTATTCACCACAGCCATGTCCATCCTTTTCACAAAATCCACTACTATCTGACCTTCTGCATTCCTTTGTTTAACACCATACCTACCCATCACTTCCTCATCCCCTCTGTTCCCTTCACCAACATGACCATTGAAATCTGCACCAATCACCACTCTCTCACCCTTGGGTACAGTCATCACCACTTCATCCAATTCACTCCAAAATTTTTCTTTCTCATCCATTGCACAGCCAACTTGTGGAGCATATGCACTAAAAACATTCATCATTACACCATCAATTGCCAGCTTCATAAACATCACTCTATCCGACACTCTTTTCACCTCCAAAACAATCTTAGCATACTGTTCCTTCAGAATAACTCCTACGCCATTTCTCCTCCCATCCACACCATGATAAAACAATTTGAACCCACCTCCGATACACCTAGCCTTACTCCCCTTCCATCTGGTCTCTTGCACACACAATATACCAACCTTCCTTCTGTCCATCATATCAGCTAGCTCTCTCCCCATACCAATCATACTGCCAACATTCAAAGTTTTGACCCTCACTAGCCACAGTCCTAGCCTTTCTCCTCTCTTCCTGCCTTTGGCTATGCCTTCCACCTCTTCTCCTTTGCCCAAAAGTAGCCCAATTTCCGCCAGCACCCTGTTCGCTAACAGTACCGATCCGGTATGGAAATATTTACTGGTGTCTGCATGAAATGATTTGGCGAAGTTTTAGTAGCAGCTATAAAACTTGTTGCATCCTGGTTCTGTCTCCTTAATGGTGTAAGATTTGCTTTTACTGACTTTCAAAAAAGGTCATACTGACGTACTTGTCTGTTTTTCTGGTCACTCCATTAAAGAATCTTGGTTTCTATGGTTATCAGCTATACCTTTATAAGCACATGCTTTGCCTGACAATTCTTGGATTCAAACATTCCATCTGCCTTTGAAGTAACAAATTTCATTAGTCTTTAAATTATGTAAAACTAACCTAACTATATAGAGATTTACTACACTAACGTCAAATTGGGCAACCAAAGCAGTATCATTACTGGTTTCTACAAGACTCTTGAGATTTTCAAATGGGCAGTTGGACTTAAAAAAGGAATTTAACAGATGCTCATAAATGCCCCTATGGTCCGTCAGGAGAGACTCTCTTCACCCAAAGGTTCTGAAAATGAAAGCATTGTTGTGCAAGACCTTACAATAACCTTAGATGTCTTTTTCTATATGCTGCTGTGTTCATGATATCAGGGAGTTTGCCTCTGGTGAGCTCTCGTACGTCCAGCCATAAATGCTACCGCTAGGGTGTTTGTGATGTCCTGTGCCCCTCTCTCAGACGTCGGTCGTAAATGGACATGGGTATAAAGCAGATGTCAGCACGTACCTTCTTCAGAACTGAATGCCGCCAGAATCTGTGACTAGGAAGTGGGCACTCCAGGAGTCAGGAATCAGGCAAGTGTGAGGGGGAAGGCTGGGTGGGAAACTATACAGCAGCATATAGAAGAGAAGGACATCTAAGGTTATGGTAAGGTTTTACACAACAACACTATGTCCTTCTATTCATATGCTGCTGTATTCATGACATTAGGGAAAGTGCAAAAGCTCCTGTCCTAAGAAGCAGGAGGCGGACCAGAAGCACTTTCCACAAACCCATGAAGGATGGCTCTAGCAAATCCTGCCCTGGCTCTATAGACCATGTCCAATTTGTAGTGTCTATTGAATGTGTGAACGGAGGACCATGTAGCTGCTTCGAGGACAGTAGCCATGTCAAATCCTTTAAGGAATGCCCCAGAGGAGGACACTGCCCTGGTGGAGTGTGCCTTACTGGGGCTGGGAGCGACCTACCGTAAGTGTAAAAAAAGGAAATGGTTTTAGATATCAGAGAGGATATGGTTTGCTTGTAAACAGGTCGACCCACAGCTCTTGGGTGGTAAGAGATGAAGAGGCTGTCAGATCTGCATAGGGATTTGGTTTTGGCAAAGTAATACCTCAGTTGTCTGCAAACATCTAGGGAATGAAGTATCCTCTCTGCCTTGTTCTCTGGAGAGGGGAAAAAGGGTGGCAGATTGATAGTCTGATTCAAGGCCAGCTCTTTGACCACTTTAGGCACAAAGGTAGGGTTAGTATAGAAACATACCCTGTCCTTGTGGAAGACAGTGAAAGAGAGGGGGTCTGCCATAAGGGCATGGAGTTCCGGGACCCTTCTGGCTGAGGTGATGGCCACCAAGAGTATAGTCTTCCAAGTGCAGTGTGAGAGGGTGCAGTCTTTGGGTGGATCAAAGGGTGGAAGTGCCAATTTTTCTAGGACGAAGTTAAGATCCCAAGGAGAAGGAACGGGCTTCATTGGGTGCCTGAGATGTAGTGCTCCTCTCAAAGAGTTTGACTTCTATCCTGGATGCTAGAGGTGGTACCAAGGGCAGGCATGCTGAGATGGCAGATAGGTGAATTTCTAGAGAGGAATAGGACAGTCCAGACTTCATAAGGTCATACAGGTAAGACAAAATCACTGGGGGCTCTGCCAACAGTGGTTGTAAGTTGTTTCTTTGACACCATAAGAAAAATCTCTTCCGTTTTGACAGGTAAGATTTTCTGGCCTCCAGCAGAACCTGCATCACGTCCTCTGTGTATAGGTGTTTGAAGGGAATCAACGCCCTATCACCCGCAATGTGAGATCCAGTGTGGACAGTTGGGGATGTAAGAGTGTCCCCTTGTCCTGTGTGAGCAGGTCCATCAGCTGGGGTAACCTGTGTTGATTGCCCATGGCTAGGTGAAATAGATGGGGGAACCAATATTGTCTTGGCCAATAGGGAGTCACCAGGAAGATTTGAGGCTGTTCCTTCTGAATTTTCAGCAGGACTCTGTGTGAGAGGGAAGAGGAGGATGCATAGGTGTATATCCCCTTCCAGGAAATTGAGAGAGTATCCACCTTCCAAGCCTCTGAGTGAGGTACCCTGGAGCAGAAGGTTGGGAGCTGTCTGTTCCTGGGGGAGGCAAAAAGTTCCACATTTGAAATACCCCATCGATGGACCTGGTCCAGAAACGCATCCCTGTTCAGCATCCATTCGTGAGACTGGGTTCATGGTCCAGCTTAATGAATCTGCCATGATATTGTCTGCAGAAGGGATATATACTGCTTGGAGTAAGATCCGTTTCTCCAGCGCAATTTCCCAAGCCTGCAGTGCTAGTCTACACAGAAGGTAGGACTTTTCTCCCGCCTGGTAGAAGTTGACCCTGAAAATTTCCAAGGCCAATATCACGACTCTCATTTCCTTGATACTGATGTGCTCTTTCTGTTTACTGGGGGTCCAATGTGTTCATCACTTTCCATTTTCTTAAGGTTGCACCCCAGCCTGTGTCTGACGCATCTGTAAAGAGATCCTGGTTGGGGGGTATGGGCTGTAGGGGCAGGCCAGGATTTGACTGAATCTGGGAAATCCACCACTTCAGTTCTCTGGTCAGGCATGGCAGCATGGGAATCTTGAACTATACAGGATGTAACGGTTGTTTCTAGACTGATCTGAAATACCACTGTAACTTCTTCTTGTGTAGCCTTGCCAGGGGAACCATGGGGATAGTCAAGGCAGCCATGATTCCAAGGATTCTAAGAAATTACCTGGCTAAGATGGCTTTGAGAGGAAGGATTTACTTAAAGAAAGATGTGAGCATCACAATCTTTTCTGTTGGTAGGCAAGCCACTATTTCCCTTGTCAGAATCCGACATCCTAAGAACACCTGATCATGAGAGGGCATCAGGGAGTACTTTTTGAGACTTGTGACAAATCCTAGATCTGTTAGGAGGGAGATGGTGAAGTGCAGGTGTTGTAAGGCCAGAGAGCTTGATGGAGCCTGGATAAGGATGTAGTCTAGGTAGGGGAAAAGTTGCATTCCCTTTGTTCTGGCAAATGCCACAACTTAGGCCAGACATTTTGCAAATACTCTTGGTGCTGTAGAAAATCAAAGGGTAAAGCACAGAACTGAAAGTGTGCAGAATCCACTGAGAAGTGGTGGTACCTTCTGAAAAGTGGGCAGATTGGAATGTGTCAAAAGGTGTCCTTTATATCCAAGGAAAGTAGGAAAGCCTGAGGAAGGATCAGGGGTAGAAGACTAGGAAGAGAAAGCATCCTGAAGGAGGGTACTCGGAGGAAGGTCTTGAGGTGGGATAGGTCCAGGATAGGCCTCCAGGGACCTTCTTTTCTGGGTGACCAAAGAGATACTTGAATAAAATCCCGTTCCTCTTGCCACAGATGGGACCTCCTGAATGGTTCCTTGACCAAGAAGTTTTTGCAGGACTGGGGGAAAGAGAGGGATTTGATCTCTGGGTGGGTGAAGGATACCTTTGGGAGTGGGTCTGGCCTCCCAGGCCATGATGTATCCTGCTCTATGATACAAAGGACCCAGGAGTTCTGTGTAACTTGCTTCCAAGCAGGAAGGGAGAGGGAGAGGCGCATGGAAAGAGGGGTGTCTGGGTGAAGAGCCTGGTAGTCACAGACGTCCAGATTTTCCCGGAAAAAAACACTTAGAGGAGGGAGTAGAGGAGACAGAGGTAGCTGGGGGCTGTTTCTTGGGTTCCTTTCTAGGCTTAGCTTGTATTTTCTTACCAGAGGATCTCAAAAAGGAAGTTTTTGCAGGGTAATTTCTTTGAAAACATGGAATTGGGAAGACAAAGATAAGTCTCCGTTCCCTCCCTTTGGTTTGGAGGGCCTTAAAGAGATCAGCAGCTGCTGAGCCAAACAAGTGTTTGTTGTCTTGAGGTGTGTCCAGGAGCTTGGATTTGATGTCATCAGGGAAAGGTTGCAATCTTAGCCAGGAGTACCTCTTGATGACATACCTTGATGACATACCTTGATGAGGCTTCTACACAATCGTAGTTGCACATGGAGTGTTTAGTAACATGAGTGGAAGAGTTCAAGAGAGAGGAAATCTTGGCCTTAGCAAGGCAGTCAGGGAGCTCTTCCAATTGTTTGGCCACATCTGTCATGAGAGCCAAGGAATATTTAGACATGTGCATCTGGTAGTTGATGCCTCTTACTGCTAGGGTGGCAGAAGTGTAAACCACCTTCCCCAGATGTCCCATCATTCTGCTAGCTTTATCAGAAGGCAGTAGAGATGTGGGGGGAGCAACTTGGAAGTTTTGTCCAAGGTCATCAAAATTACAAAGCCTCTTCTGCAGATCCTGTAGTTGAGGAAGGTTGCTTCCTCAGGCAACTTACAGAATCTGTCTGGATGTTTTGGTGCTGGGAGCTGTGAATCAGCGTTTTTTAGATGCATATATGAAAGCATCCAGAAAAGCAGGGTGTACAGGGGGGCACAGCAGAAGGACTAGGAGACTCCAATTGGAGCAACTAATAGCATCTCTTTTGGATCTCAGTGACTTGACTGCTGTCCCACTTGAAGTTGTGCATTTTTGTGATGGTCTCACCAAAGGTGAGATCTGCACCTGGGGAGTCTGTGCCGCTGGACTCCACCTCCTGAGAAGCAAATCCCAGAGGAGAAGCAATTTGGGAAGAGTAGGCAAGGGATTCATCACCATAATCTGCTGAAGGGACGTCGGGGGCAGGTCCTTGGGAGTACAGGCCGTAGGGGCCTGTGAAAGAGTTGGGCACTGACATAGGGTCAGAAAAGCATTAAGAAGGCTTTGGATGAAGGCCTGCCAATTTGGAGGCTGTTCAATGGCTGGAGAAGAGACAGGTTGAGAAATATGTTTTGCCTTCTGTTTTCTCTTCTTATGGATTTCTGGTGGAGAACGTGCAGATATACGGTAGAGGGTAGGAGGGTCTGACACTGGTTGGCACTCCACCATGTCAGAATCTATGTCCTCTCATATGATAATTTGAGAAACTCCACACAGACCCTCGGAAAAACCGAGCCTAGGTTCCCCCTCGGCAAACGAATCGGAGGCCTGAGACTCCCTCCGGGAAGTGATCTCGGGCAAAGAACTGATTTCCTCCAGGTCTTCTGCCGAAGGAAGCTCCGAAGACTCAGCCTTCACTAGCCTCAAGAGGTACGGCTGGGAGTGGAGGCCGCAACAATCAGTTCAGGCCTACTCTTTTCGTCTTCTTGACTGGGGGTTCATCCGAGTGTTCCAATGACTGATCTATCCTGGAAGCTAAACGTTTAAGTCTCTGATTCTCAAGATATAATTTTAAGGCTGCTAGTCAGCTTCTAAGGATTTTGGGAACACAGACCTGACAAATGCTACAGATGGTATGGTCACGATCTTAACCTAGGCAGAAGAGCAGAGCTAATGCGAATCCTTATGTGGAATTTGACTTCCACACCTTCACTTGCCCTTTCTACCAGACATATAATCCAAAGTAGTAATAAGCAAAATAATAGAAAACCCCTATGGGGTACTTATCTGAAGTCAGGTGTTCGAAAACACTTCTTCCAAAACAGCAAACACCAGAGTTGGCAGTCACACAGGCCGCAGAAAAGTTCTGAAGAAGGTACGTGCTGACATCCGCTTTATACCAGACGTCCATTTAGGACTAAAGTCAGAAAGAGAGACGTGCAGGACGTCACTTGCACCCTAGCGGTTGCATTTAACTTTTGTATAATGGCCGAATGAACAAGCGTTCACCAGAGGCAAACTCTCTGATGTCATGAATACAGCAGCACATGAACACAAATACATCTACTAGATCCCTTATGTCCATAATACTATGGTTTTCAGAACCAGGGAGTATTTCTCTAATCTTCAGTTGTCCATATTTAAAAAAATCATAAAACTACGTTAGCTAGAACTGCTGGGACCTTTAGACCACATTATGATGTGGGTGGTGATCACCCACATTAAACTTAATAAGGCATTTGTTAACCCAGTTAAGAAAGAAAACTATGATGACACAAGGGCAGAGTTGTCAGATTGGGACTTGGCAAGAAATATGAACTACCTAAACATGGAAGAATCAGGGGTTTGCCATTACAACAAAATGGGGATTACATTTCAGAAGCATGTCCCTGCTGTGCCTTAATATCAACCTAAAAATAAATCAAAGCCACAATGGTGGGATAAAAGAAAAACTGCTGGCCAAGGAAAAAATGTGTTTTTGGGCCCTGTTTAAAGACCACTTTTCTGACGGAATTAAGTCTAGATGAAGACAAACATAAAGGAATTTTAGAACAGAGTTAAGAAAAGTTGAGCAGGGATACAAACATAATTTAATAAAGCACACCAAGAATGATAAACATGGTTTTATAAACATGTTAAGAGTTAACAACAACACAAGTATGAATATCAATTAAAATGGTATAGTTGTAGGAGACTTAAGAACAAAGTTGACGTATTTGCTAAGATTTGCTAAGCTTTTTTTCTAATCAGGAAACATCAAGTCCATAAGACTCGTATCAGGAAATTGAGTAGGGGGATCAATGGGTCCTTCAAGCAAGGATATTTGGGCTGTGGAGCCCCTAGACAAGACTAAATCAGGCTAGGCAGCTGGCCTAGATAGGCTATATGGATATTTATTTATTTTTGTTGCAAGTAACAGCCTCATATCTTGTTTAGTATACTTGCTTCATTTTAACGTACTCCTTCAAGAAAAAACCTAACATAATTCCTGTCTGTAAGGGAAGTGAAACTGGAGAGCCTAGTAATTATGCAGCGATCAGCTTGACATCTACTACAGGGGAATGCCTTGTGAAGGAACTATTAAAATTAATATTACACACACTGCTGCAGTTTATGGATGCAAGTCAACAAGGTTTAAGCCTAAATCAGTCCTGTGTCACCAGCTTAATTAGCTGCCTGCTGTAGACACCATTCAAGTTATCTTACCTGTGGATACTTATTTAAATGTGGCAAAAGCCTTATACTTAATTCCACATTTGAACATTTTAAAAACAATGTTGACTGTAATCCATTCAGTGCAAGATGATAATATACATGATTGAAGGACTGGGAATCTTGGGTTAATATTAAGAATTGTATTTCAGATCTTTACTTACTAGTGGTATATCATTTATAGATGTTACACCAATATCTGAGTTAGCCTAGACAAAAAAGTTCAGCTACAACAAAC